>NC_028451.1:28810563-29019268 GCF_000263155.2 Setaria italica | reverse complement strand
CAAATGAGACCAGCTACGCTAAACTTCCTGTCTCTTATGTTTTAGAGACAGCAGCAAAGTCCTTCAAGAAGGTGGCAACTTTGAGATAATACCTTCAGCCACAAGCTGTCAGGCAACAACACATGAAACATATCAGTTATAGTTCTCAAGGTCATTTTGCAAGCGCATGGATCTCTTATGATGGGCATGTTCTAAATACAGAATGGTCTTCAACCATTATATAGTAATAAAATTAACCCCCCTTTAGTCCTGGTTGTGACGGCTAGTGGGACGAGGAGGCGTTTTGTCCCAGTTGGAAACACCAACCGGGACTAAAAGCTCCCCTTTAATCCGGTTGGAATTTCCATCCGGGACTGGGGGGCCTTTTATCCCAGTTGGAGTCCCACGTGGCCCCCTCTCTCTAAACCTTATCTTCTCCCCACCCTTCCTTCCTCATCCTCGCGCAGCGCCTCCTCTCCTCCTTTCTCCTCCCCTCCCTCTCTTCTCTGCCTTCCTCTCCCGCCCCTTCCCCCTCTGCTGCCCCTCCCCTTCCCCCTCTGCTCGCCCCTCACTAGCAGTGAGGAGCGGCAGCGGGGCGAGGGTAGGACGAGCGACGGGCACGGGTGGGCGGGCGAGCGGCGGCCCGCGCATGCGGTGTGGGCGGGCGCGGGCGGAGGTAGGCGAGGGCGGAGCGGAGGTGGGCAGCGGTGAGGTGAGGGCGAGTGGCGGTGGGCAAGGGCGGAGCGGAGGCAGGCGGAGGTGGAGGTGGACGAGGGCAGAGCAGAGATGGGCAGCGATGGGGCAAGGGCGAGGGCAGAACGGAGGTGGCCGGAGGCGGAGCCGAGGCGGGCGAGGGCGAGCAGAGGCGGGCGACGGCGGAGCTGAGGTGGGCGGAGGCCGTCAGCCCACTTTTTTTATTTTTTTTTAACATTTTTAGACTAAAGGACCCCCTTTTATCTCGAAAACTTAGTCCCGGTTAGATTTTTGGGATCTATAGCCCTATCCAACCGAGACTAAAGCCGCATTTTCCACCAGTGTAGGTTGTATTCTCTAGAGTTTGGTGTTTCCTCTCTTCAAATGAGATGCCTTGGCCTAAACTTTGCTCCTCCTTTTATATAGTATACTTGGACACGATCATATGTATCCCGATATATACATATACTAGTCAGTATTCACATTGGGATAGCCCTCTAATAGAGAAGGGAGGACACAGAGCATGCAGAAAACAAGTGACAAAATAACACAAAGGAGCAGTGTGCATCCTGCACCAGTGACAAGAAAGAACAGCCTACTTTTTTTAGATTACGGATTAAAACATTTGGCCTTCCTCATTCACAAGTGAATGATTACAGCCCCATACAATGTTTAAAATGGTACTCAAACCACCTTACATCCTAAAGCAAAGATAAGATATTTCACTTCATCAGACCATAAGGACTGAAAACAACTCAAACTGAAGTCTGTTGCTGAATTTCCATCCAAAGTTGTTGAAGATCTCCATAACCGTGCTCTCCAGCTTGCGGCAGTTGTCCTTCAAAGTAGTTTTCTCTTCCTCTTTAGATAGCAGCGACCAACATCTTGTCCAGTATGTCACTCTGAAGATGACCTGCATAAAGGAGTTAGGACTGGTTCTTTTAAACACCACCTCATTTCTATTCAACCAAATAGCCCAACAAAGCGCAGAAGCACCCACAAGGATTTGTTTTCTAATCTTTGATGAGAAACCTCTAATCCAAGATTCGAACAAAATATCAACACTAACATGTGGTTGAATACCAAAAGAGATATGAACGATATTCCAAATGAACCTTGCCATATGGCAATAAAAAAATAAGTGATATATTGTTTCATTAGAGCTATAGAAACAGACTTAGCACTACCTTGCCATCCTCTCTTAGCTAGATTATCCTTTGTCAATATAACCCCTTTTTTCAAGTACCACATGAACACTTTAATTTTGAGTGGTACTTTTATTTTCCAGGAATTACACATTAATGGTGTGCCTTCTTTTCGCATTATATCATTATACATTGATCTCACTGTGAACAGTTTATTCTTGTTCAGTCACCAAATCGGGGCATCCTCCTGATCAGTGAGATTGTATGCCACCACTTTTGTTACTAGGAGGAGCCATTTTCTTAATCTTTCCCCTGTCAGTGCACGTCTGAAGGACACATTCAGGAGAACTGTGCTTAGCACTCTAGCTACTGTTTCATCTTTTCTTCTTGCAATGTTATATAAAGAAGGATATCTTGTTTCACTGCCTATCCATAGATTCTCCCAGAATCTTGTTTGTCTTCCATTGCCAACTTTAAATCTGCCATAAGAGAGGAATTGGTCCTTAACCTCCATGAGACTTAACTAAAAGTGAGAGTCACCTGGCCTCTTAGAAACCTGTGGTAGTGATTTATGACTCAAATACTTCCTCCTGAGCAAGTTTTTCCATATGTCTTCTTCATTCAGGAGCTTATATAGCCATTTACTTAGCAAGCTCCTATTATGTGTTTCTAGATTTATAATTCCTAAACCTTCCAGACTCTTTGGTTTATAGAGAATGCACCATTTGGTCAGTCTATATTTCTTTTTGTGTTCATCACACTACCAGAAAAATCTAGACCTGTAGTAGTCTAATTTTTCTAGAACCCCTTTAGGTATTCGGAAAAAAGACATCATAAACATTGGTAGGCTTGATAATACTGATTTTATTTAGCACTAGTCTTCCTCCTACTGACAGCAGCTTACCCTTCCAACTACTCAACTTTTTTTGGAATCATTTTTCAATCAGACTCCAATCCTTGTTTGAGATCTTATGATAGTTCATAGAGATGCTTAGATAATTAAATGGAAAAGACCCCTCTTTGTAGCCGAAAAGCTGCATATAGTCTCCTGCACTTTCTTTTGCATCGCCAAAACAAAACATCTCACTCTTATGGAAATTAATCTTTAGGCCAAACAGCTTTTCAAATGCACACAACACTAATTTCAAATTCCTGGCCTGTGCTAAATCATTTTCCAAAAAGAGTATCGTGTCATCGGCATATTGGAGAATTGACAACCCCCATCTACCAAATGAGGTACTAGAGCCCTAAACTGCTCATTATCTCTGGCCCTTGTGATTAGAGTTGCTAACATATCTGTCGCTATGTTAAAGAGTATTGGTAATAAAGGATCCCCTTGCCTCAGTCTTTTTTGGTTTGGAAAAACTATCCTGTATCATCATTTACCTTAACAACCACGCTGCCTCCACTAACAATGTTCTCAATCCATTTACACTACAAATAGGAAAAACCCTTCATTCTTTAATGCTTGTTGTAAAAAGGATCAGTTCACTTTGTCGTAAGCCTTCTCAAAGTCCAGATTGAGAATTAGCCCACTCTGTTTTTTCCTATGTAACTTGTGAATTGTTTCGTGTAATATGGCAGCCCCTTCCATTATGTATCTGCCTAGCAAAAAGGCAGTCTATGTTGGCTTTATGTTTTTATTTGCCACCATTGTTACTCTGTTAGCTAGCACTTTTGTAAAGATTTTGAAGCTTACGTTCAACATGCATATCGATCTGTACTACTGGATCATTTTAACCTCTTTTGATTTTGGTATCAACGTTAAGATCCCAAAATTCAGACTGAAGAGAGGAAGCTTATCTTTATGAAAGTCATTAAACATAGCCATTAGATCATCCTTAACAAGACTCTAGAAAACTTGATAAAACTCCGCTGGGAATCCATCAAGCCCCGGAGCTTTATTATGTTTCATCTGGAAAATGGCATCCCTTACTTGTTTTTCTGTAAAACTTTTAGTTAAGATCTCATTGTGACAACTCTAGCTAATTAAACTTGATTAAGCTTGAATAGGAGCCTTGGACACTAATCTAGCTAGTGAAAAGTCCACTTTACCCTTAAAAGCTCAAATTTGGGATTAATTCAAAACTTAAAATTTTGTATAAGAAACTTAAAATTTTATCAAACTAAAAGTTGTAGAGTTTTACATTTCTAGCAACTTTTCTTATTTGCACTTTGATTGATTTAGAGAGGAAGAGGTTCAAAAACTGGAATCAAAATCAATGGCAATTCAAAATCACTCAAAAACTCTTTAAGTGCTGAAAACACTGAAATTCTTCAATTTTGCAGCCCTGTTTCTCACAAATTCATATATGAACTCAAGTCAAATCTTTTATAGAAGTTGGAGTGCTACGAGTCTACTACAACTATGCTTTTTGTCCCAGGGACAAATCTCAATAAAAACCCTTCAAAAATAAGGTCAAAGTCGACCAAAATGGTCAACCCAACCCAACACAGCAAAATCTTTCTAAGTCTGGAAACATTTCAATATGCATCTTGGCATGCAATTTGCTCACCAAACTTAAACAAAATTTAAGAAAAATCCTTCATAAGAGTTTGAGATCTAAGTTTGTGCAACAACTTCTTCAATGAAGCCTTGGCCATATTCATATCAGAAGCCCTCCAAATCTCAAGCCAAGATTAGCCAAAACCCTGAAAAACAGCCAAACTGCTGATTTTGCCTAAGTCTGAAAACGTGTGTTCTAGCAAACTTTGGAGATTCGTAACTTCAAATCTGTTCCGAATTTGAAGTGAAAAATTTTAGAAAGTTTAAACTTTGAAGTAAGTACAACGGATCTTAGAAAGGGAAAAATTGAAGTTTAGTTCAGAATTTTCGAATAAAGCACCCCCAAAACCCCAGCCTTTCCCTGCCTCGCGAACGCCTCCGCCCAGAACGCGCCCGACGCGTCGCTCCAGAGCGCCACCACCACGTGTCCCACCTCCACTAGAGCACCACTGCTCGCCTATTGCTAGCTTGATGCGACTCGTCGACGCGCCCAGCACCCCAATCCAGCGATGCGACCCCCCGCCACGATCCCCCTTACCCAACCGCGTGCCTTGCCTCGCACTCCTCCCTCCGCCACGCCATGGCCGTGCACCGGCCAGCTCCGCCAAGCCAATCCCCCGCGCAACAAGACGAAACGAGGCCTTAGCTCACCAATCTGCCTGCCCAGCAAAGCCGCTCCTAGCACGCTCCCAATCTTGCTCGGCCAATGGCCTAAGGATCCGCTCCCCGAAATTCAGCGCTATGCTGCCAATGGCATGCCGCGAAGCTTCGCCAACACTCGGCCACCCTGTCCTTCTCCCTCCGCTCCCCTCCGGTCCCATCCGCCAGCACCAGAACCCCCGCCTCACTCCCCCGCTTCACCCCGGCCCCATAAAAGGAGCAAATGCGCTGCCAAAGACGCTCCCCGCACCATTGCCCTCTGCCCACTCCTCTGCTCCGCCCGCCGTTGTGCTAGCTCACCATGGAGACCCCCTCCCCGCTCGGCACCGCCGCTTGCCACCGTCCCCGTTCGCTTCCCCGCAGCCCCGCGGAGCTCACCGAGCCGCTGGTTGCCCACCGGAGGCACCACCATCGCCGGAATGCTCGGGTTCATCGCCGCCGCTGCCGCTTCTCATCCCCAAGCCGTTTCTCTCCGACGAGCCACTGCCGTCGCCTCCATCTGCCCAGAACCCGCTCACGGTGAGCACACGTACACACCTCGCCCCTTGTTTCCTTCGATTGCGTGGTAGGTCACCAAAATTGCGCGCTTCCCGCCGCCGGCCGCCATAGGGGCACACCTGTGAAGCTTCAGTTTTCGCAGGGTCTGGAGTGAGAGAAACTAAGAGCCTATCTGTGGTAACTTGAAACCCCTAGGGGTCCGCCTGTAAAACCGCCAGCGCCTGTTTGTTTTTATTTTGAAATAAATGGCTTGAACTTGAAAATGCCTAACTAATTTTAGAAAGGTTAGAAAAATACCAAACTACTTTTGTTAGATTCAGTGAGTTGTGAAGTTTCATAGAAAAATATTTCACACATGTCACTGTTGTGTATTGTTCTCTAGGATTTAAATCTTATTTAAGCCATTAAATGCATAGTAGATCGTAGAAAAATAGTAAAATAGCAAAGCCACTTTTGATAGGTTTGTTTCAATAAGCTGGTGCTAGAAAAAATAATGGTTACTGCATGAGACCAAGTGAAACATGCTTAACTCTTGAGTTTAAATGAAGGAAAAATATGGAAATAGATGTCCTTCACCAAAAATTCTAGAAAATTCACCAAAGCCTCTGTTGCACCTATGTAACTCACTGTTAAAATTTCAGCAACAAACTCTCTGTGTCAAGCAAGATAAAAATAGTTAAGTGCATACTATCTTAGGGTAATGAAACAATTTTAATTATTTTTGTACTAGTCCAATGGATCCCAATTTTTTTTACAGTAACTTAGTGATGACATGGTTGAGTTACTGCTAAATTCTCAGTATCATATGTTGTTGTTTGAATATGGAAACAAAATTTGGAAGATGAACTAGTTTAAATGAATAAAAGAAAACATTAAGTAATAGTAAGGTTAAAATAGCAAATTGGAAGAGGTACGGAAAAACATTCAGAAACAGGATAACTTTCCAAATGAACCTCGAGCAACCCTAGACTGACCCCACATTTCTTTGTGAAGTTTAAGTTCTAAAACCTTATATGTGTATGCAATCACCATCAAAGTCAACCCCGGGTTTTATAACACAACACACCTTACTTCATGAAGATAATGAAAGGTTAGGAACTTGTTTAGGTGAATTTGGTGAAAATGTAATTTACACTTCAGCAATAATTCATGTTTTGCATTCTGCATGTGAAAGCATGGAAAAATTGAACTTTTGCCTATGCATCTCGTGTACAACCGAATCTCGCAAACAGAACGTACGAGTTGATGCCTGCTGAGAAGGAAGGATCTACCGAGCTACACCACGTCGAGGCCGAGCAGGAGATTCCCGAAGCTTCCAGCGACCCGCTAACTAACATAGTTCAGGAAGGCAAGCCCTGAAGCATAACCCAGTTTTCTAAGTTTATGCACTACTTATGTTGCTTATATTTGTGCATTTAAGTTCATATGAGTTGCTTGAAACCTTAGTTGCATGATCTCAAGTGCCTATGGTTGAATACTAGCATGATAGGCTGAGTAGTTGCCGTGCTAAATAGGACTCAGTAAAAGTTGAGTGATTTCCTGTCACTCACGAGCTATACGAGTTGCCTGTTTACTTACCTGCAACCATAAGAATGATGGACAGGGCCGGGCTTTGGTTCTATTTCGGTGGAATTTTTGCCCTGTCTGTCTAGGAAAAGATGTTAAGGTCGAAATGTGTTTAGAGCTGTGGTCAAGTGTTTGAAAGTACTAATCTCATACCTAGTATGGGATAGGGAAGTCTAGTACCTGATTGAACCGGGACGTGGGCATACTCCCCGCTCTCTCTGGAGCGGAGTTCCCCTGATGCATCATGTCGGTACAAGTGCAGTCACGGTATGGTGACGTTCCAGGACCGTGGGGTCTTATATCCAAGAGAAGTAGGCCCTGGCCACGTGCCTAGGAATTGATGGGAACGACTGACAAGTCAAGTAGACCCGGCGTGGCACACGGATGTGTGGGGTTAGGTCTACTTGCAAGGTTTAAAAACTTGATTTGAATCGTCTGCCTCTCACAGTTTGAGATTGCTTGACCCACTTCTGCAGTGAGTAAGAAGTGAAACAAAGGATGATGAATAATACTGATGCTTGATTAAATTGCTATTCAAACATGCTTGCTTAGAATAGGTGCTTACCTAGAATGGTTAATTAACTAGAACCTGATGCTAAAACTTGAAAGTAAGGATCTACTTTACCTGCTTTTGGCAAAATAAACCCCTCAGCCAAAAAGCCTTGCATGTCTAGGAGTCGGTGGAGTAGTTGCCACCCGACGGGTAAGTCTTGTTGAGTATTAGTATACTCAGCCTTGCTTGTGGCTTTACTTTCAAGTAGCTTGGATGTTATTGCTCTTGCTGGTAGTGTCACTTGGCCTACCAAGCTCCCTTTAGGTTGGACGGTTGAGTGGGATCCCTCCTCGAACGGCGAGGACATGGGTCATTGATGTCATGATTGGCTTTGTCATGATATCGTGTATCGACGTTTAGCTTCCGCATGTTTTACTTCTTCATTATTTGAAACCATGCAAACTCTTTCTAAATTTCTAAACTCTGATGTAATAAATTGTTGATCTATGTTTAATGTGAACGGAATGTTGTAATCTCTGTAACCACTCACCTTCATGTGAGCAATGCTTTCTTGATCCTGAGTAAGTGGTTTATTGGATGAAATCCGATGGACAACTAAGTTGACTTGTTTAAGGTGCATGATCGCGTGTTAGGCGACTTAAGTGCACTTTGGTCAGGTTAATTTAGGCGGTTCCGCCATACTCATTTTCTGCATCTAACACTTGAGGGATATCCTCAGTCATAGATTCAATCATAGAGAAATTGTTCCTCTTTTGAGGTCCAAATAACTCCTTGTAATACTTTGTGATGAACTTCTTAAGATTCTCATCACCTTCAATTATCCCCTCCTCCTGTTCAAGCTGGAAAATTCTAATTTTTCTTCACTTGCCATTTGCTACCAGCTGAAGATACATGGTATTACTGTCCCATTGCAACATCTTAGTGGTTTTAGCCCGTTGGGACCACTTGGTTTCTTCTTCTCTAAGGAGTTGTGTCAACCTATCTTTGATGTTTTGTTTTAAATCAATTTCCTGCTGACTTAGCAGCTGTGTTGCTGCCTTTATATCTAGTTCTGATACCTTTCTAAGAAGCTCCTGTTTTTTTTAATATGTACCATTCATATTCTTTGCCCATCCACTTAGAAATTATCTCAGCCTCCTAATTTTATTCTGCCAGATTTGCAATGATGTGTTTCCTTTCCTTTTACTAACCCAAACTCTTGACACTATGTCAAAAAAAACATCCCTTAGAAGCCATCCCAGTTTCAAACTTGAACAAAGGTTGTTTCCTGGGCTAATCTCCTTCTCCCGTATTTAATAATAGGGGAGTGTGGTCTGAAATCTCCCTGCCCAAGGCATCAACTGTAGCTAGAGGAAATTTTTGCTCCCACTTCGTGCTTACAAGAACTCTATCCAGTCTTTCATATGTCGGGTTTTTTAATGAGTTAGCCCACATAAATTTACGTCCAGACATCTCAATTTCCCTCAAATTTAAACTATCTATGGTAGAAAAGGCCATTTACTATCATATCTTTCATTGTTCTTTTCACTTAGATTTCTAATGATATTAAAATCCCGTCCAAGCATAATAGGCAAGTTCTCTTTGCTACAAGCATGGACAAGTTCAGGTCTCTTTAAATTCAGGTTGGGCTGCTCTAGCACCCACTTAAAGTTATCTTTTTTGTTTCTAACTTGAAATTTGACATAAAAATCACCTTCGTCTATACTGCTAATATCTAGGACATCTAGATTTACTCCTAGCAAAATACCACCTGACCTCCCATGTGGTTCTATCCAATGCCAAATAAAATTCTTTCCCCACAAAAGCTATTAAGCATCGGCTGGGAGAAATCTTTTTTGCCGATTTCTAAAAAAAGCAATAAAATCTAAGTTTTGCTCTGTAAGAAATTTTATTTTAGCCAAGTAACTAACACCTCTACTATTCCAAAAGATTCCCTTCATTTGGAAACTTTTTCAAAATATTCGAACAGAAAACCTTACAAGTCTTTCTTTAATTTTCTAGATTTGTTTCTGTTTGAGATACTTATTTCAGTATAAAAAAGATTGGAAGGTCTGATAAAAGATGGTCACGTTTTCCCCGTAAGTATTCCTGAGACGATTGATGTTCTTAGAAACCATCAAACCAACAGAAAAAAAGAACCCACTAAGTGGCGGCTGGAAGAATCCAGAACGGTTTCTGCCCCGTCGATGCGCTCCCAAAAGTTTGGATGATCTCTAGGCTGCCATCCTTGACGTTATAAACATGCAGATTGCCATGGTCTTCGCTGAAGCGATTCACCCAGTAGAGACAGTTGGCCTTCAACCCGTGGTCGCTCGCCGAGCAGGAGGCCCCAAAGTTAGAGGCGCCAAGCAGAAACGCGCGATCACCAATGTCGTCGGTCCTGCGGAACGCCAGGACCGAGAAATACATCCTGTAGACGCGAACCGTCCCCGGCAGGTCGAAGCAGAAGTCGTGGAAGGTGACGGTGGCCAGATACAGATCGCCGCAGGACTCGAGGAGATGCGACGCCACGATGCAGCTCCGCTGACGGTCGCCGTACAGATCGTCGTCGAGGCTGGGGACAGCTAGGGGTCGTCGTCGTCGGTGAAGTCCAGCGTGCCGAGCTCGCTGCTGGAATCGGACTCGAAGAAGAAGAACCTCCCGCCAGCGGCGGCGACGTCGAAGAGGTTCCGCTTCTCTTGGGGACGGGGCAGTACTCCTCGGGGAGGTCGTAGGACCCGATGTCGTAGACGTGGTTGGACCACCGGGGCCCCGAGACGCGGCAGAACCACAGCGCCGGGCTCTGGAGATCGAAGATGCGTACGCTGCAGCCCGGGCCGCCAGGGTCGTTGCCGGACAGGAGGCACCTGCCTCTCTCGGGGAGCTCGTCGTGTTCGTCTTCGAGCGGCGGCAGATCGAGCCTCGATCTTGATTGCGGGTGGAGCAGGTAGGTTTCCCTAGGTGATGAGCGGTCGGAGCCGCTGCCGAGGACGACCAGGATCCAGCCCTGGGGCGTCGCGAAGAAGGCGTTCCCGCTCAGCTCAGGCATGCTAATGTTTTGGTGCAGCTTCTGGTCGGGCAAGCTGAACGCCTTCTGCCCGCGCACAAGGCACGGGTAGGCCACCGTCGGGGCCGACTCCGCCAGTCCGCCGCCATGTCCCTGACGCGTTGAGCGCGGAGTCTCTGCAGAGAAATACGTTCTGCTCGGAGTTTAGATTGAAGAACTGAAGAAGATCTGCAACCTCTCAAGCCAACAGAAGTATAAATAGCAAGAGAAAAGAGGCGGTTTAAGAGTCCACAGCCCAGCTCAGATACGGCGGCGGGCGGCCCAAGGACAAGTGCAGCAGGACACGAGTTATTGGGCCGTTGGGCCCATGGCACGATGAGGCCCAGTGAACCAGCTCGCGAGATTTGGGTTCGGCCTGGCTCATCTCCTCCACAGGCTGCTTACCAGAGGAGCATGCAGCTGAAAACCAACATTTATATCACCATAGACATGACGAGCATTGCTGGCTGTACAAGGATTGTAAATGACATAAGCGAACAAATTAGAGTGACACCAATTCAACATAATCAGTAGTACAACGCTGCACTTGGCAGACCTCGCTTCAATGCTTGCAGAATGTGAGCAAATACAAACTAGATCTGTGTTCTCCCAGTAGTCCACTAAACAAAGCACAAAATTGACTGCTGGAAGGAAGGAATGTCACCTTCGTCCGTCCACCGTCACCATAGAGAAAACAATAGTGTACATAAGCTGACCAAAAGATTCATCAAAGAAGGCCGAGATTTCGTGCTCGAGAGTGAGGTCAGCATGTGCAAAAAACTTTCTGGAACTCAGATACGGGGATGCCAGTCATCACAAAATTTTTCCAAATGGTTCTACGGTTTCTGCTTACAAGATCGAAAGAGTTTCATTTGAGGAACGTGCATCCCAGGAACAAGAACACGTAAGCAACCAGCGAGGTGAGAAGCTCTAGGGACCATGAAGGTGGGATGATGAATGTCGGGATCAGGGGGACCAATAGAGAACCGATAATCCAGCCACCAACAAGTACTCCAAACCTGGAACAACAAAGATTGAGTAAACATGCAGAGGTTGATGGCCACTCAAGGCATCTGATGGAAGAAACTTTCAGTACCCAGTGGTTGATGCCCTGAGGAGGTTCTTCATCTTGTCGTTGAGGAAGTATATACATGAGAAGAGTGATATCGCGAGCTGCACATGCAAACCCTTTATCAGTTCACTGATGACCAAATGGCAAAGTATTTCAGATCTACTGATCTACTCATAGTATTTTCATAGTATACTAGATGGTAGATGCCAATGCTGTTGAAGAATCATTCATCAATGGATGTTATAAAATTCATCAGG
This sequence comes from Setaria italica, assembly GCF_000263155.2. Classification (NCBI taxonomy): domain Eukaryota; kingdom Viridiplantae; phylum Streptophyta; class Magnoliopsida; order Poales; family Poaceae; genus Setaria; species Setaria italica. The sequence continues at coordinate 29,007,353 of NC_028451.1, read as the reverse complement.
TTACTAAGTTCTGTTGATGTTAAACAAGAAAATAAACATAGGCATGGCAGAAGTGTGATTTAACACTAAGGTGCTTAGTGACAAATAAACCAACAAGTAATGTGAAATTTCACAAGCTACAGACCTCAGCTTCCAGGAAAGCCATGGAGTTTAAACATGACCACAAACAAGAAAATATAGACCTTAGAATGTCAGGAAAACCAAAGCATATACCTGGAATGCAGGTCCATTCTCAGCAGAAGTTGCTATGCTCCACCCAGCAATGAAAGCAAAGAAGAACAATCTTCTGGAAATAATATCCATTGATGGCACCTCAAAGTAACCAATCAGTGCCTTGACCCATGATGGAGATTCCTCTACTCTCTTCTTTAACTTGGTTTTGAGATTGATTTTTGTCTTCTTCCGCTGCTGGTAGCTCTTCATAATAATCTTCTCATAAGCACCTTCGATAGCTTCTTCACTCGGTTCATGACCAGCATATTGTTGAACAAGAAAATTCCTTGCACCTCGGATCTCTTCTTCAGATGCATCGCGATCAACGCCAAGAAGCTTGTAGGGATCTCGCAATCGGTATCTTGGGAACACCGGAACATGCTCTGTTAATAACCAAAAGGAGGTGCATACCATATAAGCCGATTGTTATCCAGCAATAAATGAAACTGTAGAGTCTAAGATTCTTCTATATCATAAGAAACCAAGATAGAATTTGAGACTTGTGGGACATAGAATTAATGCAGGCAACTAAATTCCACAAATATATGTGTATATGTGTGGGACAAATAATTGGGTGGAAGTGGTCTTTCTATAAGTTGCTTTTTCGTTTTTTTAATACAGGAACAGACAGGCTAATGTTAGTAAAAAAATAATGACCCAATGGCTACAAGAATGTCCAACGATTTACATAGCATAGGTGCTTCCATAAAAAAATTATGGAAACCTGAAGCCTATACTAGAGAGAAATGCAGTCAAACTGGATTGATTAGGTTTTCTAATCTGAAGCAACATCTAGCAATTTTCATGCTCAATCATCATAAAAACATTCTACCCTTTCTGAAATTATCCCCTTAAAAAGCTTCAAGTGGCTTACTGGTTTCATAAAAGAAAAGCTTCAAGTGGAAAATTTGGCAACATTACAAGGTTCTACTGAATTCATTAATAAATGGAGTCTAAAACTACTACTTCCTCCGTTTCAAAATGTAGGTCGTTTTAGCTTTTCTAGATACATAGACTTTGTTATGTATCTAGACATAACCCTATATTTAGGTGCATAACATCTACGTAACTAGAAAAGCCAAAACGACCTACATTTTGGAACGGAGGGAGTATATTATAAGAAACCAAATCATGAACTGGGCATTGTAAGAAACAGAACTGTGCAAACAACTAAATTCAAACATATGTATGCTGTTACAATGAAATGAATGTAAGATACTATCTTTCTATGTATTTTCTTTTCGATTTTCAGGTGCATAGGACAAGTAAAAAGAATTGACATCACAAGCTAAAAGAAATCCCATAATTTACCAGTTGCAGGTGCTCGCATAAGAAGTTACTTGCTACACAAGGCTTTGATCAAGTGACAGCACATGCGCATACTAGAGAAACGAAATTAAACTGAATCAGTTAAGTCTCCTTAAAGTACAGAGTAAAAATATTTTCACTCCTCACTGATCTGTTTTGGTTAAGTGAACACTCTTAAAGGCATGGCCCACTTCAATGTGGACAACCTAACAACAACAATATGGTTCCAATTACCAAGCCACCAGTCACATTTTTGCAACAGAGGCCTTCCAAACTAGTGCCGCATAGTTGTCCCCATAAAACATCTGACCCCTTTCTAAAATTACCACTACAAAGCCTGAAGTAGAAAAATTCAGCAAAACTGCACAGGCTTCTCCCCAATCCATCCTATATCTCACCACCTACCAACCTCAAATCCATCACGGTAACACTGAGATAGCGTTTGGTTCACAGTTTTGTAATGTAAGTAGATTACAGAAGGTAAGAGATTACATTACATGTGTTCGTTTCAGCATGGCTTGTAATCCATTACCCTCTAATCAGATTATAGCCCATTCAAAATCGTTACCGCTGCCCATCGGCTGTAAACGGACTGCGGCCAGATCCTCGTGACTTGCCTTCCCCTTTAACTATAACTCTGGTATCTGTTTGCGTTTACAGTGTTGAACCAAACAAAAAACAAAATTAGGAATCGGATCCATCCATTACCATTAGCGCTGTATTTCATTTCCATTTGCGTTTACGTTTACAGTCTATAACTAAACACTACCTGAGCATTATGCATTGTAGCACTGGTTAACACCAAACGATACGGGTCTGCCAACTCAAGGCCACTACACCACCACACATTAATGCTGCATGCATCGGCAACCCAAAAGCCAACCTACAGTATCATCTATCATCCCCTGAAACCAGAGAAGTTCAGGTCGAAGTTAATGCTGCGAGTTGAACGCCTCTTACCGTAGCTGAACCCGCGGTCTTCGCTGGCGCTGCCACCACCGCCGATGGATAGGCTGATGGAGCACCGCGGGCCCCGCAGCCGCGGCGGAAGCGCGACGATGCCGCCGCGCACCAACGCGGGCCCACCCGTGCCCCATCGTCCGATGCTGAATCCAACAAAAAGCCACGAGACCGTGTCAGCACCACCCGCGAGAAGAGGCAGCAGCGGCTGCGAGGGAGCGAGGAGAGGGGGTTTCAGGCAGGGGCGCGCACCGGAGGAGCCCCGGGTGCGGGCGGGCGAGGAAGGCCGCCGCCGTGGCCTGCATCTCCGGCGCCCGCGGCGAGGAGAGGGAGGCTTGTCTTGCCGCGAGCGCGACCGCCGCGGGGGGAAGGAAGGAGAGGGAGGAGGGGGGAGGATTGGATAGGGAGCGACGGGGCAGACGGGGACGGGTTGATGGGTCGTCGTGAGGCCGATCGGCTCTTTTCTGGGCCAGCTCAGCTGGGCTTACACTCTGTAATGGGCCACGTTCAACTGTTTTCTTTTGTTGTCGGCGGCCTAATGCCTTTCGGTGAGTATGGGCTTATCCATGTGACAACTCCCCTTTCGAGCAAAACAAGCGCAACTGAGCTGATAAAGAGGGAGCGCTCAAGCTTCTAACCCGCTGCATTGTGCAATACCTTGTTTAACGAAGTCCGAAGATGAAGTCGAGAACGTGTTTCATTAAGAGGAAGAACAAAAATTAATCCAGAGTTGATGTGATTTTATAACACCTAGAACTTCACCTAAAAATACGGCCAATCTATATTCGTAGTCATGAATATCCGAATCCACTCATGATCTGCATCTACCTGCAGAAATTTGCATAATCCATTTGGATTTCAGACGCTTAACCAGAAATGGACGAGGATTTCAGTTCTTCTCATGAGAAGATGACAACCAGATAGAATGCTAAGGCGCGCGCGAACGCACGGATGGTTTCCGGAATCTAGCTAGCTACACGGACGACGATCAAGAAGATTATTGACGGCAAGATCGACGCCAAGGGAACCGAACGATCGATCATCTTGTCGATCAGAATTCAGAGGCCGAAGAACCGCTTCTTCTTGTTCTTCTTCTTGCCCCCGCCTCCGCCTCCGCCGCCGCGGGGGCTGCTGCTGCCGGCGATGTCGTCGGCGGCGGCGAGGTTCTTGGCGATGAGCTGGCGCGCGCGGCGGCTCCTGATCTCCACCCTCATGCTGTCCGTCTTGTCCACCTTGTCGTACCACGCCGCCGCCGCCTTGCTCCCGCCGCCGGCCCCGGCCAGCTTGTCCTTGATGCCGTCCACCAGCCTCGCCAGCTTCCCCATCGCCACCGCCGCCCGGTCCCTTCCAGGTTCCTGCACCAGAGATCGAACACGACACCGCCGGTGCCTGATCACAAGTCGCGTAACAGGAGACTGGTAGAGAGTGGAGACGACGACGGGCTCTCTAGCTCATCGCGTACGAGGTGGTGACTGGTGAATGCGGCGGAGAGGGCCGGTGATAGGTGCGGTTGGCGAGCGCGTCGGTCAATGCGCCCCCGCCTTTAAATGCCGTCACGCCGCGCAGGCGGCGGGCCGCCAGGCGCCCAGGCCCTGCGGGTGGCGGTTGCTTTGCTGATGAAGCGCTAGCCGCTAGACGCCTGGCTGGCTCTCCGGCCTCCGCTACGTGTGCCAGGTCAATTTGCCAGCAGCGCAGCCTGCGCAGGTGAACAGCGAGCGCTACACATGACACATGCGACTATGCGAGTCCCTCGCGAGACTGTTGCTGACTGACATGTAGGCCCGGATCCCAGGCTCGAGTTTACACGATGGCAAGCTACACTTGGGGAGCAGCTGCGATTTGTGGACCATGATTGATGATATCCATTCGCGCACGCAGCCGTGAGCCCGTATCCTAGAGCCGTCCGATGACAACTTGATAAGAGTGTTTTGTTCCGACTTCCGAGCAATCCAACGCAGGTCATTCGAACCTAACTCCGGGCCTAATGCAATTGTTTAATTGGAGGAGCAAATTTGTTTATTGGCACATTTAATTTCATGCAAGGCGTCGACAAAAGGCGATAAATAGGGTTATTCGAGTTAAATCAAGGCATGGTAATTGGTACTACACTACTACTGCAGTGGCCAACATCAAAGGATGAGTGTTCCCTCGAATGAATGAACAGAAGAGCCTGTCGGGGTCAGGCAAGCACATCCTTCGTCTGCTCAATGTTCATTACCGGCACAGCACAAGAGCCTGTTGCCGTACGGTGATGCCCTTCAACCGCCGGCAACCTGCCATCTCCGTCGGATTGTTGAAAACGTGTCACGAAAACGACGACCATGCCATCCGATCCGCACAGGTCCTCTCTGTGTTCTGAGTTGAGCTCTTCACCTGCAGCTGGTCGTAGGATCTTCCGGATGTGAATTACTGGAGCCCTTCCAAAAGTGTTTGTTTTCCTTCTTTTTGCAAAAAAAAAATAGTGCTAATAGCTCTTGCGTTTACTTGACTAGCAGAAATAAGAATGCCTTCAGAGAAAATTCATGCAAGGGCAAACGATACCATGAATGTTTTATTAGTACCTCATCTGTGGGTTCACATCAAGTGAACAAATCCCAGGAAATACAGCTCATTTATTTTCCCGAAATATGAATACACCTCATACCTCTTTTTGGAGGTAAATAAACAACTGGATGTTGGAGGGCCTATGTATATTGATATGCACAGTTTGCTGTATAGCTCTTTTTTTGAGGTACATTTGCAGGAAGTAAAATTCTATCTAGATTTTTGACTTTTTCGCCTGTGCTGCTTGGGTGAACTCCTTGCGCAGGACTCTCCTCATGACCTTGTTCGAGGCTGTTCTTGGGAGCGATGGAACCACGACTACAGAAGAAACCTGCGTACAGAGGGAAGCAAAGAGAGCTCGGTGACGCCTCTGGTTTTTGCCACATAAAATTTGGATGCAGTCAGCGACAAATCGGCATGAACAATGGACTCACCTTGAAGAGAGGGTTCAGCTTCTTCAGAGCCACATTGAATGCTAGTTTCAGCTGGTTCAAGTCCTCTACTTGTGAGCTCTGGTCTTTCAAGACGACGGCTATGGTTAGTTGTTCAGGGCCACCACCGATAGGCGGAACCCCAATAGCAGCTGTTTCAAGGATGGCATCATTCACTCTGTTGCAGATCCTCTCAATCTCGATGGAACTAACCTGGAAGTGACCATAAAATTTGTTGAGTGGACTGCGAAATGATACATTTTGATGTGTAGTTGCATATTACTACAAATTCACAATGCATGATATACCTTAATGCCACCAAGGTTCATTGTGTCATCAGCGCGCCCATGAGCCCTATAATATCCATCACAAGTACGCTCAAATTCATCTCCATGTCTGCGGAGGACCTGCATGTTTACAGAGGTCAGTCTAAACCTTAATGCATCAGAAACAAGCCAAGAACACCATACATACTTTCCCGTTCCATTCCGGCATCCCGTTAAAATAAACTTCCTGATGATCAGCGTTTAGTAGTGTTGTTGATGATCCAAATAAAACTGGATCAAGTGCAAGTTCACCAATACCCACCGAATCCTGTGGCTGCAAGTTTGAAGAATAGTCAACATCAGTTCTGACAGTTCCTTTTCATTTGTCGTGAGATACCAGTTCTAAGTTGTAACAGTCTATTTGAAGACTACTAGTAAACAAGCATCTATTTGAAGAATATGCAAGCGGTAGTAGGATGTGGTAGGACCTAATGTCAGGTTAATGCTGACATAAATATTGATGCCTATGGCATTTAAAAATGATTTAAAGTTACAAACCAAGGAACACATGCTCTCTATGTAAATTGGTTACAAGAAGGACATGTAAAAGATGGTAGAACGTGGTTGCCTGACCTCGGCATTGCCATGATGCGTGTTTATATAGGGGCAAAACACCCAGGGAGATATACATGAAGTAGTTGCGATCTAGGTCTGGCTGTTGTACGACTTAAGATACAAGGCAACATCTAAATCTATTATATCTTTAACAAGCCGGACCATGTCAACAACTACACGTTACACACAAGACCTCCTAAATCTCTACGAGCCCAACAATCCTGGAACTCGGTTGCATAGCAGATATTCTAACAGGACATATATAAAAAATGAAAAGAAAGTGCATGCAAGGAAAATCATATTCCATGATATACTTACCAAGGGATTCCCGCTGCCATCAAGAATAAACAAGTTACAGCCCATGGCAGGTGTGCTGAATGCAGACAACGCTTGAGGTTGCAGCAAAGATCCAGCAACAAATCCACCTCCAATCTCTGTGCCTCCACAATATTCAATTACTGGCTTGTAGCAAGCTCTTCCCATCAACCATAAATAGTCATCCACACTGGACGCCTCCCCAGATGAGCTAAAGCATCTGTATATAATGAACACAACCAGTGAGAAACTGCATACCATACGAGGTATGCAAGTTAAGGCAGAAAAAATCTGGAGAGTGGAGCAATTCAAAAATTACCGGATGGCGGACCAGTCAAATCCAGCTGTACAATCTGTATTTTTCCATGTACGGGCGATGCTGGGAACCAGTCCAAGCATTGTTACCTTAGCATCCTGTAAATTAATGTAAGGAATGAGATTTCCCTTTTCTAAAAATAAAAGTAGGAATGAGATTGCAATGAAATGAAGAAAATGTAATGTAGGGATGACATTGCAATGAATGAGTGGAATATCAGTAAGCTAAAGTTTTAATTAAAAGCAGACATCACAGAGCAATATTCATCAAAAGAGAACAAATAGGACAGTTTCCAGTCTGCACTATTCATTTTTCCTAAGATCCACAAACATGGGTGAAGCATGCCAAGCCAGTCAGATTCATGAATCATGATGAGTACCCAAAAAGGATAAACTGGAACAGCAAATCATGCATACGAAATTTTTTGCTCATTCAGTTTTGTTTTAAGTGTTTTGGCGTTGATATATGGTAAAAATCCTTATCCTCCTAGCATGATGTATCTGCCCACAATTATGAGGTGGTCCACAATTCCTGATACTAATTTTGGGAATTGAGGTGTCTTTTAATTGTACCTGTACAAACTTTGCAAAGCCTGAACTATTTGGGGAGCCGTTATACAGAGCCATGGAAGCTCCATTCAGTAAGGAGGCATATACAAGCCAGGGACCCATCATCCAACCAAGATTAGTTGGCCACACAACAACATCTCCTTTACGAATATCCATGTGACACCAACCATCAGCAGCTGCCTTTAGGGGGGTTATATGTGTCCATGGAATTGCCTTGGGCTCCCCTGAGTATGAAGAAATGTTGGAAAATTTTATAGAATATTTTTAAAAGATGCACTATTTGATTAACTCAATATCATAAATGGGATCTGCTGCTGGCCAGTGTTGCTGTACACAGCTGTATAGCTGATTATAGCATATGGGCAAACCATGTCAAGACTGATAAAAAATATCGAAATATTATCTTGCCTGTGGTCCCTGACGAAAATAGGATATTGGTAAATGCGTAGGCAGGTTGCTTAACAGCAGCATAATTTTCCACCCTCCAAAAAAAAAAAACTGTCAGTGGATGTCAGGTAGTATCAAGTTATATTCCAAGTAAACTAGGTTGATTTCAAGACATTGACTAAATTCTTTCCATACTACTACTACTACTTAACCAAAAAACTTGTAAGATTGTTGAACATTGAGCATTATGAGCATGCCATAGCACAAGGTTATAAAATCGCTCTGCAGTTAGAGTGTGTCAGAGATTGTTCAACAATTGCCTCTACAATACTTGAGTTATTAGTAACCCTTCCAAGGAAAGACTGTTGTGGGTTCGTCCCCAAATTCAATACATGATAAGAAAATAACTCACTTGGTATCATTAACCCTTCCAAGGAAATCCTGCCAGGATAGGTCACTAACACGCAGTCCCTTTATTGGCAAAGATCCTCTTACAGGGATCACAATCGCCATAGGAGCCTTGGCCTCCACAACTCTACTGTAGAAATAAAGATATAATGTGAGAAATATGTTTTGATAATGTAGTTTATTGATGTATGGCCTCTGTACTTAAAAATGCACCTGTACAACGGCAGTTCCTTGTCATCACGAAGGATGTAATCCTAGCATAGAAAATAATATCAGTGTCACCAAATCATTGCTTTGGTTCAAGTACAAACTCCTCTTCAAAAACAGTATCAGACAAGTAACTGCAGGCGGAATCAACTCAGCAGCATCAGGGTTACCTAGTTACCTGTGTGAAAATTGCTTTTGCTTCTGATATCTTTAACCTTGTCGATATTGCAGGTGCAGCAAAGCTGTCTGCAATTGAGACAACCACATAGCCTGCTAAAACAATCGCTAGGTAGATCACAACAGCATTCACATTCATAGGCATGTCGATAGCAATTGCAGAGCCCTTTGGCAGGTCCAGGGCATCAAGTGCATTTGCCACAAGGCTGTTCTTGGCAAAGTAAGAAGAATTGGTTATGGAATCAGATCGCAATGAATCAAATCATAGCTATGATCAAAACTATATTAGTACTCTTTAGAGCAGGATATCATTACCAAACTTTTTTCCTCAACTCCTCAAGGGTCATGAAGTTGAGAGGTTCTGAATCCTTCCCTTCATCCCTCCAAACAATGGCAACATCCTGGGAACTTCTCCCAGGTTTAGCATTCAGGCAATTCGCGGCGGCATTCAGCTCAGCGCCCGGTAGCCACTCTCCACCGGGATATGCATCGCTCTCTCTCCAGATGCAAGACGGTTCCACACTGAACTCAACACCCATATCCTCAAAGACCATCCTCCAGTACGCCTGTTAGTGGAACCCATGGATCGAACTGAGACAGTAAGCTCCCTTTGCAAACAGTAAGAAGCAATGAACGAAAACAAAAGATGCACGTTTTGTCAGTCACCTCTGGGTTCTCATTGGAGAACTTGTAGAGGTCAGGGAAGCTGGTGATGGGATCCTTGTACGCGTCGCCGAGGAGCTCCCTCCCCCGCACCTCCATGACGCGGCCGACATTGGTCAAGGCCGCCTCCTTGCTGAAATTTTTTGCCGAAAAATCAGCAGGTTAGAAGGGACTCGGAAGAAGCAAAACCATTGAGGCGAGCGAGCTGGGTGTTGGAAAGAAAAGATTGGAGCTTTACGGGTCGGGGGTCCAGGCGGGCGGCGTGGGGGACGGGAACCCGGCGAAGCAGCCGTAGTAGAGCATCCGGTGGACGGCGAAGGGGACGTCCGGGCGGAGAAGGGACCTACAGAGCTCCCCCCACACGGCGGCGGGGTCCCCGGCGCCGGCGCGGGAGTCGAGCGCGCGCCGGAGGGCCGCGTGGAGCGCGGCGGCGTCCACCCCGGGCGCCGCGGCGGCCAGGTCGTCGGCGGTGATCGCGCCCAGGGGCTTGTGCGACGCGGCGGCCATGACGTCCCTCTGCTATAGCCGCTACTGCTTCTGCTGCTCAGCAGATAGGTTGCAGTTGTAGATGCAGCAGGGCACAAGTTCTTTACGGCAAATAAAGAAGACGAAGAAGGGGAGAATTCTCGGACCGGTGTACCAAACTTGCGAGCAACCTAAAGTAACACCGATTGGGACAGAGAGGGGGAGATCAGATAGAGCTGTTCTTGTCGGGCGTAGCCAAGTGCCCGAGAAAGATAGGACATCCTGCGGCCTTCACGTTGCACGAGCTGGGTGACGGCGCTCTGAAAGGCTTGAAAGAAAATTTCCAGCCGTTGCTCAAGTGGACTCTGCTCTTCGATTCGATCTGACGCCGAGCCGAGTATGCCAAAGAGGCCTGACGTGTGTAGGATCCTATCTCCATACGATTGCCGTCTAATTTTCAGGAGTGTTTGATACCCGTGCTAAAGTGTCGTACCTGTCACATTGAATATTTGATACTAATTAGGAGTATTAAACATAGACTAATTACAAAACTAATTGCACAGATGGAGTCTAATTCGCGAGACGAATCTATTAAGCCTAATTAGTCCATGATTTGACAGTGTGGTGCTACAGTAACCATTTGCTAATGATGGATTAATTAGGCTTAATAGATTCGTCTCGCGAACTAGCACAGGGGTTCTACAACTGATTTTATAATTAGCTCATGTTTAGTCCTTCTAATTAGCATCCGAATATCCGATGTAACATTGCTAGCATCTAATATCCAAACATATCCCCTCAATTATTTCCGTTCATTCTCAGCTATTTTTTTATTGCCTGCGAGGTTGTACAGGATAACAGGGACCATGCCCTTCCCTTTATCTTGCAATTTGCCTAGAGACCACAGCGAACAGAACCTTGCGCGCGGCATAAAAAAAACAAGCTGTATTCCTAACAAAGATTTCATTGAAGAAGAAAAACCAACATGCATGTCATCTTCGATTGTACTAGTCGTTGGTGTTTAGTTGGTGGTGGTTGGATCTAGGGGCAGGTCACATCGGAGGTTTGGTACTGATTAGAAAGATTAAATGTGAGTTAATTATAAAACTAATTGCATAAGTCGTGATTAATTCGCGAGACGAATCTATTAAGTCTAATTAATCCATGATTAGTACATATTTATCGTAGCACAACATGAGCTAATCATAGACTAAGGCCCCGTTTTCTTCCACTGATTTATTTTTAGCACCCGTCACATCGAATGTTTAGATACTAATTAGGAGTATTAAACGTAGACTATTACAAAACCCATTACATAAGTGGAGGCTTGTAACACCCAGTGTTAATGACAGCTTAAAAATAACATTAAGAAGTTAATGGTGAAGTTGGATTAGAGGAAGGTAATTTGAGCCAAAGTTAAATTTGAGCAAATCTGCAATTTGGAGTTTCAAATTTGGATAAATTTGACTAAGGTATGAAATGGAGACTTGAGAGTATTTAGAACACAAAAGGGTGAAGTTTGGAATAGACCTCTCGGAAATATAATCGAAGAAGGAATCAACAAAGTTACTATTGTCCGTCCGAAAATATGCGAATCTGGAAATCATAACGAGTGCCCAACTTCGAAATAGGTTTCTGCATAAATTTTCATGTAAGGGGGTAAACGTTTCTGAACATTAATGAAATATGGTCTTTAGACAAGCCGAGTAAGATGTTGTGGGCCAGAGAAAGTGGAGAATTCACATTTATACTGAAGTCCAAAGATGGCAGGTTGAGCTGATTTCAGCCGAGAAGACGCGAGAAATTTCTAAGTCTGAAAATGATGTTGAGTACATGACTTTGGAGCCAATTTCTGGAGAATTTTCCTTGTAAGTGAGCAGATATTTTTGGACATTAGTGAAATATGGACTATGGAGAAGGTAAATGAAATGTTGTCGTCTAGAGAAAGTGGAAGGTTTGAATTCAAAATGGAGCCAAAAGTCAGCAAATGAGCAGATTTCGGGCTCCTTGCTGAAATAATTCTAAGTCTGAAAAACAGCATTGGTTAGCAATGTTTGGAGCCAATTTCAGAAAAATCTAGTGTAAAAGTTATATGGATTCTTGTGCAAAATGGAATCCTTATTAGTTGTAGAGCACAAATAGTGAGTGGTTGGACTATATGGCATAAGTTTGGGCCACTGAAATTGGGTCCAAAGGAGGGTAAATGACCACACTTGAGGACTGTCGAAACTGAATCGTGGAGGTTCAGTTAACAGGAAATTTTGACAGAAAGTTTGAGCTTCAAAATCTTGATCTTAGGGTGCTTATTTCGGTTGGAGGCCAATCTATCAAATGGAGTACTTGGACTACTCTACAAGTTTACTTAAAGGAGTTCTACGAGTTGAGATGGAACATTTTGAGCAATTGAGGCGTGAACATGTCGGTTTGGAAGGAAGAAAGAAGAACAGAAGGAACAGAGCGACAGTGCCGTGCTGCCGCCGGCTCTCGCGCATGCCAGCCAGCGTGACGGCCACGGCCGCGCCACGTCGCCTACCACGAGCCAAGCTGGACGTTATGCACGGTGAAAGATCATGATGTTGCTATTCCCGCGCCTATCCGTTTCACCTTGCCGCTTTACATCGCCGGGAGCCGAGCTCGAGCAAACCAGCGCCCGCTGCCGGCCAACTCAATCGCGCCGCCATCTCCCCTCACGTTTTCACCCGTCAGCAGCTTCAATAGCCCTGCCATGACGTCCTCCATCTCCACCGAGGTTCATCTCCCCGTCAGCGAGCTAGTAATCACCGCCGTACGGGTCCGCCCGCCGCCACCACCATCCTCCGGTGAGTTTTCTGTGCCGTCCGTTTCTCTTCAATGTTTGGATCCTAGTCGCGTTGCTGGGTTGTATGGGAGCCATAGGAGGAGGCCGAGGACCGTGTTGTGCCATCGCCTTGCGAGGCCACGGCCGGCAGCCGGCCAAGCCGCTCGCCGCCGTGGAGAGGCCATCTCCGGCCGTCTCCCGGGGCGCCGCCGCCGCCCACGGGTGCACCGCGGCCTGGGGATGCCTCCCCGGCCCGACCCCGCCGCCGGCGAGCCGCCAGCCGGCGAGCCCCCGTCAGTCTGTTGCGCCTCTGTTCTTGGCCAGGGGAGGAAGAAGCCCCTGACCAAGGGGGCCCGCACGACAGCCGCAAGGGGGGGTAGCAAAGAGGAAAAGGCCAGCCGCCCGTCTTGGGCCGAGGGAAGGCACCGGCCCAGCTGGCCCACGTGGCGTAAAAAGAGAAGGGGAGCTGATGGGCTGATTGTCGGCTTGGGAAGGAAGTGGGCCACGAAGCCCAGGTGGAAATAGAGAAGAAAGAAGAAGGGGCCGGCGGGTGAAAGGAAGACCGTGGGCCGGATTAGCAGGCCGATCGTCGGAGAAAGAAAAAGGAAAAAGAAAGATGGGCCGGCCGGTGGTTAAGAAGGAGGAGAGAAGGGGGAGCTGGCCCAAAAGGGCCTGCCGTAGGGAGGCCCACGCGTCGCAGGTTAAGAGCTGGCGGGCCACTTTTCGGCCCAAGGAAAGGTGCCAGCCGTGGGCCCCACTCGTCAGTAAGAAAAAAAGGGGAGGAGAGTAGGAGGCCGGGTGGGTCCTAGGTGGAAGTAGTGGTGGGTAGAAGCAAGCTGGGTGAGAAAAGTTTAGGCCGGGGGTTTATGAATAAACCTTAGGTTTTTCTTTTATTAGATAAATAGATTAAATCCGGTTTTCACCATTTAATTCATAGGAAATTATAGAAATGCCCAAAATTAGTGAAATCAATTTTATTAGGATTGTTTTATTTTCCTTTATGCATTAAAATTATTAAACCCTAGGAAAAATAATAAAAATTTAGGTATTTATTTAATGCCTTTTTATTTAAGGTATTTAAATAAATGCTTAAACATTATTAAATGTATAAAACTTGAGTAATGCTTTATTATCCACAAATCATTATTAAGTCATAGGAAATAAGTTTCGAGATTCGAAAATTATTATAATGCTTTTAAAAATAAAAGAAAAGGGTCTAAGGTAGGATTAGTAAAGGAAATAAAAATGGTGGGTTAATCTTTTCGGATTTTTGTGTGTTGGCTTGCAACTTTATTATGATAAATTGTGTAGCCACTGTTGGCTTGCAACTTTATCATGAAGGAAGGTTGTATAGTCTGGTATTCAAAAGTTTGCATCTCTAACTCCTGCATATACTGAATTGTAGACGTCAAGACTCCTGAAGTGGGATTCGTGGAATTCAGCCGGAGATGGACAGCGTTCGCGAAATGTTGAAGTGCCTCTTTACTAAAGGGGTTTTCTGAAGAACTAACCTTTGTTGATCCCAGGCAAGCCCCGGTGCATTTATACCTATCTATTTTGAAGTTATTATTTCATGTGTCCAACTATTGGTTAATTTCTATATATGAATGCATTAAGTCTAGGAATTGATTGAAACCCATTTTTGTGCATGATCCTACCTTGTTATAAGGACATCTTTGCCACTTGTTCAATGATTAGTACTTAACCCATGCTTAGCATTGCTTAGGTGCTTAAAGTAACTTGGTTATTGAACCTTAAGATAATTTGTTGGGTCATACATGATGGATATGGAAAGATAGTTTGGAAGTTTTGAAAAGCGGACAGAAGCTAGAGATGTAGTTCTGTCTGCTAGATTAATTTGGTTAAGGCCCGATCGTTGTCTTAACCTTTGATCAAGTGAATGTCACCTGGTTGCTTACTGGGTATGGGACCAGTAAGGCCCGGTAGGTTACTAGACTCTCCGATCGGGAATATTTCGTACCCGTGCTTGACGTGCTGGAGATTGGCAGGGGCGTAACCTGAAACTCACATGGAGATCAGGCCAGACGTGGGGTCCCATGTGGGGGTGCGTCCCTGGGTTCGGGTAGTCTTATTCCCAATCCTTGGGTTTGCTAATCGAAAGGTCGTTACGTACGACCCGTACAGTTGTACATAGCTGGTGATCAGGGTGCTCTCCTGCAGGATGTAAATTGATCCGGATCGCCGCAATTCTCGGTTATGAATGCACTTGATCACTGTTGAGCATCGTAGTGTAATCTCATGAATGCAATGTCTTTCCAAATTAATTTGTTGTATGACTTAATTTCCTACTGTTTGCAAAGGTATTTCTTTTTCATCATCTAGACTGCCTAGGTAATAACTAAATTAAAATAAAAGACAAAGTTAAGGTTCCACTTTTAGTAAGCTCTTTTGTCAAAATGTGAGTCAGCCAGTGCACTAAACAGCTGTCATGCAGTTCCAGAAAAGCTATTATATTGGTTAGACGGGTCAGACTTGCTGAGTACTTCGTACTCAGGGGATCCTTTGTTGTTGTTTTCAGAAACCCAGCAAGGACCCACCGAAGAGGAAGCTCCGAAGATCTAGGGTATCTTATGAGTCTCATGATACTCTAGAATAAACTTAGATGTTTAATTACTTACCCTGGACTAGTTTATATTTAGCTCTTAGCAAGGGATTAACTTGCACTGTTAAGTTTCTTCAATCTATGTTTGTAATATATCGTACCTTCAGTATTTTTATAAAAAAAATGTAATGTTTGTTGATGCTTTCCCATCGTGGAAGCGATCCTGGTGTATGGCTATGAGACATGACGTGGATCTTTCGAGGAGTCCTAGGGACACTCGACGGACTACTGGACTTATACTGTTTTAAGTGCGTTTAGGATAATTGCTGTTCCGACAGCGATTAGGCGCATTTAAACCAGTTTAAGTTGGGCGGTTCCGCCACAAGGCTAAACGGCGAGACGAATCTATTAAGCCTAATTAGTTCATGATTTGACAATGTGTTGCTACAGTAAATATTTGCTAATAATGGATTAATTAGGCTTAATTAAGCTTAATAGATTCGTCTTGCCGTTTAGCCTCCACTTATGTAATTGGTTTTGTAAATAGTCTACGTTTAATACTCCTAATTAGTATCTAAACATTCGATGTAACACGTGCTAAAAATAAGATAGTGGAAGAAAACGCCCCCTAATTGGGATCAATAGGTTCGTCTCGCGAATTAGTCACGACTTATGCAATTAGTTTTACAATTAGCTCATGTTTGCATGTACTAAATAGCATCAAAACATTAGACTAAACAACATTAGACTAAACTTTAGCTGTGGAGCTTCAAACGGGGCGGGTCCTCTATGACAGGATGAAGGTGAGCGTTTGGTTGTCAGATCAGAAATATTGACGAAGCAGAGTACTTCTAAGCCGGAAGTGGTGGCATCTCGTGTGTACATGTTATACCATATATAAGCTTTAGTTCGAGATGAGCAGGCGATGAACAAAACCTTGCGACGATATGTTTGTACGGTTGCCAAACTTGCCATACTGAAGTAACAAAAGTTTTAACATTTGATAAACAGTGTTTGGTTCATGAATACAGCTATCGACTTGCTAGTTATGGCATAAGTCATAACACAAATTTACAGCCATGGCCCATGTGACATATGTGTTGCATGATTTTCTTTCAGCCAAAATATGACAAAAATGTGGTGGCCAATTTTCCTCACACGAGAGTTGCAGCACCGGGATTAAACCTTTTTGGCATACAAAGCCTGGTCAATTGTAGCAACCATCCGAAGTAGACAAGTTTGATATTTCCACTATGTCGCCCCATGTGCTGCCTAAAGTGAAAAAACAAAGTTTTGGTATCTACTTAAAATAATAGATGAACATCTAGCTTGTCATTGGTATTAGCCCTGCTGCAAATTATCAACGTGCTACAAATAGTAGAACTTGATCATAATATATCTTTTTTTATCAATAAGCTCACATTTACCTAGGGTGTGAATTGGTGCCTGTAAAAGTCATCACCGACCATCTTTAGTTTAATAACACTGCTTTTCGAAATATGGCCAAAAGATCAACAGTGTGACCAATATGCACCCTCTACATTTGCTTAAAAATGTGCTCTACGAGACCATTCATACATGAAAGCCGACTTCTTTCTAAAACCACTGTTAAGAAAATAAGAAGTGTCGATTCTTTGCCACTGACATGCGAGGCCACCTGTGTTAATAACAGCAGCTAGAGTGAATAATTTGTTACCTCTCACCCCTACAAGAGTAGCAAATAATTGAATAAATTTTCTAAAACCATCCCCAAAATCCTGAACCACACCAAACATCCATCAATCCATGGCAATGATACTAGGCCAGACCCTGCAAAAGGATGCATCGGTAGTCATTTTTAGGATTGCTTTTGGAGATTTTATGGGTTTTGGGGCTAAGAGAAAAAAAAGGGGTAAAAATTTATAGAGATGAAAATGATTCAGGACGCCTCCGATAATTTTCCAAGATTACTGGGTCTTCTAACTGGCCTAAGCCAGGCCAAATTCTTTCTCCACTCGGCCCGCTATCATTCCAATAGCCTAGCTGCCCAGAAAATCAGGCCCAAGCTGAGATTGCCTTTCTTTTTCTTTAATTTTGAACCCACATATGAATTTCCTTTTTCTTTTGCAAAGATATGAATTTCCAAAATTGACATCTAAAATTTGAATGAATTGATTTTTTTTTTCCAAATTCATCTAAGACCATAATCTATCCAACCGTATTTTCAAAAAAGGGATCATTTTGTATTCAAAGTTCTCCATTGGTTCGCACTTCTATCACACTTTTCTGGAGTTCTGGTGCAGTTTTGAAGAAAAATAAATCTATTATGGCGTGGTAGGTTTGGGCTCAAACGAAACGGTCCCATAATATTTTTTTTGATTCCATGTTTTTTGTCCTCATCCTCGGGATTCGAGTGCTTCATGCATTCATGCGGTCGATGGAGATCAAGCAGTAGATCCATCCATGGTTCTTGCTAGTTTTCCACTCACCAGAGTGAGCGAGTCCACTGTCCACCATGGATGCCTTGAACGCCGCCATCGGCGTCACCACTGTCCTCCTCCTACTGGCACCGCTGCTCTCGCTGGCGCAAGCCTTACGACGCGGGAGCAGGGCTCGCCGGACCCCGCCGGGGCCGGTCGCTCTCCCCGTCATCGGCCACCTGCACCTCTTCAAGAAGCCCCTCCACCGCACCCTGGCTCGCCTGGCCGCCCGCCACGGCGCCGTCCTCCAGCTCCGGTTCGGCTCCCGCCGAATCGCCGTCGTGTCGTCGGCGCGGGCCGCCGAGGAGTGCCTGGGCCCGCACGACGTCGCGTTCGCGGACCGCCCCCGGCTGCCGTCGGGGCGGATCCTCTCCTACGACTGGACCACCATGGGCACCGCCAGCTACGGGCCCTACTGGCGCCACGTCCGCCGCATCGCCGTCACCGAGATCCTCTCCGTGCTCCGGGTGCAGCAGTTCGCCGGCGTCCACGAGCGCGAGGCGCGGGCCATGGCGCGGCGCCTCTACCGCGCTGCGGCCCGCGGCCGCGTGCGGGTGGAGCTCAAGTCGTGGCTGTTCGAGCTGCTCATGAACGCCATGATGGGGATGATGTGCGCGCGGACGTACTACGGCGGCGCCGGCGAGGAGGAGGTGAGCGAGGAGGCGCGGTGGTTCCGGGGGATGGTGGAGGAGACGATGGAGCTGAGCGGCGGCGCGTCGACGGTGTGGGACTTCCTCCCGGCGTGGGCGTGGTGGCTGGACGTGGTCGGGGTGGGGCAGCAGCTGTGGCGGCTCCGGGAGGGCCGGACGAAGTTCTTGCAGGGGCTAATCGAGGAGCAGAGGAAGGAGATGGAGAAGGGCGCGCCGGCCAGGAGGACCATGATCGGGGTGCTGCTGACGCTGCAGAACGAGGACCCCGAGGCCTGCCCGGACCACCTCATCCGCACCCTGTGCATTGTGAGTTAATCACTTTCTACAAGAAACTTTTTTTTGGGTGGAATTTTCTGAATGAAATTCAGTCTTGTTTGAAATTTGAATGTATGTGCAGGGATTTTAGAATTAAAATTCTGCATCTGATCGACTCGAATGTAGTCTGTCCCTTGATATCTTCGGGATTAATGGTCATTTGATCTAAATCCAATCTCCAAAACACACTGCTCACTCACGTGCACGGCGTTGCCGACATCTTGCTGTCCCTCACCACAGCCTGGAACCATGCTGATCCAACGTCAGACTTTGGAGTTTTATCCATGATGTTTATCAAAAGCTTACTATATTTGTCGCACTAGGGCACTAGGGCACACGTGGATGCAAGCATGGTACACGTGTCTTGATAGCAAAGCATGCCTCGTGTATCTCCACAAATATCTCCACAAATTCTTTAACCGGGTAGATATTCCATGGGTTCATCTAATCCGGGAGAAACACTATGCTACTGGTAGGCTACCAGGACAAGTAAGAAAAGGATCCTTTTGGTGGAATTGATAACTGTTATCAAGCTTCTGGACAAATTTAAGAGTTTAGCATCAGTAACAGTACATAATGGTGTAACATGTTTACTTTGGCATGACTCGTGGAACAATAAGGTTCCTGCACAAACTTACCCGCACCTATACTCCTTCACTAAAAGGATGATATCTCTATCAGGCAAGCTTATGTGCTGTCAGATTTGCATCAGCTTTTCAACCTGCCTCTAACAGCTCGAGCTATGGATCAGTTATTACAATTAGATGCAGACTTGGATTCTATCTCATTCAATGATGAGCAAGACTGTTGGACATATATCTGGGGCAACCCACACTTCTCTTCATCAAAAGCCTATTGCACACTTTCAGGACATCGCCAAATTCACCCAGTTTTCAGGTGGCTTTGGAAATCTAAATGCTAGAGCAAGCACAAATTCTTTTTCTGGTTACTCCTCAACGACAGACTAAGTACAAGAATGTACTCCGAAGAAAATATATGAATCTACCATCTTACTCATGTGTCTTGTGCCCGCATAACAATGAGGAAACTTTGTTCCATCTCCTCCTAGAATGCCCTTTTGCCCAAGAATGTTGGATCAATATAAGCCTATTTGCCAATTTGTCAGATGAGCTTTACACCATCCTCAACAGCTTCAAAACTCAGCTTCAAGTTCAGTTTTTTTATGGAAATCATAATTCTCATGAGTTGGTGTATTTGGATGGTAAGAAATGACTGGATATTCAGAGGAATCATTCCATCAGTTCAGGGTGCCATGTTGCGTTTCAAGATTGTTTTTACTCACGTTATCCTTCGAGTAAACGAGGATTGGAAACCACCAATGTTGGAATGGCTAGAGTATACATTGTAATCTTTCTGATTTTATTCTTTTCCTTCTTTGTTTCTTGAAATGTACCTTTCAGACTGTTTCTTTGCTTTTTCCTCTTTTATTTAATATATATCTAGTAGGGGATCATCCCTCCTGTTTCATAAAAAAAAGCATGCCTCCTGCCACTTGTTCAACTCTGTTAAGTTACTTTTTAGCCTTTTTGGGATCAAGATCTGGTACCAAAATCTGGTTTTCTTGGTATCCGTAAGATAAATTTTCAGTGAATAAATGTCTCGGAAGCTAAAACCAAATATTTTGTTAGGGTTTTGGATTCAAGAAAGAAAAAGCTCACAAGTCACAACCATATCAATGTGAGAAATGCACATCTACCTGTGGTGGAATGCAATGCTACCAGACTTGCAGTAATGCAGAGTAGCTGAGTATGGTTAGTTGGGTGTGCAGATGCTGCAACTTCTAGCTATTTGTTGATTTCCTGTTCGCTCAGCAAATTTTCAACTTTATGATAGGAGTTTTGCTAGAGAATTTCATTTTGTGAAGAAGTTCATTCTTACTCAAAATTACAATGGGTCCATGAGTTTCCTTTGCGGTATTATAGTACACTAGTCCATCAACCCGTGCGGGAGTTAATATTTTTAAAAACTATTATATTTAAAAATTATTTAGAAATTAGACTATTTTCTAATAATCAAAATTGTTTACCTACTATTCTCTTATTTTTTAATACTTCAACATAATACTCATATAGATGTGTACTTATCTTTATCCAGTTGTGATTGATTTTTAATTAGTAAGTACTCTATACACCTTTTCATCCACATTCATACTTTCTTCATTTTGTATCGCACGTCCATACATTGTGTTTAGCATAAAAATTAATATTTTTCATTACTTCCTCACATACATGTATACATGGTGATACCCATCATGATATACCTTAACTTATTATTTAAGTATTAATAATGATATAAATAGGTAATTTAGAATCATATATTAGTTTATTGTTGGACATTTTTGTATGATGAACACGAAGATAATTTGATCAATTAGGTTTTTACTTTGGATTATTTTTAATAACAACATACGTGGGTAACTTAGATACAAATTTAGAATAGCATTTTAAGTTATGCTTTATAATGATATGCATGGGTAAATTGGACAAAGACTATGGGTTACTTTAGATTATTTTTTATAATGGCGGATCTCGGTAATTTAGATATAGATTTAGAGTTTACTTTAGAATATTTTCATAATAATAACAGTGGGTAGCTTTGTAGAAAATACAATAGACAAATGACTATGATTATTAAGATTTACAGGATTGATGTTTGATGTTTCTAATTTTTATGAGAATTTTTAGGATTTCTCTTTTGTGTGTCTCGTAAGAACTAATGCAGAGTCTCCAATGGAAAAAAAATGAGTCCACATTGCTACAAAACTATTACCTTGAGCTATATCTTATTTGTTAAATATTTAAACACAATACTTATATAGATATATATTTATTATCTTCATCCAATTATGGTAGGTTTTAATTAGTAATTACTCTATTTTTTTGTCCATATTTATAATCTTTAACTTTTCATTTTGCATTGCAAGGATGCGTTTGAATTTATTTAATGGACTCTATATTTGAGCTATAATTTTAACATGGAAATCTATATTGTCATCACTTCGTCTATATCTTTATAAATCATGATATGGGTAAGAAATAGACAATTTAGAATCATATATTGGTGTACACTGGGTATATTTTTAATGAAGGTGATTTGGATCAAATTCAGGGTTAGCTCATGTTATTTTTAATAATAGCATGCGTGGGTAATATAGATGCAAATTTAAGTGGTTACTGAAAATTATTTTTTAAGTATCAGTGTTGGGCAATTTAGTTGCAAATTTAGGGGGTTATTTTAAATTATTTTTTTAATAGCATAAGTGGGTATATTAGAATTATATATTGGTGTACATTGGGGTATATATTTAATGAAGGTGATTTGGATGAAATTCAGAGTTAGCTCATGTTATTTTTAATAATAGCATATGTGGCTCATAAGTGGTTACTTGAAGTTATTTTTTAAGTATTAGTGCTGGGCAATTTAGTTGCAAATTTAGGGGGTTATTTTAAATTATTTTTTTATAATAGCATAAGTGGGTAATTTAGATGAAGATTAGGTGGTTACTTTAATTTATTTTATACGATGGCAGAGGTGGGTAATTTAGATATAGATCTAGGGGATTACTTTAAGCTATTTCTATAATGGTATAGGTGGGTAATTTTTTAGAAAATATAATAGATCCAATGGCTACGATGATTTGAGTTTACCTATTGATGGCTAGATGTTTTGCTTTTTTGTGAGAATTTTTAGTATTTCTCTCTTTTTCTAGAGTGTGCACTTAGGATTCTAGGTGGCTTCAAAGAAGCCTCCCAATAGCGAGGTGCCTTTAAAATTTAAGAATATTTAGCAAAAATGGCATCGTTGGGGAAATTCCTGTACATTGATCTTTAGACTCTTGAACCGTTTGCTTTCTTTGAAACTTTTACCTTGAGGTGTGTTTCTAGTTTTAGTGAATGAACAATACAAATGGAAGTATTTAACCTGTCCTTTCTCTGCTTTTTAAAGAGCTCCCTAGAAGCTGGAACAAGTACATCAGCAGATACAGTCGAATGGGCTATGTCGCTCCTGCTAAACAACCCTCCGGTGCTGGAAAAAGCTCGCAAAGAGATCGATGCATGCATAGGGCAACCAATGCGCCTAATCGAGGCGACCGATCTACCGAAGCTGCACTACCTTCGGTGCATCATCATGGAGACCTTTCGTCTGTACCCACCAGCACCACTCCTTGTTCCTCATGAATCCTCAACGGACTGCACGGTGGACGGGTTCCATATCCCCAAGGGGACAATGCTCCTAGTGAATACGTTCGCAATCCATAGGGATCCTGAGCTGTGGGATGAACCGGAAAAGTTCATCCCAGAAAGGTATTGTATCATCAAACTATTCTTTATTTCCTTGTTTATAGAAATGTGTGTTATTTTGGTGCCATATAGCATAATGTTTATTTCGCTTTTCATAGGTTTGAGAATGGGAAGAGTACTGAAGGTAAGATGTTCATCCCATTCGGTATGGGAAGGCGACGATGTCCGGCGGAGAACTTGGGCATGCAGATGGTTGGTCTTGCTCTTGGAACTATGATCCAGTGCTTCGATTGGGAAAGAGTTGGGGAGGATCTTATGGACATGACGGAGGGCTCTGGCCTAACCTTGCCGAAAGAGGTGCCTCTGGAGGCCTTCTATGAACCCCGTGCTTCTCTGATCAATCTTCTTTCAGAGATTTAGTTTTTCCTTTTGAGAAAATCTCAGAGATTTACTAGTAATGTTGAGATGTAATGTTGTTCATGTTTGCTGTGTAAGGCCACCGCTACTAACGTTCTTTATGTGTGTGATAGACTGATAGCAGTACCAATGTATTAGGCCCCGGCCCATTTAGGCTCTCCATGCCATGCCATGCAAATTGTACTGGCCCATTGAATATAGGCAGAACTGAGCTCTAATCTCTCCAGAAGAATGTGCAAGGAGAAGTTGAAACTTGGGCCGTTGTTTATTTGCCCTAAACTGTCCTAGAACTTTATTAGTTTAGAAGTTGGGCTTCTGATCCAAGATATTTAGTTGTAGGAGACTAGGAGCTCAGCAAAGCGACTCCTTGCACGTTCCTGTGAAGTACACAGCTCAATCTGATCTTAGAGTTTTTATTGGTCCTTCAGGAGTTGACTTCAAAAACAGAATTCGAGCTAGTCTTAAAACTGATTGGTTTGTAACTTGACCCATCTATATTTGCGCAAGAATTTCTGAATTTTCCTCCCAAATTTCTCAAAGCCCAAGCAAATTGAATCAAATGTGATTCCTCGGAAAGAAAGTGTCACTTGGATATTCATAATGCATATTATGACCCGAGGGATATTCACCTCTGACATACATGTTGATGATGAGTTGTTGTTATTACATTCCCGAACAAAAATATCGAGATTTGTTCATGTCAAATATTAAAACCGTGTAGTGCTCACTACAATGATGCGCCAACAATATAAATGGTGGGATGTGTGGGGAGTATGTATCCAGGAAAATGTTCGCTGACCGAGCCCATCCTTGCTCAATCTCTTCCTTTAATTTAGACCAGTTTTTATCCAAGCACAAACGAACTGTTCCCAACGAGGTGACAAAACCCAACCCCAAGTTACCACTGTTGCCGTTGCGCTCGCTTAGCGATGAAGCAAATGCCACGACGGCAAGCCCATCACAGGGATTATTGACACTTGCAATATATTCTCTGCGTATGGTGCTATCATTACCGCAACCAACGATACTTCCAATCTAACGGCTGATATGCATGTCAGACCTGTTCGACTGAACTTATAAGCTGGCTGAAAAGCTGAAACGGCTGATTTGTTGTGAGAGAGAAACACTGTTCGGTAGCTGATAAGCCGATAAGTGAAGTGAACAGAGCCTAGTACTCAACTGTATGTACTCTCTGCCCCTGCGATGGAGAGTTTGGAGGAATTGGCCGCGGCGTGATACAGCAGCTCGGTTTATCACGCTGAATATGGTATAATTATTACTCTGTCTTTGTAAAAAAAAATTCTGTTTATCATTTTGCTGTAGTGATTAAGATAAAAGGAAAGGACACAACTTGTCCAGGGACTGGGCTACAATTAATACTTCGAGAACTTTGCCTGGATAAGCTTTCCATCCAACATACTGAAATTATTTGTCGTCCTTGTGGGAATTTGATCATTTGGGTACAAAACCATTTGGAGCTACAATGAATCAATGCTACATGTCTTTATCAGGGTTAGTGTCCCCATAAAGTTGGGTAAATTCAATAGAGCAGTAAGGGCGTGTTTGGCAATCAAGTGTTAAAGTTTAACACCTGTCACATCGGATGTTTGGATGCTAATTAGGAGTATTAAACATAGGTTAATTACAAAACTAATTGCACAGATGGAGTGTAATTCACGAGACGAATCTATTAAGCCTAATTAGTCCATGATTTGACAATATGGTGCTACAGTAACCAATTGCTAATGATGGATTAATTAGGCTTAATAGATTCGTCTCGCGAATTAGCACAGGGTTCTGCAATTAGTTTTATAATTACCTCATGTTTAGTTCTCCTAATTAGCATCCGAACATCCGATGTGACACTGTTAAAGTTTAACACCTCGTATCCAAACACCCCCTAAGTATATGATTGCTTTAGCGTGCGATAAACATGAGACAGTGACCGTCTGCTCGCAGCGTGGAGGTTGACTTCGCATTTGGGTCGACAAATCGACATGGATTCAGGATATCATCATCATCGTAATAACGACAGGTAGCGGGGGTTACTCTATGTCTGGCTAAATTCTTTGTCGCCGCGATGGCTTCTAGTGTCTTTCCCTTGCCGCCGCGTGCAACCGACCCAAGACGAGAACGTCGTGTTCGTGTCGCCCCGGCACGAAGGAATCGAGCACCACCCTTGGCGTTGCCGCCCGGCTTCGCCTTGCCCCCTCTCCTCGATCGCTCGCTTCGCGGGCAAGCAGCCGCCATCATGCCTTGCTTGCTTCCCCCCGCCGGGAAATCTATCACCCTCCCCGGCCGGCCCCGGTGCCAACCTTACGACGCGGGACAGGGGCTTCCTTCCCGGCAGTTGCGTCCTTCATACCTGACGTGCTTCGTCGAGTCGACGCCCGACACACGCGTACCTGCCGACCCACCCACCCACCTGCTGCCTGCCTAATCCTCGCCGGGACAATCAATCAGCCAGCCCCAGGGCGATCGCAGCCGCTCCCATCAAGGACGTCCCTGATCTCGGTGAAACAAGGTAGCTGGCCGTTCTTCCCGGCCGGGGCCGGCAGTCTCTTTCGGATCCGTGTTCATAGTCAGTCGCGCTCGCGCGTCTCCTCCTCCCTCTTGCTTCAAATCAAGCTACTGCTGGATATAGTACAATAATTGTTGATTGGTGTGCCTGCACGCAGGGATCGGTCGGTCGGACGACACGCTCTCCGCAGTCCGCACACGCGGGCGCCGCACCGCCGGCGATCCGATCCCGGCCGTGGCCGAGGTACGCCGGTAGACACGCGGTCCCCCACCATCTCCATGGCGTGTTTATTCCTCTCCGTGTGTCGCCGTGTTCCCTCCATGCATGTTCAGGCGTGTGCAGTGATCGTGCCGACTAAACAGCAATCTCCTTCCTCGTGGGTTCCATGTTTAGCAAGCATGAACTCACCGTGATTAGTCATTTTTGTCCTTCAAATCTTCAACCGATCGTTTACAAGATTTATAGTGTTTTGTTTATTGTTTGCACGCAGGAATAACACGATCTCCACGAACGCGGACGTGTCGCCTCAGATCCGTTGGATTGTCAAGACCACCGCTTTGGCCAAGTCAAAGCTTGGACAAAACTAGCACAAAAAATCCAAAAAATACTAGAAAAACCGGGAGAAAACCAGCCAAAAACCAAAGAAAAATATAACAAAAACACCAGGAACAAAGAAAACCAGATCAAGCCCAGCCCAATCCAGGCCACGACCCGGCAGCAGTATATAAGGAACCAAGCGCGATGCGGAAGTGGACGAAGAAGCTGGGCCACACTCTCTCCCGCCTCATCACCTCCAAGCCCGCCTTCGCCTTCTCCCGGCCCAGGCCCACCCCTCCCGCTCCTCCCCCTCCGCCCCCCGTCTCCTCGATCCCGCCGCAGCCGCCGGAGCTCCTCCCCTTCCCCACCTCCGCGATGCCGCACCACGGCAGCCACCGCCCGCCGCCCCACGCCCCGGGGGGCCACGTGTTCCCGCGCGCCACCTCCACGGTGCTCCCCGACCCATCCCGCTTCTTCGCGCCGCCGCTCCTCGCCGCGCCGCTCCCCACCAACTCCTTCTTCCAGAACTTCGTGCTCAAGAACGGGGACCAGCCGGAGTACTTCCACCCCTACTCCATCCGGTCACCCGGCGGGGCGGCGCTGGACGTCTGCTACCCGACGCGGAACCACTCGCCGTCCTTCGTTATCCAGACCTTCGTCCCCGACCTCACCATCTCCGACGCCGCCGGGAGCGCGCAGCGCCACCGCATCTCGGCCTTCGACGACCTCTCCGTGACGCTCGACGTCTCCCCGTCGCTCCGGGCGCACCTCGTCCGTGGCTGCCCCTACGTCACCGTCGTCACCACGGCGGGGCCCGTCGACGTCTCCGTCGCGTCCGTCCACGCCTTCATCGAGGTGGCCCCCTGCGACGACGACGGCACCAAGTGGCGCCTCCGGATGAACAGCGGCCAGACGTTCCTCCTGTACGCGTCGGCGCCGATCCGCCTCGAGCAGGCCGGCACCACGCAGCTCTCGGCGCCCAGGTTCGCCGGCGCCATCCGGGTCGCCTACCTCCCCGACGCGTCCATGGAGCCGGTCCTCGACCGCCACAGCGGCTGCTTCCCGACCGCCGGGGACGCCGCGCTGAACCGGGCGTTCTGCGTTGACTACGCCTGGCGCAAGGAGGGGCCCGGCGAGCTGCTGATGCTCGCGCACCCGCTCCACCTCCGGCTTCTCTCCGACGACTGCGCCGTCCGGGTGCTCGACGACTTCCGGTACCGGAGCATCGACGGCGACCTGGTGGGCGTGGTCGGCGACGCGTGGTCCCTCCGCGCCGACCCGGTCTCCCCAACGTGGCACTCGACCCGCGGCGTCAGCGAGGACGGCGTGGCAGAGGTGGTCGCCGCGCTCCGCGCCGACGTGGCCGGCCTCGCGTCGACCCCCATCACCACTACTTCCTCCTACTTCTACGGCAAGGCCATCGCGCGCGCGGCTCGGCTGGCGCTGATCGCGGAGGAGGTCGGGTGCCCCGACGTCATCCCGGCGGTGCAGAGCTTCCTTAAAGCCACCGTGACGCCGTGGCTGGACGGCAGCTTCCAGGGGAACGGCTTCTTCTACGACGCGAAGTGGGGCGGCCTGGTGACGCTGCAGGGTCTCAGGGACTCGGGCGCCGACTTCGGGTTCGGCATCTTCAACGACCACCACTACCACCTGGGCTACTTCCTGTACGCCATCGCGGTGCTGGCCAAGACCGACCCCTGCTGGGGCCGCAAGTACATGCCGCAGGCCTACTCCATGGTCGCCGACTTCATGACGCTGTCGCGCAACAGGCCCGGTGGCAGCTTCACCCGGCTCCGGATGTTCGACCTCTGGAAGCTCCACTCGTGGGCCGGCGGTCTCACCGAGTTCGCCGACGGGCGCAACCAGGAGAGCACCAGCGAGGCCGTGAACGCCTACTACTCCGCGGCACTGGTCGGGCTGAGCTACGGCGACGCGCACCTGGTCTCCGTCGGTGCGACGCTGACGGCGTTCGAGGCGCTGGCGGCGCAGACGTGGTGGCACGTGCGGGCCGGGGAGGGGATCTACGAGGAGGACTTCGCCGGGAGCAACCGCGTGGTCGGGGTGCTGTGGGCGAACAAGCGCGACAGCGGGCTGTGGTTCGCGCCGCCCGAGTGGAAGGAGTGCCGGCTGGGGATCCAGCTGCTGCCGCTGCTGCCCGTCAGCGAGGCGCTGTTCCCGGACGCGGCGTTCGTGAGGGACCTGGTGGCGTGGACGCTGCCGGCGCTGGCGCGGGACGGCGTGGGCGAAGGGTGGAAGGGGTTCGTGTACGCGCTGGAGGGGGTTTACGACAGGGAGGGCGCGCTGGCCAAGACCCGGGCGCTCACGGGCCACGACGACGGCAACTCGCTGACGAACCTGCTGTGGTGGCTCCACAGCCGCGGCAGCGTCGTCGCCGGGGACGGGGACGCCGGGTTCGGCAGGTGCTGCTGGTACCGCCAGTACTGCCACTGACCGTTCGTTCCCCGTGGAGGTGGAGCGGTGGCCTGGCCGGCGCGAGTGACCGTTGCTGCTCTGCGTATCTGCTAGTGGAGCAGGGAGTGTTGAGTTGTTGTCTTGTTGATACGGTTGAAAAGTCATGGTGGTGGTGGTTGTTCGTTCGTTGTGGTTATTACGCACGCATCATGATACTACACACTTCCCTGGCTTATTTTTAGCACTTATCACATCGAATATTTAAATACTAATTAGGAGTATTAAATGTAGATTATTTACAAAATCCATTACATAAGTGGAGGCTAAACGGCGAGACGAATCTATTAAGCCTAATTAATCCATCATTAGCAAATGTTTACTGTAGCAACGCATCGTCAAATCATGAACTAATTAGATTTAATAGATTCGTCTCGCCGTTTAGCCTTCACCTATGTAATGGGTTTTGTAAATAGTCTACGTTTAATACTCCTAATTAGTATCTAAACATTCGATGTGATGGGTGCTAAAAATAAGTCAGCGGAACCAAACGAGGCTATATATTTGATGAATAAAAGTAGTTAATGACTTAATGCCTTGAGTTGAGTTGTTCAGGTCTTCAGGATGCTATTGCTATTCCATCCATAGATGGATCATGGACTTTGAAAAATCCTTGTCCAAGGTTTTGATGGTATAGAAAGCGCTAGGATCTTGCTGCTTGGCTGCTTGCAAAACGGTGGCAGCGGAAGCGATTGTGCCTGTGCCACCTATTTGCGCTTGGCTGCTACCGCCTGCGTAACTGGAGACTCGGAGGAGTGGTTGGGTTGGCCATCCCTTTCGCTCGCCTTGCAAGTGGCGGGCGGGCAGGCGTTGGACGCGGTCGCGTCGCCGAACTCGAGAGAGAAGCCAAGCCGCCAACCCTTCGGGGCGAAGCGAGCGTCGGGAGGGTCGTCCGTGCAAGCTAGGAGGACAGGTTGCTAGTTGCAACGTGGCCGTGCCGCGCGACGCCAAGAGCAGAGCGCGCACCACACGCAGCGCAGCGGAGCTATTGCGCCTGGGCGTGCGCGTAAGCGGGGTAGCGCGGACGCGGGCTGGTTCGTTGAATCGGCCCGGGAGGGCTTAGGCCTCGGCCTGCGTACGGAAATCTATCAAGGCCGCCGCGTCACACAAATGGGCTGCCAATATATGGGGGATGGGGTGGGCGGAGCAGAGAGAGCAGGCAGCAGACAGGAAGAAGATGGGCTGCACGTCGCGTAGATTTCAACGATGATGATGCCCAACGTCGCTTGGATCGGCTGCCGCCGTTCGACGCGGCGGGGAAAGCAAAGTCCGACTAGATCTTGCACGGCCCACATGGCCGCGTCGCACAAATGTGCTTCAGGTCTTTTTCCTCACGAGGCTCCCAGCTGTCCGGCGCCGGCCTCAAGATCCTGTCCGAGTCTGACCCGGCCCTGTGCAATCATGGCCGTCGTACGAATCAGTTGCACGCACGGCTGTCCGGGCTGTCCCTCAGTCCCCACGAACGGACGGAGACCCAATGAGGAACCAGGGGGGACATGTCATGGGTTGCCGCCGCGAGCCGCGTGTTCCTTTCTGCGACTACAGCCGGCCTTTTAGCGAATTTCTTCGCTTAGTCCGCTCCATGTGAGTCGGCGCTGGCGCACTTAACTTTGTCCAGAATCCCAACTAGATCACGATTTTCTTCGCAGCCTCGCAGGTTCTTTCTTTCTTTCATTCATTCATTCAGCCTAAGTTCCGTCGTGCCGTGTAGGCCCTTGTTGACAGCAACACAATGCACACTACTTAGCAATAGACCCGAGCCGTGGGCCGAGACGACGTAAAGCACGGTTAGGGAAGCAGCAGGAGACCCGAGCATAGGGATGGCTGATGACTTAGCTCGGCTCATTAAGGTTTTGCTTATTATAGCTTGTTTGATAACGAGCTAGCACACCTTGTTAATTAGGCCTAGTAGTGAGTTGAAAATCGAGTTCGGCTCGATTCGTTCAAAAGATCGAGACAACTCGTTAGCAGAGCATTGTTCAACACTAATGTTAAGATAATAGATAATACTAATCAACATATGATAATTTAAGTATATAAATAATATATAAAAGTATAGCTAATGATGATATTTAGAAATAAATATAAATCAATAAGTTGGAACAACACGAATGTTCGAGCTCAAAATATACGTAACTAATACAAGATTTGACTTACAGGTTGAGTGGAGTTTATTTTAACTACATAATATAACATCACTATATTAATAGAAATAAGTATAATATTGTCATATTTATCGAGTCTAATGGACCAATCGAACATTTCATGAGTGAATTATGAGATGACTCGTTAAGAAAACAATATGAAATCGAGACTTGGTTCAATTTGTTTGATTGGTCGAGTTGAGCTGAACTGACTTGGCCATATGAATGAGCTGAGCCGGTTCACGAGTCTTGAGCTTTTCTGCTACCCTACCTGAGCATACCGTCGTGGAGTTAGGACAGCAAACAACTCAAAGGATGCATAGAAAGTTCAACGGCGAGTTTCATACTAACAATGTTTTGACGGTTATCATTGGATTGACACATGACCTAGGCCCCACAATTAAAAGGGGTTGAGTTTACTAGGCCAGTGTTTTTTTATGTTAGCCATATAGTTTGATATTGCACACTATGCTCCTACTCCCTCCGTCCCCAAAAAATTCTCCAAGTCCCCTCCAATCCTTTTCTACCCCGTCTAAGGCTCTAAATGGAGCAAGGCATTATGTTCGATCAAATTTATAGAGAATCATTCATGACATTCATTATTTCTATTTAGTTGAAGTATCTAACTTAGTTAGCATGTGACATGGTGCATGCATTTCATTGGCAACCCTATTTGCATTGGAACATACTGGCGTAGTGGCGTCATGGATAAATTGTCGTCTTGTATGTGGAAGGAGGGTCCCGTACCAGAGTGGTGAAGTGCTCATGCATTACTCTAGCTTCTGACACAAATGGACTTATGGAGCCGATCATGCTGGACAATCAAATACCTTTTCCCTCACATTTAGGTGGTGTTTGGTTGGCTCAAATGTAACGTAATCTAATTACTGAAGGTAACGAATCCCATTACATATGTTTGGTTGCGGCGGTTTGTAATCAATTTACACTGTAATCTAATCCCTTACCTAAATAATATATATACAAGCTTGTTACCCCTCCTCCCCTATTGTAATCAGATACAACACCCACACCGTAATCTGATTACGTTACCAGAGTGCAACCAAACAAAGAGGGTAATCACCCATTCCACCACTAAATACACTGTAATTTGATTCCCTTTATGTTTACGTTACCTTAGCGCGAACCAAACACTATCTTAGTGGAGATGACGGATCCATCTAGGGAATGCTTATTCGGAGACTTACCGAGTTGTAGGGACATCCTGTGGCTTCCATGGAGTTGTGTGATCAGGAGGTTATAGCCCTCTCAACAGGCTCTAAACATGACCGATGGTTAGGAAAAAGTTATTGTGCCACCTTCGTATCGAAATATTTATCGCTGTTGACTTTTGGTCACGACGTTTGACTATTCGTCTTATTCAAGAAATTATGTAAGTATCATTTGTTTTATTTGTGACTTGCTTTGTCATCAAAGTTATTTTAAGCATTACTTATCTTCTCGTATATTGCAATAAATATTTGAATAAGACGAATGATCAAATGTTACAAGGAAAAGTCAACAACGACAAATATTTCAATACGGAGCCTATAAATTCAGCATTTAATTTGTGCACTTACACTGTCACATGTGTAAAATGCTTACCGATCTCTATAACCTTGTTTGGAGATGTTATTTGGGCCTCTGAGTTATGTATTAGTAACTTGCATTTTTATGTCCCTAACTTACTAAGCGGTTCACCCAAGGTTAGTAGCATCTCGGTCTAAGTTATAAATAAAAAAAAAGAGGGGTGGAAACCCTACCCACTTAGGTTTTATGACATTTTCTTAAAAAAAGTCATTGATCTAAGGCGTTTGTACCTTTGTTTCACTAATCCATAGGTTTCTTGTAGTATTATAAGTGTATCTTTACATGAAGATCAGAGCTGCTGCCAAAACACCTGTGGAAGCAAGAAAGTTGTGTTGTTTCTTTCTAAGACACCCCCAAAGCCATGGTGGAATAATGGTAATTTTATAATTACTAGGATCCAATAAATAAAGCAAGCCTTCTTTGTGGATCGTTTTCCATTGTAAATATTTAGCATTGTTTTTTTCAAAGAAATATTTAGCATTGAAATCACGTTGAATTATGTTATCTGCCAAGGGAGTAGCTTAGTCATCATTATGTGTATCTGTATGATCAGCCTTAGCTGTGTAATCCGGTCACTTTCTACCTTTAAATACAAAGTTGTTGTTCTTGCAATCCTCAGGAGTGTTCATAAATATAAACCATATTTAGAGAGAGATTGAAACTTTAGTACTTAAATTCCCAATTATACTTTGATGATACCTCATAAAAGGGCTCTTCGTATACACTTGTACACAAAGTGTTAATTAGAGTGGAAACAGTGAATTGCCTTCACGATGACACTCTTGCCTTAGGCAGAATTTCTGCTGAAACTTAAGCATGTTTTCCAGAAGCTACATTAGCATCCCGTACCACCACCACCAAAAGCAGGCACCAACGGCTGACAATTTTTGCCGGCCCTTTTCTCCATGGACACAAAGGCAACTGCTATGCACGGATCGGAGCAACTCCTGTTTGTCCTCGACGACGTACGTGCCCGGCCCCCTGGGCTATGGCCCTCTGAATCAACCTCAAGCACTAGCGAGATTCAGTAGCTTATTTGTCTGTCTTGTCTCGTCCCATGTACAGCCGCCGACGCACATGCCATGTCCGTTTTGCGCGCGGAGACCTCATCTTTCTGCAGATCGTCGTCGCACACTACTTGTCCAGATCATGATCTTCGTTCTCCGCACCCAGTTTCTTTCTTTCTTTCTTTCCAGCCTTCGATCTCCGGCAGATCCCGTATCGGCTCCTAGTGCAAAGAAGGCCTTCTTTGTCCATGACAGGCACTGTGCACACCTGCACCCGTTCTGTTGCGTTGCACACATGGACACTCATCTGCTGCTGTCGAAGTGTCGAGCTGCCAGTGGAAGCCGCAATTAAAGCGGCGCCGTTTCTTTGTGCGCGAGCCATTCATTTGCCAATTGTAAACGCTACGCACTTTGGGGGAATGATAACTTAGTTTGCTATGCATCTTTCAAAATCTAGACATCTCGCCTTCATTTGTGCTATCTGTTTTTTTTTATGGAAAGTGCTATCTGATTGACTGAACCTCTGAGCTAACGGCAACGGTTTAATCGATCGATCGGCCCGGTGACAACCCCACTTCGCCTTGTTCCTCACATGCCAAAAAGAGGATCGGAGTATATATGCGTGGCCCAGTCACGGGAGCATGTATGAGCTCTCGTAACCTCTCGTTCGGTTGTGATGGAGGGCGGCGTAGTGGGGAGCCGGTTGGAGGAGGAAAAGGGGTTAAATGGGTTGAGGCTGAGGTCTAAAGCTACCGCGTGTGTGGCTGCAGGTTTTCCTCGGTGGATCTTTCCCTGTCTTCTTTTCCGGCAGCAGCTTACCTTCGTTTGATACTAGTAGTGCTTCATTAGAATGATGAAAACACGACTAACCATGTGAGGGGAGGCAAATCATCAGCTTTTGCTCATGTCAAAAGTTAAGTGACGGTTTGTGTTACATACATGCACTCAAAAAATTTAAGATTTGGAAACACAGTGTCTGTTTCTACAATAGTACGTAATTCCGTCAAACAGAGAAAAAATAGTGGTTGATTTGAGTTTCGACTTTTGACAACATGTCGACAATCTGTTGGCTCTGCATGCATGTCTAGCCAATCTCTTGGCCAGTAGTAGTAAACCATGCACATATTTAGCTGTGCCTGGTTAATTTATGTTCCATTTTTTTTAGACGACATCATGCCTCGTTAAATCAACATATATTAGAAATTAGCTCCCACTTGTCACATTCCTGAAGTCATGTTCAAATGTCATGACATGGATGACACTACAAATTGCAACACATGGCAAAGGTGTCGCTGTTTGGTACTAGGTCAGACAACCCTCAAGCAGATTAGAAATTAGAAGTCACATTGACGACAACAAATCACAAAAATGTGACCTTTGGCGTCTGTTGCTGATCGTGGTGCACATGAATTTCATTGGTCTGAGAGAAAGATATTGCTTCTATCTTTTAATTTTCATTTGGAACCCTACAGCGATATGTTTACAGGAGAAGAAAAGGAATAGGCTTTATTACAGGAGAATTGGGACCTTAGCCTGACAGGTACACCGCGAAAGTCTGAAAATATTGTAGATGAACTTTTTAATTTTCGTGGCGTTTTCTTTATTGTGTTGTCGTTACAGCCCTTCCTTTTGACATGTTCTGAAAATAAAAGGTATGGCAGCAAACGAGACCAAAATGAGAAACACAAGGATTTGCAGTCTCACAAATCAGATGATTCTCTCTGGAATCTTGATGTCAATTCTTTTCATGTAAAAGTTTTGCCATGATTCCTTTATCCTGAGTTCTTTTTTTCCCTTCCAGTTTATTTGCCGACACCCAGCTGCCTACTTCCCACTGGCCAAGCAGACAAGTGCGCAAAAGAACCCAAAAAGATAGGTTTGATTAACCAGATAATTGTGACGCATCATTCATTAGGTCATTGATCAGGCATCAGAAAACTACAGAAAGTCAGATTAGTTCCTGTGATTGCAACATAAAACCCACACACACCCAACAACCCTTCACCGGCACAGGTGTTGAGCATCATCCTCCAGTCCCATCAAAATGCCACCCTGCTAAGAACAGAAACTTCACACTGATAATCAACAAGAAGTTAAGCAGCAGCAAGAAAATATAGAAAAAAAATGTTATCTCTTCAGGATAGTGGGGGTCAGAATTGACTGCGACGCCACCTGTTGCTGCGAGCCTGCAATCTGCATGGAACAAGTGGTTGGCCAAGAACATGGCATTTGTCCATTTGATTCTCTGAATCTGGCCTGAAGAATATATGATAAAAGATCAATTCAGGAGTGTTCCTGAGTGGTAGCATCAGGCGGCAGCTGAGAGTTAGACTAATGGCATTCCTGGCGCCATGTGAAACATGGCACCATGCAATGCAACTAAATGGCATATTTGAGTACTAGCTGAAAGCTACATTTCATCACACCTACACATCAGGATTGTATTCTTTTTCTTGATCAGATAAGAGTGAGAAGTTATTCTTTCTTGGGTCCTTCTTGGAGGAAAAACGAGTCCTGCAAATACTATCAAAAGTGAGATCAGATAGGAATGCAGAAGCATTTGTGCTTGCATCGTTTAACTGGGATTGGTAAGGATCAAATGCCTATCTAGGGTATCGGATATTACGATGAAAGATGGGAATAACCGTATCGTTGATTTGTCGTCTAGGTCTCGTTCCACTGCAGCAGAAAGCATATACGAAGAAGCATGTGTTTAATTTCTTATTTCTTCTTCTTCTTTTTTGTAAGGGCTATGTGTATCAACTTAGTACAGAAGGTGGAACTTTATTATTTAATGAAGCTTCCTTCTTCTAAAAATTTATTTGGACGCTAAGTTTTGCACTGCCAAATGTGTACATAAGTTTTGGTTCTAATCTTGTACGAATATGGTTGAAGAATATGTCCTTTGTGACACTCTGCATTGTACTAGTGTTATTGCTAATTATCATGGAGCGAGCATATTAGATACGATACTCAGTATGTAGAAGTGCGCAATTATTTTTACCAGCTGGTGAAGAGATTGAGCTTATTTGAGAATATCCTTTCTTTTGCTGCAATGGCTATTCTTTCTTTCTTTTCTTCCCCTTTCTTTTTTTTTTGGCAACGATTGCAATGACTTCAGCTGCAATTTAGCGAAATGGGCACATGTTGGCGTTTATTCTGGCAGTTCACCAAGATGGTAAATCTTTCAGAGGGGAGATCATGTAACCTAAGCTTTATGGCAACACAAGAATATAGGAACACATGTTTAGACAGGTTTGGTCCATATATCAAGATGGTGTAGTAACCTACATCCTGTGTTTGGCTAGATTGTATTGCTTGCGTATGATATTGCTTGTGTTTTTGGAGGGTAGGGTAACAGGTCAGTGAATCTATCTTGTAGTCAGTTATAAGGCGTACAACATTGTACTTTCCCTAGCCTAACCAACTCGAATATATCCCATAACCTCCGGGATATTCATGATGTCTTGCAGTGCATGCCGCCCTGTGTTGTGTGCCGCACCGTAGCCAACCCGACGACTCATCCTTGAGAAACATAGGACGGCCCATTTTAGGGTACCCAGGGGTAAACAGGGGTAAGAAAGATCCCCCAAGGAACATGTTGTGAGCTAAAAAAGAGAAGGTTTTTTACGGAACTGGATCACACTTGTTCTTATCAGATAGATGTTGCATTGATCTATCTAATGAGCAAAAGTTCAGAGTTTGTCTAAGTACGTGGACCGGATAAACATTATGAAATGGAGGAAATATATGGCTTTGTGCAGTTTTGTTGACAAAATCACCTCACACAACTACACAAGAATACCATAATAAGTGTCCTAAAATAATTGAGTTACACGTATTCGATGCTAGGTGCCTGCGTAAGATTCATAAATCGATCCATATGAATTTTTGTGAGGAAAATTTCGAAAACAGTTCACTCTCCATACAAATATGGTAAAGTTTCCAGGTTCCAAAATGAGATCAACCTCAAGTAGTAGATGTCTAGTATATAATTGCCAACCACGCAACTGGAAAAGGAGAAAGAAAAGAGGAGAGAACAACCTGTTGCTTCTCTCATGTCATCTTGAGTTGACTTCATAGCATATTCAACCTTTGCTTTCCCAACTCTGCGTGGAAAGGCATAAGAAAGAATCAAGAAACGAAAAAATTATTCACAAGTTGCATCGGACCAGTACGTGTTCAAATTTGGGACAACAAATTCACCAGCTAGTTGCCACAATTGCCATGTCGCATGATCCCTTCACACACCTTCAAATCATAATCTTACCACTGCAACTGAATCCTTAGCTGGTTAATTGTACGTATCGCCCTGTCATGAAGCTGACATAACTGTGTTTAGTATGCTCGCTAACTTGTTAATAAGGTAGTACATGAAAATTCAGTGTGTGGTGTACCATAACCAGAGCCATTTCTAAATTAGCTTTTTAGGTTTCCAAAGGGTGCTCTAATGTGTGGATCTTGTGGCTTGTCTTTCTACTTGCACGAAACGGTGTCACCAACAGAGAAGCACGCCCATGTACAGAATAGAGTAGCACCAGCAGTAAACTGTCAACAGCTTGCAGTTTGTGCTGCTGTTTTTTTAATGTTTTTTTAGTATTGATGTAGTTGATTGATCTTTGTCGCAGCACATGACATCATATATAAATCATACGAAAATCGAAGATTCCAAGAATTCCAAACTATTTGTGTGCAGAATTCACAAATTTTACGAGCTCAAACCAGCTAAAAGGTACTTCGAATACAGGAGATATATGGACTTTAATCCCCCAATCAGGATTCAGGAGGTATTTCTGTCACTACGCCCCACCCTCCAAATGCCCTTCACTCCTATAAATCCCATCCTCCTCCAAGCTTCAGAGTTTACCCGGTTTGCCCACACATTCCCGCCACCGCAGACGGCGATTCCCCTTCTTCCAGTCCCCAATATATCCACTGGACCCGCGCGTCTCATCAAACTGGTGGGACGACACCGCCGGCCAGCTTCTCCGGCCACCGTGTGTCGTCGCACGAAGCTTGCGGTGGCGAAGCCTACGTCCTTCCTCGGGGGCGGCGCCATGGGGTTCACGCTGTACCCCACCAAGTCGTCGACGACGCGCACGCCGTGGAGCACCAGCTTCTTCCGCCACAAGTTCCCGGCGGCGGCGCCCTCCTTCTTCTGATCAGGCTGTACATAGCTCCGGCCGCCCGGCGATCTCCGTGTTCCACGAGGAGGTGGGGGAGCATACGTACGTACGTACACCGATACACGTGAGTGTGAGCGTACAAAATACAAGTCCTTTCTTTGGTTCGTTGTTAGTGAATTGGCGCATGGACTACGGCCGCAACATGATCAGCTCCGCCGTGCC
Organism: Setaria italica; assembly: GCF_000263155.2. Taxonomy (NCBI): domain Eukaryota; kingdom Viridiplantae; phylum Streptophyta; class Magnoliopsida; order Poales; family Poaceae; genus Setaria; species Setaria italica. The sequence continues at coordinate 28,968,433 of NC_028451.1, read as the reverse complement.
ATTCCGCGCCGCCGGCGAAGGCGGCGGACAGGTTTTCCTCTTCGGCGGCGGTGGCGGCGGCGGCGAATTCCTTCGAGGTCAGTGGATCGTTACGGATATATGAAGCGTTTAGTTAATTAGTTCGTGGAAGAAATGAAGAATCCGTTGCTCATGCCCTCGGTTTCTGCAGGTGCGCCGGTGGTGGGGGCCGGTGCGGCGGGCGGCGGCTGGCGCAAGCGGCCGTTCCAGCTGGCAGCGCATGAGGAGCTGCAGCTGCAGCTCGAGCTGGGCGACGACGAGCTGGCCGGCTTCGACTACGAGCTGAACGGCGGCGGGGCGCAGGAGCGGACGAAGCGCCGGCTGACGGCGGAGCAGGTGCGGGAGCTGGAGCTGAGCTTCGAGGAGGAGAAGCGGAAGCTGGAGCCTGAGCGGAAGAGCGAGCTGGCGCGGCGGCTGGGGATCGCGCCGCGGCAGGTGGCCGTGTGGTTCCAGAACCGCCGCGCGCGCTGGAAGGCGAAGCAGCTCGAGCAGGACTTCGACCGCCTCAGGGCCGCGCACGACGAGCTCCTCGCCGGCCGCGACGCGCTCCTGGCCGACAACGACCGCCTCCGGTCACAGGTGAGGTCATCAATCCTGCCTGCGGGCCATCGTTTAGCCATTGCACTTGGGCTACTTAGCTAAGCACTGTCATCCAGATATTTCAACAACCAATTTCAGGAATTATATTTGAAAAAAAGTAAATAGGTTTAGACCTTATTTGGATACTCAGTAGATTCAAGTGGAATGGCAGGGATTGAAGAGGAAATTATTTCATTTTAGACTTAATTTCCTTCGTTTCTTTCCAATTCTCTTCTGTTCAAACAAACCCTCACGGTAACTTCAAAGTGGAATAGTTGATCCTTGACGCCCTAGAATTCGTGTATGACAAATTCTTCAAAGTTCAACGATATGTATTACGGTAAATTTATCAAGAACGATTATATATGAAGAATCGCATAATTAGGTTTTTCTTTTTTGTAAACTAGGATTGTTTGTTTGAAACGAATGTTACAAGATGCATATATCTTTAGGGATGCTTTCTTTGTAAAAGTATGAACTTAAGACATGTTTGGACAGCGTCTTTAACTTGAGACGTCGCTACTCCCTTTATATTTTTATAAGGTGTTTTCTCTTAAGACAAGTGTTTTGCACAATTAGTTGTATTCATATGATACAAAATTACTACCAGAAGAATAGTATTAAATTTGTGCCACAAACATCATATATTAATAGAGTAATAGTTGGTTATATATTGTTTTTGCAAATTTATGCCCCTAAAGGTCAGCACCAACCTTCTTTAGTTTACTTCAATTAATTGAACCAGAGGGATACAAGTCCGCACCTATCCTAAATTAACAGAATAAGGTATGCGCACTCTTTTCATGGATATAAGAACTTCTAATTTGTTCTAAGTCAAATACTTTTAAATTTATCCGATCATAGAAAAAAATCAGAAAAAATAACAAAGCACAAATGATGTCACTAGATTCACTGTAAAACTAACTATCAGAAGAATACGCAATTCTTTTCATTTGAAATGGTTTATTTTTATATATATTATTGGTCAAAGTAGCATACAAGATGGTGGTCAAATTATTTATGGATGGAGGGAGAATCTTCGTAGTGAAATAACTAGGGCCATAGGCTAGCATCCAGGGTAGTTTAGCCAAACATGCTAGCAGGTTCCACGATGATAATTAGGGCATGTTTCCCTCCTAGTTATATAATTGGACTATGGTTCAAGGGTAGTAGAGCAAAAGAGTATCATGGGACCACTTTGGGATCACAAATAATCTCAAATAAGCTAGCTCCAATGTGATCTTTTACCATTTTAGAAGTACTCATGAACCATAATTCAGCTTATATAATCTAGGTGGATTATAATCTCAAACAAACAGGACCCTTAGCCGATTGATGAGCTGCAGTAGTCAACCTCACTAATCATAGTACTAGAAGCTAAAATTCTAAATAATCGATCAGAAAAGCGACCCCAACATTGATTAGTAGGGACACTTTGTTCAGCCAGAGGCAGACACTGCATTTCACATGTCACTGGCAGTTGCTGTTACATGTATGAGTTGCTGTCACATGTATCAGTAGTTCAGTACTACGGCCTGACCAGGCCAAGAAAATGAATCTTGCATATCTTTATTTAAAATGATCATATGCTAATATACACATAGCGACCTTCCATATCAGGTGATCACCTTGACTGAGAAACTTCAAGCTAAGGAGGAGTCGTCGGCGCCAGATCCGGAGGAGCAGACTGTCGCTGCCCTGCGAGAGGGAGCCTACGGTACTCTCGAACAAGATCAGCTCTGCATCCAGCCCGCCACCGGCGGCGCGGCGCCGGCGCCGGCGGTGGGTTATTGTTACACGGGGGGAGACAGCGACAGCCCGGAGTCCTATCTGGCCGGCGCGCGCTCGCCGCCGTCGTCATCGGAGGACGATTGCGGCGGCGGCGACGGTGACGCTGGGCCCTTCTTCCTCCCCGACCCCGAAGAGGACGGGGTGCAGCTCAACAACTGGGCATGGCTATGGAACGAGCAGCAGTATAACATAGCGTAGAAGTGTTTGCAAATGTATATTTGGTTTTGCGTTTTCTTAGTATTGGTACTGTACCTCTGCTGATAAATTAAAGCTTTATTATTTATATTTTTTTATTTATATTTTTCACACTGGCATTTCTCACCCAGCTGAAAGGGTAGTTCATTCCCAGCCTGACATTAGAAGCGTCTGCAGTTTCTGTTCAATGAGGGTCAAAATTTGGGCCGGGCTGGCCCATACAGTAGTATTAGAAAACCTTTTGACCTGCTGTAGTCTCTTTCCTTAAATGGGCCAGGGCTCTTACACGTCCGACTGGCCTCTTAGATTGGAGTTCGCTCGCTTAATGAGATTATACTCTTGTCCGTTCCAAATTGTTGGCTACTTTAGCTTTTCTAGGTTTATATATACTATTATGCATCTAAATATATATTATATCTAGGTGCATAGCAAAAACTATACACTTAGAAAAATTAAAACAACGTACAATTTGGGATGCAGGGAGTACTTTGTATTTTGCAAGACAAATCTGCGCATATTATGTTAAAGTTTCCAAACTAAATATTTTGATAATTATTTGTTTCAAAAGGTTGGCCGGAATTTGATCAGTGTCAAGTATTTATGACTGAAGAGAGTACTCCCTCCGTCCAAATTATATGTTATTTTAGCTTTTTAGATTTATATATTTTTTATGCACTTAAATATATCCTTATATCTAGATGCATAATAATATCTATGCATCTAGAAAAGTCAAAATGACCTATAATTTAGGATGGAGGAGGGAGTAGTAACTAAATTGATCAGCTCCAGGACAATGGGAAACTAAAGCTCGAGGACAATGGGAGGCCCCTTGTATGAAAAAAAAGGCAATGTGTACCAAATAAGTGAAATTTAAATTACAATTCCAATTGAACATAAGAGGGTTTCAATCAAGCCACTACAATGCTAATACCAACAATCGAGCTACAAAGTGCAAACATAGGTCTATATATCCTGTCAAGAAAAAAACAAACGGGGGTTTACATACGAAATTAAGGGTCTGTTTGGCTTGGCTCCACTCTAGAACTCTAGCAACTCCAGCAAAAATTTTAGCCAAACACCCCAGCTCCAAAACTCTATGTAGCTGCCAACTCCATGGACATGTAGTGCAAGTGGGGGTGGAGTTTTGGAGCACCTCTTTCACAGCTCCAAAACCACCTATTTTGAATCTCCTCGTGGAGTTGGTGGGCAATTAACCACCAATGCTACTGGTTACAAAAAAACGCTTCGCTTCTATTCCTCCCGAGAACCCCCCGCACTTCATTCCCATCCCGCGCGCCTGTTCCGCCTCCGTTTTCTTCTAGTGCCGCCGGTTCTAGGGTTGGCCCGCTGCCGGCCACCGAGCCCCACCGTCGGCCACCCCTGCTGCCGGCTGCCCAAGGCCCGCCGTCGGCCGCCCCAGCCCCCCCGATTGCCGCCAGCCACGTCGAGCTCCACCCTCGGCCCCTCTGCCGCCGGCTGGCCCAGCGCCCCCCCCCCCCGACCGCCGCCGGCTGCCCGAGGCCCGCCGCCCTAGCCACGTCGAGCGCCGCCAACCGCCCTAGCCCCCCAACCACCGGTCGATGAGCTACTACTGGCATGGCGAGTAGTGGCGGCGGCGCTACAGCGCGGATGGACCCGGAGGTGACGACGAAGTTGGTGCGGAAGGGATCCCGCTCCTACTCGACGTTCCCCAGTGCACCTTCCTCAGAATCGACACCTAGGTCGATCCGATTCTCCCCGCAACAACCCTCCCAGTGCTGTTCATGCGTGCGTCAAACAATTTGATGGGATTTCGCCTCAACCTGCTTCCTGTTCTTCTACAGGTGTTCTCTGTCGGGCCTAAGTTCAAAGGGATGACGAGGACGTGCGCGGTGAGGAACGACGAGCTGACGTCGAGGACGCAGTGTAGACGGTCCTGCCACGCGCGCATCGAAGGAGACGAGCACCAACGACACCGTGACAGCGAGCGTCCCGAAGAAGAAGATAATGTATGACTGAATGACAAGTGGGGTCATGGGTTGGGGTAAAAGTGACAATCCATCTAGAAAGATCCTCCTTTTGGAGCTGGAGGTACCCATCTAGCCAAACACCCATTTTAGTTCTGCAGTTCTGGAGTGGAGTTGGCTCCACTTGAAGTTCTGGAGTGGAGTAGCTCCATCCAGAGTTGGAGCTATGCCAAACAGGACCTAACAGGTCATCCAAGATTCAGCTCGCCAAAATTTTCTTCTCTTTTATCTCTCAATGGTTTTCGGTGGCAGAATGCAGTCCTTTCCACCATGATACATACAACTTACCTGTTCATTGATTTTCTTGCTATGCTCCCTGATCATCTCCTCGACTGCTTTCCACGATGACCCGCCTTTAGATACCACTGCTTGAGCATGTGCTGCTAACTTTGCCACGTTCGATGCCATCAATACTCCATCCTTCCCAAACATCAGCTCTCTTACCACCCTTGTGATCTCGTGACTCTTTTTTTAGATCAAAGGCATTACGCCCAACTTTATCGAAAGCTTAGAGGGCGAAAAACTTCAGCCAACTATTACTAGGATTATCAGTTTTCAATTACAGGGGGATCTGCCCCAGCTTCAGCTTCTACTCTTTAGACGATCTAAGCATAACCATCTCTTGTCTCTAACTCTACTAGACTTTCATATCTGAACCTAGCTAGACCACCACAGTTCTAACCGATTGACAGTAATACAAAAGACAAGAGTAGCCCAAACCCACAGGCAAAAGAAAAACAGGTCCACTCCTGCAGCCATTACTAAGCTAGTTGCCGACATGCTTGTGAGAACTCTCCAAGCAAACGTTCCACCTCCTCCAGTTCTTCTGCTTCAGTAGCGGCTTCCATTGTGTAGCAGGGACATCATCCTGTGCACCACCACCATTGGCGTTGCCGCGATCTTCTTGTTGAACATGGCGTCATTCCTTGTCTTCCACAATGCCCACATCGTACCTGCACATATTTTGTTAATCCAATTCTCCCTCTCAGTACTACCTCTACACAACTTTGGCAGGATATGGGCACCGCCTACCAGCTCAGCCTCTCTTTGTAAAAACCCACATGAACCTGTTAGATTGATCTCTTTCCCGATTGGCCCAAAGGCCAATCAGGACCTTGATCTGCGCCCTGATCGGGGGCGCTTACCCTATCAATGGGTAGTGGGCCCCTGTCGCGCTGCGCTATATAAACAGGGTGGGGGGACCCGGCTCACGAGGTTCGCCGCAGCCAGCCGCCCCCACCAACACACCTACCGATCTAGGTTGCGCAGCAGCGGCGGGAAGCGCCACTGCCACTTCACCGGTGACCGGACTACACTGCGCATCGCTGCCTTGCGCAGAACTACACCAACCGAACCCGCGATGGCCAGCAGCTCCGCTGCTCCCACCCCTAGGGGTGAAGGTACCCCAATTCCCCCTCTCTCACACTAGGCACTCACCAGGAACTCCTAGTCTCTCATGTCTCTCTCTCGAACCCGACTAGATGTGCTCTAGTGATCCTAGGCTAGGGCATAACATTGGTATCAGACACCTCCTAGAAGCTATTCTAGATCGGGAAAAGCAGTAGATCGAGAAAAGAATGACGATCGGAAAAGAAACCGAAAAAGAAACCGAAACAGAAACCCTAACCCTAACCCTAGATCTAAAGAAACGAGCGACGCCGGGAAACTTACCTGTCGTCGCCTTCACCGCCGCACGTCCACCGACGGCGAGCGGCAAAGGCCGGCCGAGCCTCGGGCTCGCCGGAGACCACGTCCACCCGAACCACCGGCGCAACCGCTCGGGGCTCGGGGGAGGGCGCAAAAGCACCACCACAGGACCGCTCGACGGCGGCGCGCCCAACCCTCGGGTGGACGCGCTCGCCGGCGAGGGGACCCGCGGTGGCGCCGCCCCTTTTCTCCATCTGGATCTCGAACCTTCGGTTTTTGGAGGGAGGAAGGGAGGAAGGCTAGAAAAGAAAGGAAGGAGGGGGCTGCCGCGGCTGTGCGCCGGCGGGGCCATCCCTCCACCGCCGCCACCGGCCATCGCCGGGCGCGGGAGAGACGACCCCGCCGCCGCCGCAGCCGCGGCGAGAGCGAACGGGCGAAAGAAGAATGGGGCTAGGGTTTCCAGGGGCCGGCCGTCGGCCGGTTTTGTTCCGCCGAAAATGGCGCCTGGCCGTCGGATCTGGACGGACGGTCGGGATTGTCCGGGCCAGATTCGGCCCAGGCGGGATGCGGCCGCAGGCCGCTTTCGCGGCCCAGGCCCAGGTTGTGGCCTGCGCGCGCGCGTCGCGAGCGAGGCCGGCGGCAAGCCGTTTTCGTGGGCCGCGCGAGCAGGCCGCAGGCGCCGCGCGAGCAGGCCGCCTGTTACGCGCGAGCGGGCCGCGTGCGGGAACGGGCCGTGGGCCGTTTTCGCGCGCGGGCCGACTTTCGCGTTTTGCACAGTAACCTCTGTTTTTTTTTTGTTTTTTTTCTATTTCCAGAAGCTTTTAATTAATAGTTTTTGCACAGTTTTAGTCTCTAATTCAATTTGAACCAACGGGATAATTTGTATTAGAGATTAATAAATTTTTGTACAGAGTTTTGCTTCTGAAAATAGATTTATTTCACAGTTTCCGCTGCAAAAGTAATATTCATTGCTCTATTTAAATTTAATTTGAACCAACGAGATAATTAAATTTTGTGAGAGCATGATAAAGTTAATTAGATCATGGTGCTGTTATTTTCTGACCAACGTTGTTAATAACTGTATCATGATTTAAAAAGTTATTTTGATGCTTTTATTTCTATTTCTGCCCAACGGTGATATAGTTTTAAATTGCATCAACAGTTGTATGTTTTATTTTTTGACCAACGTTGGAAATGACTCATGCAATTGTCGTTATGATCGCATTTATGGATTGTGAATTTCAGGATCATTCAACTTAATGGCGTGTCTCAAAGAGATACCCATTCTCAAAGGCAACAACTACACAGAATGGAGGAAGAAGATTGAGTTCTCCTTCGTTTGTGGAGAAGTTGACTGGGTACTGACCACACCGCAGCCACAAGCTCCACAGAAGCCAGTGAGGGCTGATGGTGATGATGATGCTGCATGGCAGCAAAAGGAGAGGGACTATGCTCCACTGGAGTTGGCATACACCCTTGAGAATAAACAGTGGACCACTGCCAACAAGAAATGTATGGCTTTGGTAAAGAATACGATTGAGCCTGCCATTTTGGGCTCGATCGCAGAGTGTGACTCCGTTTCAGAGTACCTCGACAAGATAAGGAATCAGTTCACTGGTTCCTCAAAGATATATGCTACCCAGCTGTTCAAGCAGCTGGCCACAGAGAGGTACAATGGCGGAGGGACTGGCATAAGAGATCACATCATGAGGATGTATAACTTGGCAGCGCAGCTGAAGCCTATGGATCTTGAGCTCAAGCCTGGGCACATTATGCATTTGGTTTTTGCTTCTCTGCCTAAAGAGTTTGACACTTTTGTTGTCAATTACAACATGCAGCCAGAACAGTGGGACATGGAGAAAATGATTGCCATGTGCGTGCAGGAAGAGGACAGACTTAGATCCTCACATGGTGGCTCATTGCACTATGTGAAGGATAACAGAAAAAAGATTGCTAATCCCTCTTTCAAGGCACGTGGAAAAGCTCCTATGCAGCAGAATCACCAAAAGCTTCTCCCAGTAGACAAAGACCAATGTCTACATTGCAAGAAAAAGGGGCACTTCAAGAAAGACTGCCCCGACTGGTTAAAGTCAATAATGGCAAAAAGAGGTGAGAATACTATTTCTTTTGTAAATGAATCCTTGTATACACAGTATTCGAAATCTACTTGGTGGATTGACTCAGGTGCAACTGTTCATGTTGCAAATTCTTTACAGGGATTCCATTCGACGAGGACTACGCAAAGAAGCGAAAGATGCGTTGAAGTCGCAAATGGAGTCCAAGCAGAAGTTGAAGCTGTTGGCGATGTCTCTTTAGAGCTAGTTGATGGTTTCATGCTTGTACTTAAAGATGTGCTTTATGTTCCCTCATTACACAGAAACTTAATAAGTATTTCACGTTTGGACCATGATGGTTATGAATGTCATTTTGGTAATGGAAAGTGTGCCATTTGGTTCGATAATGCATGTGTTGGTGTTGCCATCCTTCACAATGAGTTGTATTTATTATCATTACGTGAAAAAGTTAATTCTGTGTGTGATGTGAATATGAATGTATCCTCGTCAGAGAAAGAAACAAAGAAAAGAAAGAGAACTCAAGAAGTATCGTCGAAATTATGGCACTGTCGTTTAGGCCATATTTCGAGGGGGAGAATAGAAAGACTAGTTAAGAATGAAATTCTTCCTCAATTAGAGTTCTCAGACTTAGAACAATGCGTTGATTGCATTAAAGGAAAATTTGTAAAGAAAATTAAAAAAGGCGCTAAACGTAGCACAGGAATTTTAGAGATAATCCACACTGACATTTGTGGACCTTTTCCTGTGAAAAGTGTGGATGGCTATGACTTGTTCATAACATTCACGGATGATTACTCCCGTTACGGTTATATTTATCCTATCAAAGAAAGATCAGAAGCCTTGGATAAATTTAAGATATTTAAAGCTGAAGTTGAAAATCAGCATAACAAAAGAATCAAAATAGTAAGATCCGACCGTGGGGGGGAGTACTATGGTCGGCATACCCCATTCGGCCAAGTTCCTGGACCCTTTGCAAGGTTCTTGCAGGAAAATGGCATAGTAGCCCAGTATTCAATGCCGGGCGAACCTCAGCAAAATGGAGTAGCTGAAAGGCGTAACCGTACACTGATGGATATGGTGCGCAGCATGATGAGCTATTCCACCTTACCATTGGGACTGTGGATGGAGGCGCTGAAGACCGCCATTCACATCCTTAATAGAGTACCAAGTAAGTCGGTGCCCAAAACACCGTACGAACTATGGACAGGAAGAGTACCCTCACTAAACCACTTACGTGTGTGGGGGAGCCCAGCTGAGGCCAAAGTGTTTAACCCAAACATCGGGAAACTAGATCCCAAAACAGTTAGTTGCCACTTCATCGGCTACCCGGAAAAATCAAAGGGTTTTCGTTTCTACTGTCCAGACAGATTCACAAAGTTTGTAGAAACGAGACAGGCGATTTTCTTAGAGGATGAGATGGTGAGGGGGAGCATGGTAGCTCGAGAAATTGATCTTGAGGAGAAGCGGGTGTGTGCACCCAATCCGATGATTCAGGAACCATACTTCTCACTACCTATTATTCCCGCACCGATAATTCCTGAGGTCGTGGTGCAGGCACCTGCTACAGTTCCTGATAGTGTGGTGCAGGCTCCTGCTGTGATTCCACCCGTGGAAACGATGAGTGAAGTTTTGGAACCTGTCCTTCAGGAGCCAACTGAACCCATCATTGCACACGAGGAAGAGTTGCAGCAGCCACCTCAGAATAGTGTGCCACAAGCAGAGGCACAAAATATGCCTGAAAGTGAGGGGCCTAGAAGGTCTCAAAGGGTCAGAAAATCAGCCATCCCTGATTGTTATAAAGTTTATAACACAGAAGAAGTTCATATAGAAGGTGATCCCACTTCATATGAAGAAGCCATGAAAAGTGTTCACTCATCGAAGTGGCTAGAGGCCATGGAAGATGAGATGAAATCGATGAGTTCCAACAATGTTTGGGAACTTGAGGAGATTCCTAAAGGAGCCAAAACAGTAGGCTGTAAATGGGTCTACAAGACTAAACGTGACTCCAAAGGGAATATAGAAAGATATAAGGCGAGACTTGTGGCAAAAGGCTTTACACAAAGAGAAGGAATAGATTATAATGAGACTTTCTCTCCTGTCTCATGTAAAGACTCCTTCAGAATCATAATGGCACTAGTTGCGCATTTTGATTTAGAGTTACATCAGATGGATGTAAAGACGGCATTTCTAAATGGGGATTTAGAAGAAAACGTCTACATGAAACAACCAAAGGGTTTTGTCATGGAAGACAATGAGCACATGGGATGTCGTCTAAAGAAATCCATTTACGGATTAAAGCAAGCCTCAAGACAGTGGTATCTAAAGTTTAATGATATAATAAAGAAATTTGGGTTTCAAGAGAATATAGAGGACAATTGTGTCTATGCAAAGTTCAAAAATGGGAAATACATTTTCCTAATCCTGTATGTAGATGATATTTTGCTTGCAAGCAGTGATATCAATCTACTGCAAGAGACAAAGAAGTTCTTGTCCTCAAACTTCGATATGAAGGATCTTGGTGAAGCAACATATGTTTTGGGCATAGAAATTCACCGAGATAGATTGAATGGGGTTCTAGGGTTATCGCAAAAGGCATATTTAGAAAAGGTTCTAAAGAAGTACAATATGCATGCGAGTAAAGCCACACCTGCTCCTATAGTCAAGGGCGACAGTTTTGGGAATTTTCAATGTCCCAGGAACCAGTACGAGATCGATCAAATGAAAGCGGTTCCATATGCTTCAGCTGTCGGAAGCTTACAGTATGCACAAGTGTGCACTCGCCCTGACTTAGCTTTTGTCACCGGGGTTCTCGGTAGATATCAAAGTAATCCAGGAATAGAACACTGGAAAATGGTAAAGAAGGCGTTGCGCTACGCGCAAGGCACAAAAGAACTCATGCTTACATATAAGAGATCTGATTCCCTAGAGATAAAAGGGTATTCAGATGCAGACTTTGCGGGAGACAAGGATGATAGAAAATCCACGTCTGGATACGTATTCACTCTCGCAGGAGGAGCTATCTCATGGAGAAGCTCAAAACAGAAAGTAACTGCGTCATCGACGATGCACGCAGAATTCATAGCATGTCATGAGGCCACGGGGCAGGCAATGTGGCTAAAGAAATTCATACCCGGATTGAGAGTGGTTGACTGTATTAACAGACCACTAAAGATGTACTGCGATAATGAACCAGCAGTATTCTACGCTCACAACAACAAATCAAGCAATGCTTCCAAAGCCATTGAGATAAAGTTTTACGTTGTGAAAGACAGAATCCAGGATCACACTATAAGTCTCGAGCATATAAGAACAAAAGATATGCTTGCGGATCCGCTCACAAAAGGCTTACCTCCCAATGTGTTCAGGGAACACTTAGCCGGCATGGGTTTAAGGGAAAGCCTATGATTCCTGGATTAGATAAGGCCCAAAAGAAACAGAATTGTTTCAAAATAGAGAGGTGTGTTGTAGCTGTTGATTCTATCGGCAATCAAGCTGTGACGATGAAACATGCTCTGCATATTAATCTACGATGAAACGAATAAAAGTGAAAAGTATAAAGCTAAAAGTAAATGATGAGATCAAGGGGGAGAATGTTAGATTGATCTCTTTCCCGATTGGCCCAAAGGCCAATCAGGACCTTGATCTGCGCCCTGATCGGGGGCGCTTACCCTATCAATGGGTAGTGGGCCCCTGTCGCGCTGCGCTATATAAACAGGGTGGGGGGACCCGGCTCACGAGGTTCGCCGCAGCCAGCCGCCCCCACCAACACACCTACCGATCTAGGTTGCGCAGCAGCGGCGGGAAGCGCCACTGCCACTTCACCGGTGACCGGACTACACTGCGCATCGCTGCCTTGCGCAGAACTACACCAACCGAACCCGCGATGGCCAGCAGCTCCGCTGCTCCCACCCCTAGGGGTGAAGGTACCCCAATTCCCCCTCTCTCACACTAGGCACTCACCAGGAACTCCTAGTCTCTCATGTCTCTCTCTCGAACCCGACTAGATGTGCTCTAGTGATCCTAGGCTAGGGCATAACAGAACCTTGCTATTGGGCAGCAGAACAAGATGTGGTTTGTGCTTTCTATCTCCTCACAGTTTGCAACTTTCTGGGCCCGCCAACTTCCTCTTCTTCAGTTGGACTGCTGACTGGATTTCATCATGAAAAGCCATCCGCATAAAGATTTTTATTTTTAGTGGCACATGGCTCACATCCATCATCAAATTATCTTTGACACCTCCAAATGTCAACTCTCTATACAGTGATCTCATTGTATACCTGCCTGACTTCTCCAAGGCCCATCTTATCTCATCTCTCCCTTCACACAAGTGTAGTTGTTCCATCACTTCCACCAGCCTATTCCATTCCTGCATTTCTGTTTCAGATAACGTTCTTCTAAAGTCGATGTGGCATGTTCCACCTCTCAGGGCTTCCTCTACTGAAATCTAGGGGTCTCTGCAGTATCTGTACAGCTAATGAAACTCAATCTTCAGCGCATACTCCCCCCACCTGGTGTCCTCCCAAAACCTGGTTTGTCATCTCGTGACTCTTAACAAGACCCCCAATTGTTCCATCACTACTATGGACCCTAACTCCAATTCCTAGCTCATCAACGACAAGCTTTGCATTCATAGGTTGTTCAAACTCAATTGGCCATGCCACCAAAGGGACACCCGCAACATCACTCCCCTGAGTCCCACCCACAATGACTTAAACATCCTCGGATACATGAGTGTCAAGTATTTCTTATTGGTCCACCCATTCTCTCACCATCTTTCTCCTACCTTCGACACGCTCCTCGAAACCCATCTCGAGGAAGAAGAAGATTGCTGGGCCAAGCATAGTGGGCCAATGGGCCAAGCCCTAGGCCCAATGTGCCGGTTCCAATGCTCTACGTAGCGGTCCACCAGGTCACGGAAGGTGTTCATGATCAAGCCGTGACCAGCGGCGACGCCCGCCGCCATCTTGGCATCCAACTCCATCAACGGGAGTGGCGGCGGCACGAGGTCGGCGAGCGAGAACTGGAGGTGGGGGAACTCGGGCATCGTGTACGTACCGGTGGACGCGTCGGCGTCGTCGTCACGCTGCGCCGAGGCCCCCGGCTTGTTGCGCACGCACGCCTCCCGGACGGCGTGCGCGAACGCGGACGTGCCCAGGAACGACACGCTCGGGACGCCGAGCGCGGCGGCCGACGCGTGCGCCCAGTACAGGAACCCGTCCGCGACGAGGAGGTCCACGGGAGGGCGCATGGCCGCCAGCACCTGCGCCCAGTACAGGAACCCGTCCGCGACGAGGAGGTCCACGGGAGGGCGCATGGCCGCCAGCACCTGCTCGAGCCGCGGGCGAAGCGGCGACGTGGCCTCCGCGAACGCGGCGAAGGAGGACATCGACGCGACGCCCTCGGCGCTCTCGCCGCCCGCGGGCGCGTGGCCGGCCGGGAACGGGAGCTCGACGATGGAGGCCGCGTCGTCCCCGGCCAGCGCGGCTCGGACGAACGACGCGTTGCCCGGGGTGGTGAGGAACGTGACGGCGGCGAGCCCCCTGCGACGGAGGAGGCAGGCGAGGTCCAGGAGCGGGACGGTGTGGCCTTTGGCCATGAGCGGGAAGATGGCGACGTGGGGCACCTCGCTGCCATGGAAGTCGTGGCAGTAATCAGCAGCGGGAGCCATTAGCTTTCCTGGGCTTGGCACTCGTGAACGTTGTCTTGTGAGTTGTGATTGACTGCTGCCACTGCCGCACTGCGAGCGTCGCCGCCCGTGAATGCAAGCAGTATTTATCGATCCAGGACCAAGGTGTAGAGAAATACAATCTTGCCTGTAGCTGATAGGTCTCGCCATAAGGTTGCCTAGAGTGCAAGGGCAGCTGGGTAGCTGGGCAGCTGATGAAACGATTGACTCGAGGAGTCTAAGGCTCCGTTTGGTAGAGCTTCGGCTTCTCATAAAACGGTTTCAGCTTCGACTTTTTTTGGTGGAGTGGCTTTTTTAGTGAAGCTTAAGTCGTTTTGCAAAACGTTTGGTAAAACGGCTTCTCAATGGCAATATATGTAATTTTATTATCACTTAATGCTTGGAGAGAGAGGAGAAGCTGATGAAGCCACTTTTTTCAGCTTCTCCTCTCTAGTGTAAGCCGTTTTGTGGCTTCTCCCCGGCTTTGGTGGTGAAGCCGTTTTGAAATTGACCCTTTGGTAGGGCTTCACCAAAAATCGGTGGAGAAGCACTTTGAGAAGCCCTACCAACCGGGATCTAAATTCGCGGGCCTCCTTATCACGTGGCCATTATTTTATCATATTGCTCGTCCAGGTACAGCAGCTGTGGAGCCATGGACGACGCGTCGACGCAGGTTAATCTCTCTGTGTGATATTTGTGTTTTTTTCTGCAGCTGCTGCACACAGCACAGCCGTTCGGCTGTAAGCCCATCAGCTGCAGCTGTGTTCTTAATTATCTTCCCTGCTGGGAATTAAGTCTAAGCAGCACAAGCTATATGTGCAAAATCTGAGCATGACGTCTGGCTGCAGCTTCTGTTGATGCTGTTGGGTGGCTGTAGTGGCTGCTGCAACTAGGGGTGGTAATGGATCCTGGCACTTATTTTTTCTTTACAATCCAACTAAACCCTATATATATTTAGCTCAAAATTATATAGTATTTTATCCCGATCCTTAGTGAGCCCGATCCTTAAATTTGCTAAGCTAAATTAAAAGCCCTTTACCACCAGCACAGCAGCAGCCAGACGGGCTGTTAGAATACTAGTGAAGGTACGTTCAAAAAATATATAAATATAAATTTAATTGAAATCTATTATTATGATTGGTGATATGTTTGTTCCGGATTATATGTAACAGGAAGGGACTTAATATGGTTGGTGATCTGATTTGTTGCAGATTAACTATGATTAATCATCAATCAATTAATCAATTTTATTGGTGGGGACTTTTGTCTCGTAACTGGAAGGGTTTCGATGTAATTGGAAAGCACTCAACGTGATTGGTGATTTGATTATTCTAGATTAACCCCGATTGATCATTTAGCTTGAATTGGAAGGTCCTGACCTGAATGAATTGATCGTGATTTACCATGCCCATGTAATAGGTGGAGCTGGCGGGTAAAAAACGCGCAATGACAAAAAAATCGTCAACATCAGACGCAGTAGAGCAGCAATATGCAACAGATGCTGGGAATATCGCGTCTCTCCCTCCCTTCATCAACCATTTTAGTGTGATTTAGCCTGATAAGTGGACCTTCTATGAGGGGTACTTTACTCGCTCTTTAGGTATAGACTTTTTTGAGATCTCTTATAAACATGTACGCTCTTGCTTGCCTTGCAGTATCTCGCATGCCTTTGCAGCGCCCGCAGTACCATGTCTTTGCAGTCCCCAGCAGAAAGCAAGCGAGCAGGCTCCTGCAGGATGAGCAAGTTTATTAACAGGCAGTCATTGAAGTGCCTGCGGCTGCGTGCCTCTTTGATGCTGATTATGGCGACGGGAACTACTACGGGCCGTAGGCCCGAGTACGTAGGCTTTGAGCCAAATGTCATGTGCACTCATTCAATCCCTCGTCCGGGAGCTCAGAGCCACACGTACCGGACACAATCACCTCCTATGAACGCACGTGTATCTCGCACGCATACACGGATACACGGTCGGGGGCGGATCTGCAGGGGTGCTGCAGCACCCCCTGAACCCATGTATTTCTCTAGTAAAATTAGCTTTTCAGCTCCAACGTTCACATATAAACTAGGAAAAAAATCGAATTACTCCCTTCAAATATAATAAAAATATAGATAACCCTCTAAATTATATTTTGGTTCAATTTACTCTCTAAACTATGCTATTTGGTTCAACTTACCTTATAATGCAATTTGTCATTTTTTTTCTCCATACACAAGTCGAATTTTAGTTTGAGAATTTCTAGGATGGTAGTGGACATCATAACCTGTATTAAAAAAATATTTTATAAATTTTTCATCATTATTTTTTATATAATTTTGTATCTCAACAATAAATTTTATTATTAAATATCCTACCCTATCAAAGTAGCGATGCAAAATTCATGATATATTTTTTTAATATGCCTTATGTTGTCTACTGTCATCTTGCAAAATTTGAACCTAAAACTCCACTTGTGCATGGAGAAAAAAAAAGATAAATTATGTGAAGGGGTAAATTAAACCAAATGGTATAGTATATGGGTAAACTGAACCAAGAAATGCTTTAGGGGGTCATCGGGATTTTGGTTATACTTGACGGGAGTAATTTGAACTTTTCCCTATAAACTATGAAGTTAGATTAATTACAAGAGGCTCAAAGCATGTGTCATACATGTTCCTCGACTCCTATTCACATGTGCAATAGTAGTAAAAAAATATTAGTAAGATAGCATTCTCATTATTTTAGAGGGTGTTTGTTTAAGTAATCAATTCATCAATCATTCTAGGTGAGGTGATCCATCTCCATCATTTGTTCATCCCATTTAATTTGGAGAATCCTAAAAGAAATAATCTAGTGTCTTGGAGCCTGCAAACACTCGATTTTTCAGGGTGGGCGAGGGGTTTATCGAGGTTAGGATTTGTACACCTTCTTTTCTCTCCAATTGAATGCTAGCTAGTAACGTCTCTTAGAGCATCTCCAGCAGTCTTCCAATAAATGTTTCTCAACAATTTGTTAATGGGGATATCCTAATATCCATTTCATTATTTTTAGGAGAGTTACTTTTGTAGCCTCCCAATAATCTTACCTCAATCCAACTACCGTATTGGAGAGTCACAACTCCTCCTTTGTTTAGGGAGAGTTGGGATGAATTATTGGGTTATCCCAATAATTATTGGGAAAAGGGAAAGAGAAAGGGAGTCTGCTGGAGCACTATTTTTTTTACCAACTCTCACAATATGGTAGTTGGTTTGGGAACTGGGGAACTGCTAGAGATGCTCTTACATTTTTTTTCCTAAAAAAATATCTTAAATACTGGAAGGAGGAGAAACAGTAAAAGGATCAGAAGGAGTGAAAGGAGGAAAAGAAGGGCCATTGTTGTTCTTGTTTTCTCATTGGGTTTTTGTGCGGTGAAGTTCCCAAACCCTTCGTCCCTGTTGATCCACGGTTTAAAAAAATGTTTTAGTCTAGAGGATTGATGATGGAATAAGTCGTGGTTTCATGTACATGTTCCTGAATTTTCTGACCGAGCAGTTTGGTTAGGCCATGTTTTTTCTGGCTTACTACGTTTCTTCTATGAATTTATAAATTTTGTCCAAGTAAAAGGAGCAGGATCTATCACTGTTCTTATTTTTGATTTTGCTATGTCGGAGTTGGGGCAGTAACATAGCTATTAAGTTTTCAACCACCATAGAAGCCAAATTTGTTGTACCAATGAATACCAAATTTATGGAGTATAGAGTTTTTTTAATCGTTCAAGTATGTTTCTGCTTTCTAAAAGTTCAGAAATTATGGCACCGATTTATTGATTGAGGGAGGCATGTGGGGTTATTTCTGGTTCATTCAATATTAGGAGCATCCCTTTTCTATAAAATTAGCTCTAGCATTTGTGTTAAATGAAATGGAAACTATTTGGCCTGAGACTAAATTAGCTCTAGCCGTGCAGATGCTCCCGCGACAGAGGACCCTATTTGCATAACATCAATCTCACCTCCGAATTCCGAGGCAAAGCAACGAAGGAAAACACGAAACAGCCCCCGCGTCGCCACTCACGGGCGACACCGGCGGCACCTCTGGCGTCCGTGCCACCGGGCAGCTTCCACCAACCCCTTCATCTCGCCATCGTTGGAGAGCGCCGCCGGAAGTCTGGCGGTCGCAAGGAAGGTGACGGTGAAGTCTCCTCTCTTCTCCCGTCCCTATCTCGATATATGGGCAGGGTGGCGCTATGGGTATGCATTGTCAGCAGCGGCTATTTCGGCGCCTCCATGGCTGGATCCGGCGTGCCTCAGGCCTGATCTACTCGTCGTGGGCTACTTGACAGCGTGCTGGTGACCATCGCCGCGGGGGCAAGGTAGCTGCATGTAGAGGCGGCTCGGATGGCTGCTCCAGCGGCACGTGCTGGTGGGCAATGGTAGTGAGCGAGTACACGTCCCGGCGGCAGCACCGTGGTGTGAGGACAACCATCATGGTGTGACGGCAGCGCGGCGCCGACTGGGCATTGGGGTGTAGGTATGCAGAAGGCTCGGCAGCTACTCTAATGACAACGACGCTGCGGTCGAGGACATCATCGAGGCCGCCATCTACGGCAAGGGTGAGATTGGTAGCGAGGAGCCTCTAGTTTGCACGACGATTGCCTGAGGTATAGTCTATGGTGTGACGAGGCGAGACGGTGAGCACGCGGTAGCGTGCAAGATGGATTGCACGTAGCAGCCATGGAGGTTCAACCAGTTGGTATTTGATGGTTCCTTCGTTGGCCTGTGGAGCTTGTGGTAGGCAATTGATCAAGTGAGGTGCTGCAGCAACGGCGACCTAAGGCAGAGGAACGGATGCTGGCGCTCTTGGAGGCAGATTTACTGATGATGTGGAGGTAGCTTGAGGTTGTTGCATGGGTGTCGGAGGCTGCTCGCAGCGGATCGCGGCGGTTGGCCTTGCTTAGCAGTGATCAATGTGTTGGCGAAAGTTAGCACGCCAGTTTATGAACCGCAAACGCAGGAATCAGCTCTTCCCTCAGAATACTCCCCCAAGGTTTATCAATCCGTGAAACTTATAACACAAGATCTATTTCAACTAGCATTGTTAGTATGAACCTTTTGTTGATGACTAGTTAGTATGAACCTTTTGTTGATGAGTAGTTCAGATCCAATCTATGAACAAGAGGTAACTAATCCAGAGCAACCTAGACTATGCATATGTTGTAATTCTGAGCAAGGTAGCAAACCAACATAGATATGATCATAGCAAAAGACATCTTTAAATCTACACCTCCGGTCTTGCTCTCGAAAACCCCCACCTTACACAAGGAAGAACCTATCGCGATATCCTCATCAGCATAGACAGTCTAAGGGCACGACCATAAGAACATGTCATACTCATCGGAAGATCAGGCATGCAAATCTAGTCACCACGACCACATAAATATCATATGCAATCTATCATCAATCATAGATTGAAAAGCAAGCAAACCCGAAAGAGCATAACACCATAGGAGGCAATTAGATCGCTAAGAACAAGAACACATCTATTACTTCACCATGAATGATTGTACATTACCAGATGTCCACTGGGATCCTACCCTATTCTGATGATCCTAACTTAAGAACTCCGACGTGGATCTTCCTCGCAGGGTTCCCACATCAGCTACGGCTTAGCTACGCTAATCCCTAGATAACTGCACAACCCTCGGCTCTCCCAAGTGGTGTCCCTCAGGCTCCTTCTGCTTCTCTGCTGCTTGTAGTTAAATGCGTCGAATGTCTCCCCATGCACGATAGAGAATGCGGGTATTTATAGTTTAGAGGACCCATGCTTCAAATGGAAAGTCAAGGGGGTGAGGGAATGCTCCAGGCCGATCGGCATAGCCCTTCCTTGTGGCCTCTCGTACCCCCTTTCATCTCACGCCTCCCTTCGTCTCCAAGTAATCTCAGGTGTTCTGGAGTCTTCTTTTTCACTTGCATGTGGGCCTGGCACGTTGATAGCTTTGGGATAAGAATGATCATTGATAACTCTCCAAATCTTTGTTTGATTCACTTTGATCCTGAGATCATCTTACCATATCTTTAGAAACTTAGCCCCTAAGGCATCATAGAGGATTGCTCGCCAAGAATGAGCACGATTGGACTCCTCAGGACCTAGGCCGATTGGCCTGGGGTCTATAGGCCAATCGGCTTAGGTCCTTTATAGGCCCTTTGACCTTCGTCTTTCTCTGGGTTGTTGCTTGTTTAAGGCTTGATCCTATTATGCTCCATTAAAGTCTAATTTCCTGCAAAAATAGAATATCCTCCAAAATATATTGCATACGTGAAAACGGCCCGATTATTAGGTATGATCAATAGTTAGGTATTAAATCCATGTCATTATTGAAGATAAACAAGGGTAAAAAGGTGTCAATAATGAGCACCAACACAATGCTGTGCGGAACAACATCAATTGGCGGTGCTTGCAGCAATGACTATGTGTTGGCGACTTAGCTTGCAGCATCCTGCAGTGGGTAGACCGGTATAGCCGAGGCTACTTCGGTGCGAGGCATCATCGAAAGATGGCACAAGTGACAACGATGGCGTGCCAATGCAACAGTGGCAACTATGTGCGAGCAACGGTGATTTTGACCTCATGGCGGTAGAGTTTGGAGACATTGAGTTCACTAGGGTTTCAGCCAGTGGCTTTGGAGGCTCCCGGGAAACAACTTGTAGTGCAATTGAGTTTTCAGTGGCAGCTCGATAGATGGATGAGATCTTAGGGCTATAAAGTGGTATTATACCCCTTTCTGATGCCAATACAAAAAATAGATATGCGGCATGGAGTTAAGGCGACGAGAGCGAGGAGTGGAGTCCAACAGCGGATGTGGCGAAACTCCTACACGTTGTGTTTTCGTGACGGTGTCTGCGAGGCAACCTTGGAGAGGTCCAGATCTGGTGGAATCATCCTGTTGGTTTGGGGTGTGGTGCTACAGTAGCACTACGGTGATAGGTCCCGCTTTACAGTGGCTTTGTCGGCATGGTACAGTGCAGTCTGCTTCCCTTCTTGTTTCTAAAGATGTCGAGCTGTATTTACATGTGCACGACCTGAAGAAGATGGCAATCTGGTATTGTGGTGGTGGCGGTTGGCCCTGCATAGCAGCGGTGAGTCTGGCGTCTGCCAGGCTACTTGAAGGTGAAAGAAAATGTACGGTGTGACTCACGATTGTGGTGTACGTGTCCGACAGTATTTGCGCGGTGGCCGAGCTGTGGAGCTTGTGGTGGCTGAGTAGTTCGTTGGCTTAGTTTGTTCTGTGTTGATATCCCAATCCACCTAAGTATTTTTTTATTGTTGAACCGTCCAGTCGGACAGCTCTCCTGCCAGTTTGTTAAAAAAAATCAATCTCACCACCCGTGGTATGTTTTCACCACCCGTGGTATGTTTGCTTGGATCTATCCCATGGGCTCTCAGCTCAGCTCCCACATCCACGCGGCAACGGACAACGGAGATGGCGGCGTCAACTACATGGCCTGCACGCAGTGGCCGTGCATCGACATGGTGACGTGGTGCCTCTCGTGATCTGTGCTAGAGTCGTGAGCACCACCTGCAAGGTTATCATTGATGAAAAACTGAACTGTAATCCTGATCGGAGAGATGCATAGGTTTGGAAAATCCAACCGAAACTTCGTACCCAAAGTGTCCGTGTACGCTCGTTTCCGGCGTGGGGCGTGGCTCCGTGGTCAGCGCCTGCAGCATGGCCATCGGCGAGATGGTGTCCGTGTACGCGGTACGACATGGAGTTTTCAGAGTCACAGATCAATCGCAACGGCGGCGAAGGCACCGGGGACGGGCTAGGTCCAACACAGGCCACGCTCGCGTCGCAAGGCCGCCACTCAGACACTGAATCGCCGGCTCGCCGCCACGGCCTCGCGGGATCGCGCCTCGGGCAGGGGTGGGGACTCCTTGGGCCAGATCTTAGGGTGGGCTGCGGCCCACCCCCTAGTAGATCCGCCAGTGCCTGCTGCCTACAGGGCACAAATGGAAAAACTACAGCAAGCCGGCATCCTCTCCTCCGGCAGCCGCGAGCCCGCGAGCGGGCTGCCGATGCGCTGACGATGCTAACGATCAGCGTTGCCGCCGGCCAATCCGACGCCAAGGAAGGAAGAACGCCGGTCTTTCGAAAAAAAATGCGGTCACCATTAAAATAAATGTTGTGAGACTGTGACTCACATATTCATTACGAGTTTATTAATCTGATAACATACTCAACGCGGTCGACTGAGATTTTCAGTCAACGGCGGCAGGTAAGCCATCGACGGATAATTTTTTTTTTTACAGAATGTGCTATATTTACACTTGTTTGCGTGTCTATCTTGAGCAACAAACGTCAGGAACGCGTTGTGGTGACGGTAGGGGATTGGCCGTAGCGTGGATTTTGCTAAACGTTCCTCCCAAACTCCCAACTCCGGCACTATGCAAAAAGAAGATTCCCCATCACATCAAACTTGCGGTACATGTATGGAGTACTAAATGTAGACGAAATCAAAAACTAATTGCACAGTTTTGTTGTACTTTGCGAGACGAATCTTTTGAGCCTAATTAGTCAATGTTTGGATAATAATTCACAAATACAAACGAAATGCTACAGTTGCGCATTTATGGCAAAATCCCAACTTTGTCACTCCCAAATTGGGAAGGCCAGTTCATTTGCCCCAACTCTGACTTTGATCTGGTAAGCAACTAACTCCATCAGTAACTCTCCGAGAATCATCACTTAGTATACTATTTTTTACAGTTTTCTTTCTGGTGTTTTTGAACTCCTCTTTTTTAGATTACTAGTCTAAGAATTCTCTGTAATACCCTTAGCTGTATATATCCACCATATGAATATAGTAGGCCGAATTTTATCCTTCATCTAAAAAACGCGAGAGGGATATATAAATGAAGCATAATAAAGTATCGAGGTCCCGACGTAAGACGACAACAATGGAAGATAATGAACATCGGAGCAAATCAGTTGAGGATGTACTATATGATACTACGGTTAATTCTGCTGTTAGTTTGATCAGAATCATCAGCTCGAGGTAGCAGCCCAGGCCTATGGGATTGATGCTGTGCACGGGGCCATAACTGATGATTATACAAGGCATATAATCAATCACGCATGCATCGTACTCGTACAGATGATTGTATAATCAATCGTGCCCTTCTCTGTCTGTGCCGCTTGCTACAACTGTAAGGTGAAAACCAGTAGATGCAGGTAGGACGACAGGCCTCACGAACACAACCTGATGATCTGGTCTTGATGGCCATATATAACAAATGAAATTTTCTTGTACCTGTTCGGCTTCTCTTCTTTTACTTCTTTTTCTTTTATCCGATTTATTTCACCTGCTCTTACGCCTCTTAGTTGTATTACTTTTGTTTCAACTTTACATATTTATATATATATTTAATCAGTAGGGGTTCTGAACCCCTCCTGTTCTTTCAAAAAAAACAAATGAAATTTTCTCATAAATCACATGCACGTCACACATGCATCTACTCTCTATGCTAGTTAATATAGGGTTAAACTTATGCAATATCTAAGTCATATGTCAAAGCATGCACACCGGCACTGCATGGAGGGGCTTGGCGAGCTGATCTCCAACACCGTGCTATAACGATCTCTGAGGTCCACGTCCTTGGGCGCCATCCCGCCGGGCAGCCTCCATTCGATCTTGTGCAGGATTGAGGCCAACAACGGTGGCACCAACCTTGTGGCGAAGTCCAATCCGGGGCACATCCTTCTCCCCGCCCCAAATGGCTTGTAGGCGAAGTCCAAGCCCCGGAAGTCTGCCGCTTGCTTGCCTAGAAACCTTTCAGGCAAAAACTCTTCAGGCCGTGGCCATACCGTTGGGTCCCTCCCGATGGCCCATAAGTTGACGAGAATGTAAGTGCCAATATTGGCACGGAGAATCCGCCTAGTGACATGCCATCCTTAACCACTTGTCGAGGTAACAGCGGTGCCGGTGGCTGCAGCCGGAGAGTCTCCTTTATCACTGCTTGGAGGTAGGGGAGCTTGTTCAAGTCGCGCTCTTCGACGAAGTCTTTGGAGCCTAGGGTCGCCACGAGCTCAGCTTGCACCTTCTTCATCTTGTCTTGGTGCTTGAGCAGCAGCGCCATCGCCCATTCCACGGTGATCCTACCCGACTTGGCATGCCGCGCGAGGACTACGTCCAACAAGTCGCCATGGTTCTCGCCATTGGCTAATAACCGACGTTCAACGAACTCTTCGTCGAAAAACTTGTACAGTTTGGTCAGGCCTCTCGAGACACGGTGGCGCGAGCCGAGAAGGTCGATTGGCGCGAGGAAGGGGAATGCGTCGGAGACGTTGGGTCTGGTCCAGTCCTCAAGCACTGCCACGAGGTCACTGAATAGTGTGTCACCCTGCACGCGCGTGTTGACGACGTCCTCGGAGAAGAGGATGTTGGACACGACGTCGAGCACGCTGTCGAGCACGGCCTCCCCGACCCCGACCAGCGTGCCGGAGCGCGTCCTCATCATGCTCTCGGGGAGGCCCGGGCGTGACGATCCCTGACTTGCCGGGTCGCGTCGAGGCTCCGGGCGGCGGAAAGGTGGGCGCCGACCGTGGCGCGGTGCTGCCTCCACAGAGGGCTGGAGGTCGGGAGGAAGGAGATGGACTCCGAGCTGTGTGCCAGGGCGCAGGCCACGTCGGGCACGAACCGTGGCGCCAGCGCCGCGTCGTTGTCGACGAGAGCCTCCCGTGCCGCGGCCGGGGACGACACCGCCACGAAGTTCCCGGCCATGCCCGGCCGGAAGGACATGACGGGCCTGTTGGTCTCGGCGAGGCGGGTGAGCACGGCGTGCGGGCTGCGGCTGAACGGCCCGATGAAGTGGAGGGCGCTCCCGACGAGTGGGAGGCCGACGGGGCCGGGGGGCGATGGAAGAGATGGTGCACTGGGAACAGCTGCTTGCTTGCGTTTATGCAGGAGGAGGTACAAGAAGACAGTAATGGTGATGATCAGCGGCATTACTACTGCATATCCAGAGCTCCATGAGAGACACGGCGAATGTGGTGAGAGTGAGAGATATAGCCAGATAGGGAGAGCTCAAAGCTAGAATGCGGAGGGGTTTATATATGCGAAGATAGACCCGCAGGGATGCACCTGTTGTTTAGTACCTGTTTTACCGTTTGCTACGTGCCTCAAAGAAATATCCGAATTTGTTGTGTTCAATATTGACAAAACTAACTATTCGCAGAAGCTACATCATCAAATAAGATAGCTTGATTTGACAAATAAATACAAGTTTTTACGTGTGTATTACTACATACGTCGTATAATTAATCATATTTTGCGATCTTAAATTCTTTACGTTGCAAAGAGTGTTTTTCCCTCCACTCTTCCCCTATCTAAGATCGGTGACCCCGGCCTTTAATTTCTTGCGTGTATACTTCCTTCACTTTGTTTCTTCGTGCACAATCGCCGGATCTGCCATGCATTTTGCATGAAGCTAGGCCTCTCTCGGAAACCATAAGTTTGGGGTAGAGTCTGAAAAGAACATGAAAAATGCAAAACCACATGCACACGTGACTATATGATTTATCTCAACTATTTATTTCTCCCTATCCAACCGTTGATCCACTACCTATTACATGTACTTCTTACCTACATGAACCATCTCACCATTGATTCAAAAATAAATGGCTTGGATAGCTCATGTGCATTCGATAGGTGCAGCACGCTGAGAGCATTAACTATATATTCTATTTATTTGCTCGTATGTTCTGAACTTGAGGATCACCTGTATATAGGAGGTGGTAATAGATCATGATCCTCGTACCTCCTTTACAATCCAACTCAGCTCTATCCATATTTAATCAAAATCATATATTATTATGGTTCTGAACCTGATCTTTGTTAAGCTAAATTTAGAGCTTTTTACCACCTCTACCTGTGTGCATGCATGGCGCATGGCTGGTGTCTCCTGCTGAACAACTTGAAGATGCACCGGCTGTGATTTTTGCCGCTGCGCTGCAGCACCAACAACTCCGTTTCCTGTAGTTTATAGAAAGCTAGCCGCTGCAGTCGCAGCCTCAGCAATCTCATCCGAACGGAGCTGTCACGTGATCAGGGAAAAGGACGAGGGTGATGGCCCGCTGCTGCCGATGGTACTGGTAGTGTCTTAGTGCTATGGTCAGTATATAAGAGATTCTAATGAAGTGTTGTTTCCTATGTAATTTATAATGGGAGTATGTACCTTTTGTGTCTGGTAGGAGGTACTCTCTCCTTTCCAAATTGTAGGTCGTTTTTATTTTTTAGGATATATATCTAGATATAGTGTGTGTCTAGCTGGATAATAATATCTACGATTTTAGAAAAGTCAAAACGACCTACAATTTGAAACGGAGAGAGTAGAGGCTAGGAGTGATGTTTTCTTATAGCCGGAAACATACATGTCTTTTAGTTAATGTCCCAACTCTCAAGTCAATTACAACTCCAAATATACATGCCTTTTGGTATTTCTTTGACTTCGTTCTCAACCTTTGAGCTATATATAGGACTTGTGAGACGCGTGCTGGCCGCGGGGGCAGGTGCAGACCAAATCTAGAGGTTGCGGTTGGTTAGTGTGAGGTCAACGGTCGTGTCAATACACATATATAGATTCGAAGAACATACGAGGAAGAAGTACAGAAGATTTTGACCTGGTGACGACGTCACTTTGCTCACGTTAATTAGCACATGCGCAACTAGATTGGACCTCCTTTATTACCTGCTGCACTCACCAGCAGCTCAGAGAGTGCGTACGTGGCGATGGCCCGTGCGTGCGTGGCTGAGCGCTGATGCACCTACCTACGCCGCCTGCGCCTGGGTTGTTGCACCCGCGGGAAAAGGTTGACCGCCCCAGCGGCCAGTGAAGCCCTGCCCAAATTGTTCCCCAGCATTAACTTGTCTTCCAGCTATACCATTTAGACCCTGAACATATGTAAACAATACGGAGCTATCTACACTTTGACCGCCGGCGGAGCCAAACTTGTTCTAAACCTTCCTTATTCGTGGTAACAGCTGCTGCTTTCTCACTCTTATTCGTAGTTGTTAACACACTAATATTTCAGTGCCATCGTCTAAGAATGAATTTTTATTATAACGCACTACTAGAGAAACACTCGTATCATTCATCCATACCGGGTTTAAACGAGCCGGCACAGATGATGGAGTATCTGTGCAGACTGTCTTATTCCGTACCGGCTCAATTTTGAGCCAGGTAATTAATTTTTCTACTAAAATCGTATGATATTTTATTTAGGATTTTTATAGCTGTTTATTTCATTTCACACCCGAAGCTTCACGGTTTCACGCCCGTTGATGCCGATCTTGGAGCGGCGGGGTTTCGAGGAACACGTCCAAGGCAGAGGCATGGTGGTGCGCGAGTGGGTGGATCTGGATCAGCGCACCATCTTTGAGCACGAGTACATTAACTAACCGTGTATTTGGTGGCGAGGTCGATTTGGGATGGAACGGGGCGGTTCCGATTTTACTGGTGTTTGGCTGTAGGGCGAGGGAGGATGGGTCTGTCCTGCGAGAGAATATCCGCGCTAGATGTGGGACGCCCCCGTCCGCCGAAAACAAGCGGATGGGCTCGTCCCACCTCGACACTGTCGTCCTCTGTCTCGCATGCGCTATTTCCTTGCGCCGTTCCACCTCCAGGCTCCGAGCCTCGTCCTCAAGCGGCGCACAAGCACTGCACGAGGGTAGCTGTGACTCGTGGAAACTGGCGGATGGGAAAGTTATAATTCTAACTTTTTTCTTCAATGAATTTGTGAAGGTAGATGGTAAAATGGATTCACAATAGATCAAGCAAGCTTCCATTGCGAACGATGGAAAGGAAACTCACCATGCCGGGCATGAATTTGGCCGGCGAGTATCAGGTGGACATCTCCAGCGGAGATTGAGAAATTTGGCGCAGGTTCTCCGGGGGCGACCGCGGGGCCCTTCCTCTCGGCGGGGTGAGCACACCAGGCGGCCAGCGGGAGGTCCTCCAGCGGGCGGGCGCGCGAGCTTCCCGGCGGGCGGACGCTCCTGCTCCTCCGGCGGGCAGCCGCGCGAGCTCCCCTCGCGGACCAACGCGCATGCTCCTCCAGCGGGCGGCCGCGCCTACTCCTCAACGCGAAGCTGGCCATCGACGAGCGTCGGAGTAAGGGTGTCACGCTGAAGGGCGCCGAGGTAACGAGTAGCATGGCTGCGCTGGCAGCGAAGGCGCGGGAGACTCTGGCTGCGGCCTGCGGGCGGGTCTTCGTGGAGAGCGGTGGAATGGGTGTGGCCCACTTAACGCGGCCCATCATTCCCGGCGATGGGTTTGGCAGACAGGCTCAGTTCCAAAAGCCCAAATGCACGTGCTCCGGATCCCCCAAATTTTATCCACAAATTTTAAGGCTGAGTTCTGCAGCTTTTATTATAATACTCCAGTAGTATGAATATGATTTTCTTTTTCTTTTCTTCTGTTTCCCAAATTTAGTTGCCACCTTCTTATTCTTCTTCGGTAATCGGTGCTCCTACCAATGTCAAGGGCCACTAGATTCCAAGTGTCAGTCTACACGTGTATGTTGCCAACATCGTTTGCCGTCAGAAAGAAAAATAAACTGCCACTGCCAGCAAAGTCCGAACTCCGAAGAGAGTAAGAGACCTCTCCACTTGTTCGTGTTTGTCAAATGGATAGCTAGCGTTCTAGCAACCTCGGATCGAGCAGCAGATTTATATCGGAGGAGGAAAAAAATTCATGCGATCTGCCAGTCCAATTCCACCGTCCAAGCAATTCTCTAACCATGTGTGTCGCCCGTGACCCGATCACGAGGCCGCCGCCGCCTCCTTCCTGCTCCGAGGCGAGATCTCACGCAGACGCAGCATGGGGTTAGCCAGGTTAGGCCATGCAAATCAACGGCGCTAACCCCGACTAGTGGTTAAGTAGTTAATTAACGAAACAAGTGGTGCGCCTCACGTGCCCCGCGCTGTTGGTGCACGGGAGCGGGCAGGCACGGGCACGTCGGCTCGGCGTGCGACCGGATCGACGATGCGGCAGTGGGAGAGGGGGGGTGGGGCCGTGGGCAGGCACCAGGTCATAGATTGTTTTTTATCGGTGGATCTAGCAGCAACAGAGGATGAGAGGAGGACTGGGCCCTTGTTTAGTTCACCCCCAACTCCCAACTTTGGCACTATGCAAAAATAAAGATTCCCCATCACATCAAACTTGCGGTACATGCATGGAGTACTAAATGTAGACAAAATTAAAAACTAATTGCACAGTTTTGTTGTACTTTGCGAGACGAATCTTTTGAGCCTAATTAGTCAGTGTTTGAACAATAATTCACAAATACAAACGAAACGCTACAGTATGCTACAGTGCTGTAACAGTAATTTGGCACCTCCAAACTTTGGCAACTAAACAAGGCCTGGGATTAAAGAGTGCTGATAAATTAAATGGGACGGGGAGTCAGGCCGTAGGCGACGTACCCAGGCGAGGGAGCCGGACTTCAGGGGGTTGGCGCGTGTAAGCGCCGGATTCGTTGCCGACTTGCGCTGTGCCGCAATTGCATCGTACCACGCACGCCCCCCCGACACGTCAACGCTGGTGAGTGCAACAGCGGCGCCAGATATGATCATTAGCAGGAGGAAATCGGCTCCGGTGATGTGCTCTGGAGCTTGACTCCACTGCAGCCCTGCAGTGCGCAATGCTGACCTGACAGTAGCCTATGAAAATGATACTGCTATCTGAATGGGCAAATGGGAATAACAAAAAAAAAAAGTTTGAAAATGCAGAGCAAAAAATCAACTTCAAACGCCCACCGTGGGGCTCGAACCCACGACCACAAGGTTAAGAGCCTTGCGCTCTACCGACTGAGCTAGACGGGCTTCACATGCGCTGTAAAAACTAGGGAATTGATATACCTGTACTTAATCTACGGTAATCACACGTTAACCGGACGCTGACAATGGCAGACGATCGATGCGAACTGTTTGCTGGCCCCTTTGAGACGAAACAACAGGAACGTGAGCTGTTCCAATCACGTACGCCGCTACGATGGAAACTCATTTTCAAGACACACGTACAGCTAGCGCTCCTCTTATAAATATCAGCACAGTACTGTGAAATGTAGTACTCATACTCTGAGCTTCAGTTAAACTTGTCACTGAGGCACTCCTGTTTTTTTCCCCTAGATATTTTTAGCATCAGTGACCAAATTCGCCTCAGAGCTACCTCTTCGTCATCCATTTATTTGATCCATCATGCATTCAACAAGCCACAGTAACTTTTTTTTTTTAACTGGAATCTCCACAGTTATAACACAGGCCAACTTTTGCCACTCATACGTACAGCAACTTCCAAACAGCAACCCCATACTGCCACACTTTCTACAACTGCTATCGATCTCAAGCTCACAACAGACTTCTCTATACATTCGTGTGTGTATGTGTATGTCTACAGCAATCCGATTATAACAAAACTTCAAAAAAGAAAAGAAGCAGCAAAAATTCGTTCCCAGCTCTTCTAAAACTCGAGCTGAGAATTAACAAAAAATGTTCTCACAACGATCACTCGCTGACGGTAAGTAAGATCTACCAGCCCTACATCCTGTACTTACGGCACGTCTTGCGGCTATAGCACGCGAACAACACGCTCGCTGGCCTCCGACGCCGGCGCCGGCGCCGGCGCCGCCGCCTGGTCGCCCATCTCGTAATGCCGGTGGATCATGTTCAGCAGCGCCCTCGCCCGCTTGCACGTCTGCGGGCTGCCGTCGGCTACCAGCGTGTACAGCGACGCCATCAGCCCCGGCATCCGCCCCAGCAGCGCCACCACCTTCTCCCCGCCGTGCCGGCACAGCGCCACCAGCAGCGCCACGCAGTGGTCCTTCCCCGACCGGGACGCCGACGTGGCGAGAGCCTCCACGACGCGGACGACGAGGCCCGGGCGCGCCAGCACGGCCTGCGCGCCAGTCGGATGCTCCGCGAGCCTCGCCAGCAGCGCCACGGCGTCGCCGGCGAGGTCCTCGCAGTCGACGGACAGCACGGCGGCGAGCGCGGCCACGGCGCCGGCCGCGACGGCCTTGCCGTAGTTGCTCGCGCATTGGAGCAGGCCGTAGAGGCTCACCATGGCGTTCTTGCGGCCGCGGTGCGCGCCGTCGCGGATGAGCTGCACCAGCGTCGGGATGGACTCCGGGATGCGCCCGATCTCCTCGGCGTGCTCCGGGTCCGACGAGAGGTAGAACAGGACGGCCGCCGCGTTCTGCTTCGCCTCGGCCCTGGCGCCGACGTTGATCACGTCCACGACGAGGCCCACGCCGCCGGCCTCGAAGAGCGCCGCCCGGCCCCGCGGGTGCTTCGAGAGGTTTAGGAGGGACGCCACAGCATTCTCCTGCACGGAGGCGTCCGTCGAGGACAGGAGGCACAGCAGCCACGGCACGGCGTTCGCCTCCACGAGGCACGCGCGGTAGAACACGCTGTGCTTGCAGAGCTTGCGGGCCTCGCACGTCGCCTTCCGCCGCTCCTCCGTCGAGCCCGTCGAGATCTGGGCGACGATGTAGGTGACGGTGAGGCGGGCGGCGCTGGCGGCGGCCCGCCCGAACGGCGCGGCTGTGTTGGCGAGCGCGCCGTGGCGGTGCCCCGAGCCGCTCGAGTCCGGGAGCGAGACGCCGTTGCTGAGCAGCATCCGCTCGATGATCCCGCGGAGCGCGGCGTTCGGGACGACGTCGGCGGTGCGGAGCCGCTCGCCGGTGACCGGGCACGTCCGGCACCCGGCCTTGATCCACCGCGTGATGGACGCCCGGTCGTACGTCTGGCCGGTGGACACTGTCACCGGGTCGGTCATGAGGTCCAGCGTAATCGGGCACTGCAGCGCGTCCGGTCTGATCCAGTCCGGGCACCTGGCCGGCCGCGCCGCCGCATCCGCTTTCGGGCTCACGTCGATCTGATCGAACAGCACGACGCGGCAGTACACCAGGAACGCTATCAAGCTGTTGATGAGTACCGCGTCGCTGCTGCTGCTGTCGTCGCCGCTGGCGCCGTCCATTCGCGTGCGCAGCTCATCCTCCAGGAAGGCAATCTCCTCGGAGCATTCCGACCAGGTCCTAATCCCGATGTGCTGGAGCACCCGCCTGGCGTCCTCGGCGTCCGGCGAGACGCCGCTCTTGAACTGCTCCAGTATCGACCGAACGGTCCTCGCCGCGCGCTCGTCGCCGGCGTCCGGACGCACCGGCACGCGCCACGCCTGCTCCGACGCCAGCCGCGCGAGCTCCCCGGCCTCCACCAACGCCTCCACGACGCCCTTCGGCAGCGCGTCCAAGGCCGCCGCGACGGACCCGAGCACCGCCCGGAGCTCGGACGCGGCCAGTCCGGCGTTCACGAGCACCCACAGGCGCGCACCCCGCCGCGCGCAGTCCGTGAGGAGGAACCGCAGCTTCTGCATGGCCACGTGCAGCTCCGTGAGCCCCAGCACCGCCGCCGACGGTAGCGTGGGCGCCACCGAAGCGTCCTGGATCTCCTCGAGGAACGCGAGGAGGAGGCCCGCGATCCTGACCACCTGCCGCATGCCGCGGCGGAGCACGAGGAAGGCGCCCGCGTCTCCGGCCCCGCGGCTCGCTAAATCGGTGGCGAGGGAGAGGAGGGAGGCGAGTAGCGGCGCCGGCGCGATGCCCTCGCACGGGCACACGGCCGGGAGGGAGAGCAGGCGTCGGCGCTTCGGTTCGCCTGTTGGTGGCGGCGGCGACGGCGGCGGCATTGACGGTGAAGCTGGTAACCGTCGAAGAAGGGGAGCGGGCACATAAAACGGTTTAAGTTGGAAGAGAATTTTCGAGGTGGCCGTAAATTCGCAGAGTGAGCGGGTATTTATAGAGGAGGTGGAACACGTGTTGCGAGGCAAGAGGCAGAGGTTGAGATGGTGCCACGTGGATATGAGGACACGTGTAGAGCGATCGACGGGTGATTTCTCCGCTGGCGGCGGAAGTTCTTGGCATACTGGATAAGAACGGAACAGCGGACTGGACCAACCGATACTAGTGTAGTTGTGTCCTAGGCAGTCTCAGCTACGCTTCATATTTTATGCGTGTAGAGTAGATTTCTTTTTTTTTTTGAAATATGCACAGTTAGTTTTCTATGCGTGTGTTGAGCTAAGATGTTTCATATTAAATCCCTGTTGTGCTTCGCGGAAAAGTTTGTATACAAACTCAAATTGGACGAGCTCTACTCTAAAAAAAATGGATTAGCACTTTACTGCATCCCGTGTCTTCGCCTTAAGAGGGTGTTTGGATCCTGCAGGTAAAGTTTAGTCCGTGTCATATCAAATATTCGGAGGCTAATTAGGATGATTAAATATAAGTTAATTATAAAACTAATTACACAGATGGAGGCTAAACGGCGAGATGAATCTGTGCAATGAGTTTTGTAAATAATCTATGTTTAATACTCCTAATTAGTATCTAAACATTCGATGTGATAGGGACTAAAGTTTGATCCGAGGATCCCAACACCCTCTAAGTTTATCGATCATTGGACACGCTAGACCATGAGGGCTTTGGTTTCAGCATGGCCGGTGCCAAGCAGCTTGATCAAGCTCAGGAGCTCGAAATCGAATGGCTAGAAGCCCTCCGTACTATAAAGTATGCAATTTCGGATATGTATCTGGACAAATGACTCCAGATACATACTTAGAATTGTATTCTTCGTGGGACGGAGGGAGTAGCTGTCTAGTGCAGGCAGCCAGGCAGGTTTGTCATGATCGGATTCAAATAAGCACTCGATGCTAGAATTCATCACACTGTCCTGTCCTTTTTGGTACTAGTCCCTCCGTTCCAAACTATAGGTCATTTTAGCATTTTTAGTAGATATACACTATGTCTAGATATATAAGTAAAAGTTATGAATATAAATATTTTAAAATGACTTACAATTTGAAATAGAGTGGGTACCTTTTAAGGTGCTTATAAGGCGCTCATAGAAGTTTGCCAGCTCTGGTAAACGAATTCCGATACATCCCGTGCTTACGGAGGTTCAGGAAATGCTGATGACTTCAAATGGCAGATTCAAGCAAGAAAACCTCTCGATCGCCCGTGCGCGCGCACACGCAAACACAACGTTCCGACGTGGACACATGCAACAAGCGACTGTAAAAATTCACCTACCAATGCTCACATTTTTTTTTGATAATTACCAATGTTCACAGTTACGAACCCTTAATCAAAGTAGTATAGGAATTTATAACTAGGCAGGCTTGCCACGAAGAACTTACGGGGACCGGGGACGCCGACGCCGACGCTGGACGGAGAACGATCGATCGAGTGCCGCAGCTGCTATCGGTGAAAAGCCGCACATCGAAGTGCTAGCTAGCATTTGTTACCGCGTTCTTTTCGCTAACTTTCTACTACATGCTACATCCATTGTATCTCGATCGTGAGAACGTGCCCTATCTGCTACCCCATTGTCGAACGTCGATGCTAGCTAGATCCCTTGAACTTTGTGGCAAGAAACCTTTTCCCCTATAAACTTCTGATAAAGAAAGAGAGATCGAAACCAGAAGAAGCAAACCCTTCCTTCCCTGCCCGACGTGCGCGCGCGCGGCTTCTTCGGTCGGCGGCCGTGCCGTGCCGTCGCATTTGCTCCAGCTCCACCGATCCGTGCATGCGGACGACGCGGCCGATCCAAAAATCTCCAGGGCGTATGGTCGTCGCACGAGTGGCGTCATGGGTGATCCGGACCGGACGGAAGCGAAGGAGAAGACAGAACGCAGAAGGGTCGAGGTGTTTGAGGCCCACCACGTACGGCAAGCTCGAGGACCCCACCCGACCGCCCGGCACACGTGGCGGCGGACATGTCGCGCGGGCAGCGCCAGTGGCACAACCCTCCCGTCCTTTCCTCCCCTCGGACTGGACACTGGAGCACGCGACGGGATAGGAATCGCACGAGACGAAACGAGCGCGGGGCCCCCACCGGCCGACATACCTGCGGCCCCGCTGCGCGTCGCCGAACAGCAAACACCAGCTCGACCCGTCTAGTCCCTCCGCCACGTTTGCTTCAGCGTTCGTGCCCCCGCGCCTCGTGCGTCACCCCCCGGCGTCTCCTGCACGGCGCCGGGCGATTAGCCCGGTGGTTAGCGGGGGAAGCGCGGTGAGCGAGCTTAACCGGCTGTTAATTAGTAAGCGACGTGGACGCGAGTCGATTACTTTATTTAACCACCGGAAAGCAAAAGATCTTCGCGCAACACCCGCTTTCCCTTCTCTCCTCTCCTCCGTTGCGGGCGGCTGGCTGCTGCCAACGTGTCCTCGCCACCGGTCCACGCGGCGCGCGGTGATTTGCGGCCCCCACCCTGTGGTACGTCCGTCCAGGAGGCAATCAACGGGGGGCCGGCCCCACACGGCGGGATGATTGGAGTGGTCTCGTCAAGCCGGCGCCGGGGCCGGATCCCAGACGCGGTCAAGCGAGGGGAGGCGTCCCTGTCAGACGTGGCGAAGGGGACAAGGGTTTCGGCGTCGCCCGCGCAACGTTTTTTTCCGTAGGAGCGCGAGACCAAATCTTTTACCGCACCCTCCTCGCACGTTCCGGAATACTATATTGGTACGCCCATTTACTATGCTTACTTTAGTATTTTGTGTTTGCCTTGGTATATATGGAAAGTACCATGATCGAGATCGATCGATGCCTTGCTAATCAGAAAAAGCCGTGACTTAAATGCTCTCGACCTCTCAGCAGGATGTGGTATGAAGTAGCACCTAGCCGGTTAACTATATGCTAACTATATGTAACAGTACCTTTTTTCTTTTTCGAGACTAAGAGCGCTTCGTTCATTTTCAGAGTTACAATTAGAGTACACGAGTTCATAACCTATCTTAAAAAGACATAGCCATTGGCATAGCTAGACTTTATGGACGTGTTTGGTTGGGTGGCAGGCCAGCCCAAGCCAAGAAATATTTGTTTGGTTACCTGGCCAGAGCACTTAGGCAGGCCTGAGTTGTGAAAAAGGTCGACTAAATCTGGGTAAGAAGAACATCCAAATCGAGCGTATAGAACTCGTAGCAAGGTTGGGCTTGACCATGACCCACCACGTGCTGGCCTCCATCTCGCCTCCCATCACCGCTCCCATCAGTCACCACGAGCTTAAGTCCATGGCGGATATGCGCTCCTTTCTCAAAGCGCATCACCGCCGCCACCCGCTGAAACCTCTACCCATTGTTGATGCCATCTGCCACAACCCGCTCCTCAACTTGCACAGACACCAAGCCGCATGGCCTCTTCCAGCTCGATGGTAGCACCGTGGCAACCCCCTCCTCTCTAATCTCTTCTAATAGATCGAGCTCCTCGATAAGCTCTCCAACCAGATAGTCGATTTGGGGATCCAACAGCTTGATTTTTCGCTGGCTGAGGTCCAACAGCTTGATTTTGTGCAGGCTGAGGTAAGAAGATTGATTTGCTCAAGGAATCCCGATTTATTTTGGAAAACTTAGCTTGGCTTCGGTGGTGATGTGAAGCATGGCGTCGACGTGGCTTGGCATTGACCAAGCTGCTGGGAGGCACCACTGAATTGCGGTGACATGATACCCAACATTAATTGGCACATGCTCCTAAGAGGTCATTTTGTAGAAGGAGATTACAAGTCATGGTTCAATTGTTTGTCTGTTTCATTTTTTAAGACCAGACCATATGAATCTCATTTGTTTTTGGAGTAGAATGTGTCTTATTTCTGGAGTAGAATGTCTTGATGATTCATAGATGTGGGGATGCTTCAATTTGTCTTGCTAATTCTTTCACTTCCTGTAATAAAATTATGATAATTATTCAATGCGGAGGTGAGGTGAACTCACCATATCCCAGAATAGGTAACTAAACTCGGTACAAGCCATACAACCAAACACAGGCTTCAAAGATCAGGCTAGGCTAAGCCAGTCAACCAAACACGGAGCTCATTTGTCCGATTAGACAGGTTAATCCTAGCCATGGCTAACTCCTACCCAGACTAGATCTAAGCTCAGCAACCAAACACGCCCTAGAACTCTTAAATGTAAGGCCTCCTTAGCACAGACATGAGCAGCTAGGTTCACCAAATGCCTAACAAAAACAATTGAAAAAGAAGAGAAGTTCCTCTTGGATTTCAGCCAGTATTGACATGATCTCTGAACGTTGTTTGTTCCTAGATTCTCATAGGTCGAGCAACACCTTTGAGTCGGTTTCCACCACAATATTTGAGACTCCAAGTTCTATAGCCAGTCGAATGCTGGCCCATTTCTCTCTCTTTATATACACACATCCAGAGGAGGCAGATGACAACTAAAAGCAAATTAGCATTAGAGAAAAATGCCTCTAAATGTGCAAGATGGGGATAGTTATAAAGGAAATGGTGATGGTGAGGTTGCTAACAATTATTTGTAACATTAGAGTTGGAAGCATTGGCAGCATAATGAGTTGGAAAAGTTTTGGCTCATTGGCTAGCTAACTAGGTGAGAACATATCAATACGACAATACCCTTTCCAGTATGACAGATGCGTCTGATGGAAGATGCCCAAAGAGTGGGGTGTGGGAGAGCGGTAAAGGCAGAGTACATATAGCTTGCCTCAATTAGGAGATTGCTAGCAAATATTGCAACAATGTTTTGAATCAATAGAAGCTCTTATGATTTGCCCTAAAAAAATTAGGAGTTGGAGTCCTCGGAGCACCAAATCTTCTTTGCTCGAAATGTTTGGTGAGACGCACAAGCAAATGATCAAATGATCAAGGCGGTGATCTCTGGGCAATTGAAAGGATATCTGCATATGGCTTACTGCGCCACCACACACATGGCAATGAAGATGCCGCTCTTCCTGCTGCTGTTGAGCTAGTTCGGCATCTGTACAAGATGGGTGCAACATCAATGCGGGACAGTGTGCTGTTTCATTAATTCAATGATGTAGAACCACACAACTCTATGATCTCTAAATAAATGATCCCTGAGCAACAAGGCACAAATATGCTAGGTTCATTAAAGCTACTTCTCATCTCATATAGGTGCAACTACTACATACAAAGTTTTCTAAATTGGATGATTAAGTTCAGAGGGTTTCAAGAAAGAAAACCTACCCAAGAGAGGTTAAACTCTGCGAATTATTTTGTGCTAACATTTGTGTAATTTATTATGAAATCACCTTTTTTGTGAAGCAAAATCCACAAACACTACTCTGCACACATATTCATGTGATTTATTAGGCACCACCTTTTAATGCCATGCAAGATGGAAGTGCAAATTTCCATAGAGCAAATCAAATATTCAGTGAGCTTTGAAATAACCATTCCGCCCGAAGCGCCGCCAGCTCCACCCACACCACATCTGCAGCCCTAAGCCATGCCCCATGCGAAGTGAGTGGAGGTGGCAGAGACGTTCACACCCCAAGCTATGTGGCCATTGCGCTGTATAGCCGTGCCGCCCTGAGCTACATCACCGCATGCCTATCACCCTATGTTGAAAATACCTTTATCATATCTTCTACTCAGTGTAAACAATTTATTTAAAAAAATGACATTAAAATGGCCTAACTAAATATAATTTGTATCGAGTCATGTAACACCTCATGCATGTCAACAATAATTCTGTCATGTCGAGTGACCATGTCAAGCAAATATAATCACCAATGTTCTTTTGGGCTAATAGGTTATTCATAATTTTTTTTAGAGTTGTGGCCTCTATTTTGTTTAGTTGTAAGAGCTGGAGGATAAAACTTAGACTAATGTCATGGTTAATGGTAAAAAAGGATTTTCTCCTCTAATTTATTATTATTAGGTGCAACACTAGCTTTCAACTTTCCATCTACAATGGCATGTCCTTTATTATCAAGATATTTTGCTCAGTGCCATGTATTTGGGGAGCCCTAAATGATTGCAAGAGAGGTACATTCGTGTTACTCTGCATGTTGTTGATATTTTGCTTTCCAATTCCTCTCTCTTTATATATACACATCCAAGCAATGGTAGCTAGCAACTATAA
Source organism: Setaria italica (assembly GCF_000263155.2). NCBI lineage: Eukaryota > Viridiplantae > Streptophyta > Magnoliopsida > Poales > Poaceae > Setaria > Setaria italica. The sequence continues at coordinate 28,929,536 of NC_028451.1, read as the reverse complement.
CTTTAGTTTAAAAAATGAAAATTATTAGCATTAGAAGAAAATATACCTAATGAGCACGATGAGGTTAGTAACTGAGAAAAATGTTAGTTATGAGGATACTAACAATTTTGCATGAGATTAGAGTCAAAAGCATTGAGAGTGAAATGGGTTCCACGAAAAGCATTGGCTCATTGGCCAACCTGCCTGAGAACATATCAATAACCTATCTAGCACCGCCATGCGTTTAGGGCCGGTCCTGGCATTTTGGGGCCATGGACGAGATCAAATGGGGAGCTACTCTTGGGCATCATAGTCATTTTAATTAAATTGTGTAACCTATCAAAATTTAGTGTCTAAACTCTTAGATATAGATAAGAAAATACATACATTAATATTCTAACTTTATTTTTCGATACCATAAATTGGAAGGACCTAGATTTTGATCAAACAGAGACTAAAATATATAGTAGCAAGTAGATATGATTTCAGTTGAGAAATCTGAGGTGAACGATGTTTGACTTAATCTTATTATTTGGTCGTGTTTATTTTAGTTATGTGTCAATAGAGTCGTGTAGTGTCCTGAGTGCAAGTTAGCTAGGATGGAACATGGTGTAGCTATATTAGAAGAATTGGTGGGTTTGATCTAGTTATTGGGGGCAGTCCATGCAACAATCGAGCTGGGAGCCACAGAAATAGCTTGGAGGGTGAACATTTTACGCTGTTCTGCAAGCTTGAGGAAACTAAACTATCATCTTGCTATGGCCACTGGGAAACTGCCATCCTCTTTGCGGATCACTGTACCTATGATTCCTCTTCTAAAATCATTTGAAACATCTCTTTGCGGATCACTGTACCCATGACTTCTCCTCTAAAATCATTTAAAATAGTACTTGTTGGCAACGATAAAAATAGTTATGTTTATATTCTAGAGTGGTTTTCTCATGACTCCTTCTCTAAAATCATTCTAAAATCATTCAAAACAAATATCTAGTATTCTAGAGTGGTTTTCTTGTGGCTCCTCCTCTAAAATCATTTGAAATACCCATGACTCCTCCTCTAAAATCATTTGAAATAGCTCTTTGCGAATCACTGTACCCATGACTCTTCCTCTAAAATCATTTGAAACAGTACTTGTTGGCAACGATAAAAATAGTTATGTTTATATCTAGTATTCTAGAGTGATTTTCTCGTGGCTTCTTCTCTAAAATCATTCGAAACAAATATCTAGTATTCTAGAGTGGTTTTCTCGTGGCTCCTCCTCTAAAATCATTTGAAACAGTTTTTTCTTGGCAACAATACAAACAACAGTTATGTTTTTATGCGCTCGAAATATCTAGCATTCTAGAGTGGTTTTCTCCATAGTCATTTGTTGTTTTGAACTAATAATTTCGTTGGTTATTGTGAATTTTTTTCAAACAACAGTTATGTTTTTACGCGCTCCAAAAATATCTAGTATTCTAGAGTGGTTTTCTCCATAGTCATTTGTTGTTTTGAACTAATAATTTCGAAACAAATATCTAGTATTCTAGAGTGGTTTTCTCGTGGCTCCTCCTCTAAAATCATTTGAAACAGTACTTCTTGGCAACGATACAAACAATAGTTATGTTTTTACGTGCTCGAAATATCTAGTATTCTAGAGTGATTTTCTCCATAGTCATTTGTTGTTTTGAACTAATAATTTCGTTGGTTATTGTGAAATTGTTTTTCAAACAACAATTATGTTTTTACGCGCTCCAAAAATATCTAGTATTCTAGAGTGGTTTTCTCCATAGTCATTTGTTTTTTTGAACTAATAATTTTATTGGTTATTGTGAAACTGATTTTCCTAATTTACCTTTGAATAAGTAAATTATAACCATTTAAAGTTTGTAAACGGGGTTTTGACATGGCTCTTCTTGGAGTTGTTGCTGCCTCTTTTTTTTATCGAAGTCGGTAGGGCGAAGCCTCAACATATTTTTTATTCCAAACCTGTTTAATTCGCTCCCACGAGGAATAGAACGGGGCTTGCTGCTCTAACTAATAGGCTAAATGCCCTTTCACTGCTGCTGCCACTTTTTGTTAGAGTTAAATTGTGGTGCTCCCAGTAGACCTAAGCAAATTGTGGGTGGCCAACTAAAAGTCCGAAATGTTTCGTGGCAAAAAAAAAATCACGTTCATGCCTGCCCATGAGAGGCATGGGGTGGGCTCGACCACGGTCGGGTTGCTTACCATTTTTACGTGTAAAATATTTAAAATAAATAATTAGCGAGGACGAGTCTCAGCACCACCCCAGGTCGTGTTAGGGTCATGGGCCGGGCTTAGCCTAGCAACCTCAGGCTATTTCGAACGTCATTTCGCTCAGGTCTATACCCTCCAATCTTTTGGATGCGGGGGCGGACTTCATTTGCCTAGGTCTATACCCCAATCTCTTGGATACGGGGAAAGCTGCCGCTGCACCAAGGTGGGTATCGATGATTCAGTTGAGGAACTTTGATGGCGAGATAAGTATAGGACTTGACATTTGACAAACCATTTTCGCACAGTGCTTGCGCGACAATACACAATATATATGAAGGCCTTCACGTCATTAGTATGAAACATCTCGTTGTCTCCCTAGTCCCTAAACTAATAAACCGGAGGGTTAACAAGTTTTGAGTCATCACCATGCCAGTCCAATATGCTTTCTGACACTGATGCCTCTTTGGCAGTACGTAGGCCGGCAAAGGTTAATGAGCAAGTTACAGGTCAATTTGCCTGCGTAGGTAGGTGTACGCGAGAAGTGACGCGAACAGGACGATGGTGAGAGCTTTTGGCGCCCGCGCGTGGGCCCATACGGATCGATCGGGCGCGTGGTGTTGGCGAGATGCGCACGCTGGGCGGGCGTACACGCTTGCGCGTGCGTGCACTGGATCCAACGCGTCCGGAGCTGGCTGATGCCTGGCTGTCCGGAAGCAGGCGGGCGGGGTCCGTACGCGCCCGTCGCTCTCGGCCTAGCTAGCCAGGGTCGGATCGGCCGGTCTTGTCACGTAACAGCGCGACTGCAAACGAAACTTGGCCGGTGACGCTATCGCAACCCCAGCCTATTTACGGCGCACTGTGTGGGGGTGATATTTCGAAGGTCTAAACTGTGTCGCGCTGTTGACCCCTCGGATGCACGTACTACTACTGGATTCTGGTGTAAAAAGGCGAGCGGCTTGGCTGGCGTCGGACGAGCATTATATTTTCAGAGGACGACATGCGTGGAAAAGGACATGGGTTAGCTCTGTGGCATGTTTGGAGTAGTCAGTCCATTCCACGGCTGGTGATACACTGCAAACCCTTTATGACCAAGTCTCTTTTGAAGTCGAGGGTGCCATTATATTGATTACCACACTAGCAACGAGTATATATTTATATACATTTAAGGAAAAGAACCTTGACTCCCCGATATTAGACCGGTTATTACCTGACTAGTGTATTCTGAATGGCTATTCTTAATGGCAAGTTTCATTCCGTTATTTTCAGTAATCCCACGTTGTTTAGACTTTCATGATTTGATGAACGAAACAATGCAAAGCTTTTCAATGTGATGGAACTGTGTAAATTGGGTTTCATACAGATGAAATTTATCTTTTCTCTCCCCTCGTACTTTACTTTTCATTTTACCAGTTTTGCTCATTTGTCCCCGTACCTCATTTAATATGGAAGTGAATTTTCCTGAGGAATGACATAAACTGCGTACAGCAAAACTTCTATGGTCAACGAGCCGAGGTCGTCCGCCGTACGTTGTTCGTAACAGGTACTCGAGGACTCGAGAGATTGGACAAGCATCAACGGTGGCTATGTAAGCGCATGTGTGCAAGCAAGGTGTACCTTGGCGCGTCATCTGTGTCGCTGAGTAGGCCGGTGCCATGATTGCAGTTGTTAAAATGTAGTACAGAAATTGTTGCTCGACAAGTACCCGGATTGGGTGATTGTCCGATGGCGCCACAACAAGATGCCGCCGTCGTGTCCCGGGCGAAAGCTCACTATATCTTCGAGCACTCGACCACCATTATTGTACCATACCTGACGCATCGATGACGAGCCATGGCGATCGATCGCCGGGGGGTCGAGACGACAGACGGCGACCCTCTTGATTTCTTGCGCGGGACGCGTGAACTCGCAATCATCAATCATGCAATCACCCACCCGCAACGCGACGCAGAACATTACATGTATAGTAGCTCGATCTCCGATCCGGCCTCGTCAGCGCGTTGGAGAAAATGTACAGGGAAGGTCGACGACAGCGCCATGAGCGATCGACCGACCAGGCGAGACTCGGAGATCAGCCGTTGCCGCAAGTAATCGATTTACGCCACACACGTCGCATGGTTGCGTACGAGCCAGCCGTCGTCGCCCATGCACCTGCAATCGATATTTTTTATCGTCCGCACATGAATTATTGTTAGCAGGGAGGGAATGAGGGAAGTGCACGTGTATCACATATACGCCTGCCGCCACGTCGTTGCACTCACCAACCGTAGGTGCACCCAACAATTTTTTTTAAAACATGTCATGCATGCTTACCAGATAGAATATTATTTATTTGTGTTGCAATATTCATGGACAGAATATCTCAGTGGGGACGGGGGATAATGAATCGTAACAATCCAATGGTGTCTCCCAACGGCAAGCATCTTTCGTTTTGCATAAATCGAACTACTTATACTCCATTCCATTCCATTTCGGCTTCATTATTCTCATTTAATATCCCAACGGGCGAGCATTTTTTTTTCTCATTTCCATACAACAAAACCTGAAACGCGAGGGCTCTCTTTTAAGCCTAACGCAAGAATCCCTCATTTTGGAAAGGAAGAGGCCATAGCATCGATGAAAATTTTGCAGAAAAGCGAAAGCGCAAGGAAGTACCAAACGGAGCGCAAGGAAGTACGAAATGGATGAGCAGATCTATACCTGTCTACTAAAGGTCCTAGGATTGGTGCAATCTCAGGCGTGTTGTTACTGTTCAAGTGAGATCTGCAATATTAATAAAAAAATTTACGCAAGCCTCTCGGCCCCGACAACTCGGCCTAACTGCCCAAACTCTCTCTACTGGCCGTGTCCCATCCCGGCTACACCACACTCGACCATCTACAGAGTAGAAAGCCTGCGTAGCCTCAACAACGTGCACCGGTAGTAGGGATGAGTATGCGCGGTAGAGCTTTATAAGTAGAGTAGGCAATAAATAATTAAATGTGACAATGCGTATATCAAGAGACGTTAAAGAAGGATGTGGATATCTCCTGTGTCCTGTATCAAGAGATGTTCAAAGGGTTTGCTTGGCAGTGGCTCAAACGGCTCCGGTTGTGGCTCCTCTAGTGGAGCAGCTTCTCTAGTGAAGCTGAAGCCGTTCTGGAAAGTGTTTTGCAAAACGGCTTCTCCTATATGTTTGGAGTGGATGTAAGAGATCAAATGTCATATATACCCTTAATTATGTGGCTTGTTTGAATAAATGAATTGAATGTTTAACATTAATTTATAATTTGAGTTCATTTGAAATCAAAAATAAATTAAAGGATTATTGCTTAAAAGGATAAATTGAATGTTTCATATTATTTTATAATTTGATTCCATTTAAAGTTGAAAACATAAATGAAAAGGGACTCCTCTTATTTTCCTTTTTCTTTTTTCCCTCCTTTCTTATGAAAGTGGATTGTCTTCTCCCCATACTCCTCTTTCATCACCGTCCTCCTCTTTCCTCCCACCGCCCAACATTGGTTGACCACGCCGCCCTTCTCCAGCCTGCCGCGCACGAAGACTGCAACGCACGCCTCCGGCCGCCTGCTCTCGCCACCCTTCTCCAGCCCGTTGCGTGCGCGCCTCCAGCCCACCGCCTATTCCTGTTCACCGCGGCCCTCGGGTGCCCTGCTGTCGTCCATACATCTATGGACCCATCAGAAGGTTTGGACAGTCCTAGATACAGGGCTATACACCGAGACGTGTCAGCCATGGAAACTACGGTGCAGGACGGCGTGGTCTACGTGGAGGACAAGAACTAGTTGAGGATTAGGGAACTAGTAGCAATTAGAGTAGGACTCACTAGTCGAATCCGACTAGTATTCTTGTAAACAACCAACTTGTAACCCTGCCCTCGGCAATATAAGATGAGGCAGGGACCCCCTCCAAAACAAGTTCAATCCAATCCAATACAACCAACACACAGAACGTAGGGTATTACACAATCTAGCGGTCCGAACCTGTCTAAATCGTGTATTCGAGTTCACCTTTGAGTTCCTGATCTCGGCGAGCCCCACGCACTAAACACTACCTCGGGTACCCCCCTCGGTAGGTTGCCGGGTCTAAAAACCGACACCTAGCGCGCTAGGTAGGGGATCTCGCTGAGAATCCACTGGCAAACTTGATGGCTCAAGTCATCATCAAACCCACCGTCGCGTTCGAAGCGGATGCGACGTTCATCTTCGACTCCTGGGTTTGCATCGCAGATGGCACTGGAAACTTCCACCACCACATTGTGCCGACCCTAGAGAAGAAGCAGCACGCCATCAACTTCCAGCACCAAGCACTGGAGGATCTCATCGAGAAATTTGGCAAATTTTTTATTTCTGACCTAGTCAGAGGTTGGGGGATGAGTCCGAGTACAACTCGACTTCTCCCGCTAGTCGGATTGGTTCCCAGAGCTGGAGCTTAAGCCATCGTGCAAATCGGTCTACAACCCAAGTCGATTTCCATTCAGACTCCGAAACTCAGGTGCTGTCTACAAGGCTACCCTGTCCAGATCACAATTCAACTCGGATTTGATCGAGGATCTTGACTACTACTCGGATCCGGACGAGGAGACTCCATTATCGGGTCCACAATAGGACTTGGTGATTACATCAACTCCACAAGGCAAATTCGTCTATTGGCCCAACATGAAGCCACCTGCTCTTGCCAAGGATGACGAGTCATGCCTTGTCGCCTACCTTGACACCCTCCCATATCAGGAGGGTACCCCTCTGTTGCCCATCTACGAAGAAGACGGCTCCATAGAGGTCATCACGTCAAGTTTAGGAAGTTATTCTTCAAAGCAGGAACTCCTCGCCATTGTTGCTGCGCAAGAAGGTGAGGATGAAGATCAACTAGAAAGGAATCCGCGACACGAACATCACCCAGATGACGTCTCGCAGGATGAACTCACCGCCAACGTAGCCGGAGAAGAAACTGAATCTCAAAGAAATCGAAGGCGGGCAAGAAACGCTGCAAGAGTAGAGCGTTGCCGCCGCCTTGCAGCTCACCTACCAATCATAAACTTGGATCATGCTTTCGAAACAGCTTAATCGCTCAACATCATACTCCTCTCGCAACTATCGCATCCATCGACCTGATCCGGGCAATGCCACAAACCAATTACACCAGGCAACTAGCTTAGCTGGCGGAATGAGTGTACGAGCAACTCGATCAACAAAGCCCAATACATTCGGTTCGACACACTTCATCCTAGCATGGCAGTAGCCATAGGCGACCAAGTCGAATTGAGGGTGCCAGACCAAGTCAAATTGAGGGCGCTAGACCAAGCCAAGTCGGAGCAGAGGGTAGTCGGGCGGAACCCTCAGGAGGTCGTGGCCACCGTGGGGGCAACCTGGAGCCTGAGCGCCCAGTATGTGACCTCCGTCAGAAGATCAACGCCAGCCGCGATGCTCGTACAGTCATTGACGGACGCCGTCGCGAGCATGAGTAGGAAGTCGAGTACCATGGAGAAGATTCTGATGGGCTCCCTACTTTCTCAAAATGAGTACGGAAGATAATTTTACCCGACAAGTTTAAACCTCTGGGTATCACCAAGTACGACGGTAAGCAGGACCCAGTCAAATGGCTGTGGTGCTGCTCACTGTCAGTACAAGTGGCTGGAGGAAACGATGACACTAAGGTCATCTACTTCCCCATCTGTATGGAGGCAAGGCCACTCACGTGGCTCAAGTCATTAGACAAGAAGTCCATCGACACATGGAAGGACCTCAAGGCGGCGTTCACCAACAACTTCGCAGGGGCAATGCAGTGTCCTGGCAATAGGATCGACTTGTCACAAGTCAAGCAACAACAAGATGAAACCCTGTGCAATTATCTACGTTGATTCTTCGATAAGAAGGCCACAACCATGGATATCACGGAGCACGACGCCATAAATTGCTTCCAGAACGGTCTCTATGACCGCCGGATGTTCCAAGATTTTGGTAGGAGATGCCCTAAAGATATCAAATCTCTAAAGATCATGATACAAGCGTGGGTAGATGAAGAAAACAAGGGGATCGAGAGGTTCGAGTCTAGTCATAACAGGGGCCAGAACAACAACAATCAGAGTAATGGCCAACGCAACGACAAGAATCGTAATGATCGTCCCAATAATGACAACCGAAATGACTACTCGGGTGGTCAGAGCTGCAAGAGGAAGCTAGACAATATTGTCGTGGATGTCCCAGCCTTCGAAGAAAGGTGGCAGGAATAAAAAAAAGACTCTGTTCAATCAGCTTCTGAAGAAGCAGTGCCCATGGCACCCGCACCATAAGCACTCTGCGTTGGATTGCTATAGTGTACGCAGAGTCATGAAAGATTTGCTAGAACCTTCTGGAACAAAGGACAAGGCCAAGGCCAAGGAAGATGAAGATGATGGTGACAACACCGTCAACGTCATCTTCGACGGCACACCAGGCACTGCTACTAAGCGGTCCCAGAAACTAGCCCTCCGAGAGATCATGTCCATTGAACTAGCAACACCTATGTTTCTCAAGTGGTCCGAGGTGCCAATCACCTTCTCCAGAAAGGATCAGTGGACTAGTTTCTCGGACCCAGGATGCTACCGTCTCGTCTTGGACCCAGTAGTCGCAGGCTCCAGACACCAAAGTACTCATTGATGGCGGTAGTGGTCTCAACGTACTCTTCGCCAAGACATTGAGGAAAATGGGCCTCGACGTTATGGATATGCTCACCCCTACAAACTCTTCGTTCCACGGGATTGTCCTAGGCAACGCGGTTGTACCCCTTTGTCAGGTGGTTTTGCCAGTTACCTTCAGGACCAAAGAACACTACCGAATGGAGTACATCCGGTTTGAGGTGGCTGATTTCAAAATGTTGTCTCACGCTATCCTTGGAATACCAGCACTAGCCAAGTTCATGGCCATCCCGCATTATGTGTACCTAGTACTCAAAATGCCAGGATCCAAGGGAGTACTCTCCCTGCACGGAGACTTGAAGAGATCATATGATTGCAACACAGAGGCCGTGGAGTTAGCAGCGACTACTCAAGTGCCAAATTCACTAATGCAAGTCTTAAGAAACTATCCCCGACAGAACTTGAGATCCCAGAGAAGAAGTCAGGGGTAACCAAGGTCAAGTCGGCAAGTGAAGTTGATATTAAAGCTATTGACCTTGAAACTGGTGATAGCTCTAAGACAACCCTGATTGGCTTAGGGTTGGATTCCAAGTAGGAAGCCACGCTCGTCAGCTTCTTCCAGTCCAACTGAGACATCTTTGCATGGAAGCCATCAGATACCGGAGGTGCTCAGGGAGTTGATCGAGTACTCACTAAATGTGGATCCCAAAGCTATGTCAAAACGACAACGACTACGTCGATTCACCCAAGACAGAAGAGAAGCAATCAAAAAGGAGTTGGCTAAACTACTCGCAGCTGGCTTCATAATGGAATTCTATCATCCAGAGTGGTTGGCAAATCCCGTCTTGGTGCGGAAGAAAAACAACAACAAGTGGAGGATGTGTGTCGACTACACAGACCTCAACAAGCACTATCCAAAGGACCCCTTCAGGTTCCCTAGGATTGATCAAGTCATCGACTCGATAGCTGGATGCGCTCTACTCTGCTTTCTCGATTGCGACTTGGGGTATCACCAGATAGCTCTCAAGGAAGAAGACCAAATCAAGACTGTGTTCATCACCCCATACAGAGCTTTTTTCTATATTATAATGTCCTTCAGTTGAAGAACGCAGGCGTCACATATCAACAGGCAATCCAGGAGTGCTTCAAGAAACAACTGCACCGCAACGTAGAGGTGTACGTGGATGATGTGGTCGTAAAGACCAGAAATCCCGATGATTTGATTGCGGATCTGGAAAAACCTTCACAAGCTTGTGAGAATTCCAGTGGAAGTTGAACCTAACAAAGTGCATGTTCTGTGTACCCTCTGAAAAACTACTCGGGTTCATCATCAGTCACCGAGGGATTGAGGCTAACCTCGAGAAGATCTCCGCCATCACTAACTTGCACATCCCATTGTGCATCAAGGACGTCCAGAAGCTAACTGGATGCATGACGGCCCTCAACAGATTCATTTCAAAGCTTGGAGGACGGGGACTACCCTTCTTCAAACTACTCAAGCGGCAAGATAAATTCCAGTGGACCTAGGAGGCATATCAAGCGCTACAACAGTTGAATGACTTCTTATCAAAGCCACCGATCCTCAAGCGCCAAATCCCAATGAAGACTTGTTGCTCTACATCACCGCAACTACCAATGTCATTAGCACGGTGTTGATGGTCAAAAGACCAGAACCAGGCCATGTATACAAAGTATAGAGGTGCGTCTACTTCGTCAGCAAGGTATTTTCGGGTTCCAAAGCCAGGTACCCTCTAGTTCAAAAATTGCTATACGCAATACTACTCACCTCGCGAAAGCTACGACACTACTTCCAGAAACACAACATCTCCATCATCACAGACTTCCCTTTGGGAGAAATTCTCCACAATCGGGATGCAACAGGAAGAATATCCAAGTGGGCGGTAGAACTCGGAGCTTTGTCCCTGGAATTCACGTCAAGGACTGCCATCAAGTTACAAGCATTAGTCGATTTCATGGCAGAGTGGCAGGAAAATCAAGTACCAACGCTGGCAGAGTGCCCAGAGCATTGGATCATGTAGTTCGATGGATCACTCAAGCTCGAGGGTGCCGGCGCAAGAGTACTCTTAATCTCTCCCAAAGGCGAACAACTCAAATATGTCTTGCAAATCTTCTAGGAGGTATCCAACAATGAAGCTGAATACGAAGCGCTTCTGCACAGGCTTCGCCTGGCAGTCTCGCTGGGAATCAAGCGATTGTTGGTCTACAGTGACTTACTTGTGGTAATCAACCAAGTCAACGACGAGTGGGATTGCCACAAGGATAACATGGATGTGTACTGCCTGAAAGTACGCAAGCTAGAGAACAAGTTCTCTGGTTTGGAGTTCCACCATGTAGTTCGCGACAACAACGTAGCCGCGGATGTCTTATCCAACTTAGATCTACTCATGCTCAAGTTCCAGCATGGGTCTTCATCCATGAGCTACGCAAGCCATCCATAGTGGAGCTGGCACCATCAAAAACCACCGATCGAGGTGACGATAACCAGACCGAGATGTTATGATGATCGACGTAGACTGGAGAACCCCCTTTATTGACTACATCAAGGAACACAAGTTACCTCTGGATAAGACGGAAGTAGAAAAAGTCTCACGATGCGGCAAAAACTATGTTCTAGTCAGAGACAAGCTCTGCAAAAGAGGCACATCATCAGAAGTACTTATAAAGTGTGTCTCACGGCAAGATAGCAAGGATATATTTAAGGAAATCCACAAAGACATCTGCGGCAACCACGCATCCTCAAGAATGATTGTGGGCAAGACTTTCAAAGCATGATTCTATTAGCCTAAAGCCCTCGCTGATGCCAAAGAACTAGTCCGCCAATGCTAAGGGTGTCAATTCTTCACCAAGCAACAACACATCCCTGCCTACAAGCTGATCACCATACCACCCTCTTGGCCCTTCGCATGCTAGGGGCTAAACATGATTGGCACACTGCCTATGATGCCTAGAGGCTTCAACCGAGTACTCGTGATGATCAACAAGTTTACCAAGTGGATCGAGGTGAAGCCAGTAACCTGCCCCAAGGTAGACAGATTACTCGACTTCCTCGACAAAATTATCCATCACTACGGCTTCCCCAATTGCATCATCACAGACCTAGGCTCAAATTTCAACAACCATGAGTTCTGGGAGTACTACAAGAACAGCAGGATCGACATCCGGTATGTCTTTGTTGCTCATCCGCGGTATGTTAGGTTGAGCATGCCAACGGTTAGGTTGAGCATGCCAACGGGATGTTACTAGAGGCTCTCAAGAAATGGCTACACGATATTGGAAATACCAAAGGGGGCAAGTGGCTCAAGGAGCCACCCAATGTCCTCTAGGGGCTTTGCACCCATCCATGCAAACCTACATGATACTCACCATACTTCCTGGTCTATGGATTAGAAGCTGTCCTCCTTGCCAATGTTATGTGGAAGTCTCCAGTAGTCGAGTAGTATGAGGAGGGCGCAATAGAAGAAACAAGCCGTCTAGACTTAAACAGCCTCAAAGAAGCTCGCTGTGCAGCACTCATCTAGTCAGCAAGGTACCTTGAAGAAATCCACCACTATCACTATCGCAACGTCAAAGAACGTTCGTTCAAGGTGAGCGATATGGTCTTCAAGCTTATCCAAGACACCAAGGGACTGCACAAGCTGAATTCACCATGGGAGGGTCCTTTCATCATCTCCAAGGTCACTGGACCTGAGTTGTATAGGTTACAACATCTCTCTGGTGAAGATGTCAACAACTCATGGAACATCAAGTATCTTTGTTGATTCTACCCTTAGTTTACATATTCATGTAAATTGGTCATCGGCCTCAGTTGTATAATTATAATTTAATAAAGCAGAGTTATCTTTCACCGTAAAACGACTACTTCTTCATGATTGCAACTTGCAAAAGCAAAGTTTGTAGAGCTATTCAGCTCCGTAGGTACTACTACCCAAACTCGCAGCTTGTAGTCACAAGCTTGCAAAAGATATTTTTTGAGTTATTCAACTCATTGGACGAAATAGTCCAAAAGTGACTTGCAAAGACAAGCCCGCACACAAATTCGTAAGCTAGTCAGCTCCTTGGATAGATCTGTCCATCGATGGTCTTCAGATAAGAAGTCATCAGTAATTTGGGAGTTATTTATACTACCTGAGCTCTTATCTAGACAAGTCTGTCTAGTCGCAACTCGTAATAAACAAGTCTGCAGTTCTAGGCTTTCAGGAGCGCACCATCGGAACAACCTAAAGAGGTTGCAAAGATAGGCTCCAGCTGATGAAATCTTGAAGAGTCCACTCGTCTAAAGAGTTTGACTACCCAGATACCCGAGTACTTGCACTCCGCAGAGAGAAGTCGCATCCAAAGTGTACTCTACGCCGTGTATCTGAAGAGGCTCACAAGAGTAGCCCTGTGCACAGACACTCACAACTATCGCACGAGCAGTTATCAGGGTAGTTCGCGAGAGGCACTAAACACACAAGTCGATAGCAATGAAATTTGCAACAAGGCTTCAATTAATTTACATTTTGATTCATATTATGTTTATATTACAATGATCTTATATCTAATTCTTTACATACAACTACTGAAGGTCTATCTGACTAGGTACTTCCTTAGCGATAGGAGCCACCTCTTGCAGGTACTGCTGAAACTGCTCATCAGAAAAGTCTTGTGCTATCCCCTCCGCAACTGGAGCCAGGTCCGCCTGCGGGTAGAAGGACTTCACAATAGCTACTAGCTATTTTGAGATAGACTCTGCCATCTTCTGGATGTAGCCGGTGATCTTGACATGTGCTTCCTTGAGTATCTCTGCTAGAGGGTGGGGCTCCACACCTTCCGCTAGGGGCTCCACAATATCAGCAATGGGCTGAGCGGCTTCAGTCAACTCCTTCAGAGCAAGCTTTGTGGCCGCTAGCTCAACCTCGCGCTCTTGGATGCTCCTCATGGCGTTCACCAGGTCGATCTCACCGTCAGTGCTCTAGGTTCTTGTATAGAGCAGATAACTTATCATGTTGCTCCGTCACTCTATGGTACAAGTTCTGCCAGTCAGTGGCTCGGCCTTGGAGATCTTCTTTTATCTTCTCGAGCTCTACAAGACCAACACAAGAAACAAATCAGTATCGTCAAGCGCAATCAGTACTCGAAGACTAAATAGGGAAGACAAGTTACCTTTCAACTGATGCTTCAACATCTCGTTGCGCTTCTGAAGGTGGTCTTTCTCCTCCGTGGCTTGATGGACAATGTTGCGGTACTCAGCGGCTTGACCGTCGTACTTCATTAACAGCCAAGAGGAGTATTCCCGTTCCTTGGCAAGTTCTTGCTCAAGAAATTGAGCTCGCATTGCAGTGTCTCCATAGCCTTGGAGCGTCTCCGACTTTCGGCGGGAGCGTTTGATTACATCTTGCAAAACAGAGCATGTACTCATGTCAAGATACAAATACTGATTTTCAGTTGTGGATGAAGCAGAAGGAAGCTTACCGCTGCATATTTGCCTACGTGGCGGTACATCTCCATTGTCGTGGCCTCCATCTCTGTATCGAGGAGCGGGTCATCGAGTAGCCAAATATCTTCAATCAGCCCCTTCAGCTATCCATGATTCCTCATTCTCTTTGGTGATTGGTACACCAAGTCTAACCAAGGCAGGGCTGGACGACAGACCCGCCTTAGAAGGCGGGACGGAGGCCAACACTTGAAGGACTCTGGCAGGTTCAGCCTCCACTTCTAGCTTGGGGGCTACGAGCGTAGCCACGACGCTAGAAGTAGTCGCCTCCACTGCTTCGGTCTCTATCTCTGGCTCGGGGGCTACAAAAGTAACCACGACACCAGAGATAGTCGCCACTATTGGTTCGGCTACTGGTAGCTCGGGGGCTGGCACTAAAGCATCATTAAGTGATGAAATTACATCGTGCAAAAGTGCGGCAACAAGGGATACAACACCTGGAGTTGTTTCTGGCACAGGTTGTTCCTCCAGCGGCAGACTTGTAAGTGTCAGGACGAGGTCTTGGGCTGAATGGCTACTGCCATCGGTTCTAGACTTTGGGCTCGGGCCTCCAATTTCCACGCTGGCAGATTTCCTAAAAAAGATAAGTGTCAGAGACATATTACAAGGCAATATCAAATCACAATCAGTACTCAAATGACATTCTAGTACTTACTTTGAGGATCTCTTTATTTTTAAAGAGGGCTCCCCACCAAGCGCATAGGCCTGATTGTGGGTGACAACTTCTTCGGCGCGGCTTGTTGGATCACAGTTTGATCCTCGCCAGCCTTGGTCATTGTTTCCACCTCTTGACTTGTTTGCGCGCCGACAGGGTTGGTTTTAGTGACAAGAGGTTCTTCGTCATCCTCGATCTCGACCACCTCCTCGATCGCTGGTAGCTGCTGCTGCACGACTTCTATAGTCATTCTCTCCACCTCTGTCACCTCCCCGACTACCTACAATCCACCAATGTCGTATTGAGTAGACATGGCAGTAAGAAATTTAATTATGAGTAGTTGATCTTCAGGATCTTGTCCTTCTTCGAATGTGATTACCAGAGGAGGGACGTCCTTAGCGGTGAGAGGCTTCTTCACCACACGCTTCGTGGCGACGGTGCGCCTTTTTTTCAGCAGCGGCACTAGTCCAGCTTCCAGATTCTCCTCTGTCGCTCGTTTGGAGGACTCGGAGGAAGATCCGGCTTTGTCTAACGCTGGGCCTTGATCACAAAATCTTCAGTAGCCTCTGAGTCAGAGCTGCTGAAGGAAGAGAATCCTTCTGACTCCTCTTCCTCGACTACTCTCTGTACACTGTTAGTCGTGTGTATGCGTGGAGCGGCGTCAGAGCCATCCGATCCGGGTGGAGGAGCGGAGCAAAACAAGTGAACTTCTTCCTGCATAAGAAGACAAGTCAGAACATCAATAATTACAAAAATTAGTACTCGGGGGTTAAGGCCATGGGTACTTACACTACTTCCCGGGTTGGTGGCGTAATACTCTAGCACGATTGTCAGGATTTCGCTTGCATGCTTGAATAAGCACCTCAATCGCGCCATGACTTTGTCCATGGAGAGGCCATCTGGTGACATCCGGGATGGATCGTTGGGGCCGGAGTAGTTGTATCCCCAAGTGCAACGCAGTTGCAGTGGTTGAATCCGCCTCTTCATGAAACTAAACGCCACCCCGACTCTTGTCAGCCTTTGCTGCTTGAGTATGGCTATCTTCTCCAGGAGGTCGGGTAGCTGAGACTGTCTCCGTGGGTAGGCTTGTCCAACCACCGGTTGTTCCAAATCGAGCGGTGGCCTGTCACCTTGGGTAGTCTGGGCTCGTGGTTGCCTATATAGCACCACCTCTCCTTCTAGCCAGAATAGGAGTTAATTAGCTCATAATCCAAATACAAGCTCTTGACTTTCTCCCATATTTGGATCCCTGCCCCACTGACTACCTAGGTATGTTCCATCTTGGGCTAGGGTTTGACTCTGAAAATCTTGCGGAAAAGCTAGAAATGCGGCTGGATTTCGAGGAAGGCTTCGCAAAGATGCACAAAAATTGCAATGTGCAGAATGGAGTTGGTGTTGAGGTGAACCAATTCCAACTTGTAATACTCCAAAAGCCCACGGAAGAAATTAGAAGTGGGCAAAGCCAGGACGCGCTCAATGAAGTGCGTGAAGATTACCGTTTCACCTTTGTAGGTCTCCATTGTCCAGGGGTTGCTGTAGGCTGCCCTCCAGTTGATGAAGTCTTGGCCTTGGAGAAGATTGGCTGCCATCAGTATCTTGATGTTCGCCTCCTTCAGCACGGACTTCTTCCAGGCACAGGCAGGCAATGGCGGGGCTGTCTGGTTCATCTTGCCGTATTTGGAGCTGGCAGCTGGATCTCCTTTTTCTCTGCCTTCCTTTTCCTATCTTCCGCCGCCTTGCTGGACGTTGCTTTCTTCCCCATTCATGCTGCCACGAGGGTCTTCTTGCACATGCGCTCGGGGGCTAAGCGGTGGGGGACGGCAGCGCTCGGGGGCTAAGCGGTAGGGGACGGCGGCGCTCGGGCTCAAGGATCGAGCTGCGGCAGTGCTAGGGCTACAGTGTGGAAGATGAAAGAGCACATGGCTCGGGTGAAACAGAAGGGATGATTTCCTCCATTATTTATAATCGCAGCACAATTAAAATAATGGTGAGATTAATGGGAATATTCTATTTTTAAATGCCCGAAGATTTCGTTCCAGTTGACAGTTTCCATTTTTTTGGAAAGAGAAAAGGTTACTTTTGGCGAACGATCATGTGACCAGTTGTTAGTTGTGTAACTGTTTGGGGGCTGTGTGCCACGTGCCTATCAGCTAAAAAGTTTTTTCCTTTAGGTTTAAGGAAAAAAGATGTAAAATTACGGATTGACCCTCAGCCTGATTTTTCGATTCAACCTAAGGCTCGGGGGCTACTCCATATGGGGTGCGACTTTCATCGCACTTCCATATAAAATTCAAGATTAAAGATTCAAGACCAAATTAAATGAGGTTTGAGCACATTCTAGCCGCATGGCAGTATTCGAGTACGTTTGAAGACTCAACTCGATGGAGTACTCGAAGAGCACCACAAACTAGTCGGAGGCGCTTACAAAAGTACTCGGGGCTGCTACATTTGACTAAAAGGTACTCGGGGGCTTATCGTCCATACATCTATGGGCCCCCTAGAAGGTTTGGACAGTCCTAGATATAGGGTTGTTCACCAAGACATGTCAGTCATTGAGACTACGGTGCAGGATGGCGTGGTCTACATGGAGGACAAGTAGTCAAGGATTACGGAACTACTCGTAGCAATTAGAGTAGGACTCACTGGTCGAATCCGACTAGTATTCTTGTAAACAACCAACCTATAACCCTGCCCTCGGCAATATAAGGCGAGGCAGAGACCCTCTCCAAAACAAGTTCAATCCAATCCAATACAACCAACACACATGACTAGGGTATTACACAATCTAGCGGTCCGAACCTGTCTAAATCGTGTGTTCGAGTTCACCTTCGAGTTCCTGATCTCGGCAAGCCCCACGCACTAAACACCACCTTGGGTCTAAACACCGACACCTGCTCCGGACTGCCGCTGCGTGCCTCGTGGTGCCTGCTCCTATCCGCACGGCACCCTGGGTGCCCTACTCGACCCGCCGCAGCACATCCGGCGGCGCTGCTCCGACCCCATCGTGCTATATCTCTGGCACACCATCCCTGCCTCTATCAACGAGCACCGTCCAGTAAGCATTTCGCATCTATGGATGAGCATATCATGCAGTGTGGGGGTATTTTTGCTAAGGACGAACGGTGGTGGAAATGGAGCCGCGGGGAGCCTGTATTTTGGGCTCCGGTTCCATCTATCGGTGCCTCACAGCGGGTTCTGCGGAGCTTCCGTGTTGAAGCCGTTTCGGAGATGCCTCTTGGGCAGGCTTCTCCATTTTTTATATCTATTCTAATATTTGATTTCCTCACTTAATTGTTATTTGAGATATTGGTACGGGTGCGCGCCAACCCACCTAGTTAAGCACTAAGCAAGGAGGTTTGCCTAGCTGGCCGACCGCATCTATCACATCATGGGCCAGCATGATCTAGGCCCTACTGTTCGACACCACCACACCCGTCCGCTTTCATTATGGGCTAGTGCTTCATGAATTAGCCCAGCGAGCGCAAGATTGCTGGAACCTCATGTTTGGGCTGGGCAATTGAGGTTTTTGTGCAGGAGGGGTAAGAAAAGTGAGTGCTAGAGCACAAGTGAAATGGGAAAAGCCCACAGCAGGGACCCAGAAGCTAAATTGTGGTGGGCCTATTCGTATGAAACAGGTGTAGCCGTGTAGGTGGTTGGGGCCGGGATTTATCATTCATGATGAAGATGGAGATGTGGTATTGCGGTAAGCGCTGGCAGTGATCAGGACCATCTGTTTGATGCCTTTCAAGCAGAGCTCACTGCATGCATCCATGGTGTACGATCGGCGAACGGCGAGTGATCAGTTATCAGCCAGATGATCCTGGAGACGGACGCGCTGACAGTGAAACAAGCGGCAACATCCTCCATATATGACCTATCTGCTTGTGGCGGTTTAGTTAACGAGTTCAAAACTCTCCTGGTGTCTAATTTTACTTCTGCTAGCATTCAGTATATATAAGCTTAGAGGTTGTAACAGGGTAGCTCATGCTTTGGCCAATCTTGGTCGTTCTTGCTCAGTAGAGGAGAATACCTTAGTAGATGATCTTCCGGTTTGTATTATGAACTTGGTTACCGAGGATGGTTAATGGAAACTTTTGTTTCTGCTCAGAAGAAAAAAAAATTCATGTGTCTCTAGTTCATGCAACACCTAGGTTATGTTGAGTTGTAGTGACTTTCTTGGTGTATTTTTCAAGTATATTTGCTACTTGGTGTAATTCAAGTGCTAGAGTTTTCAATAACACTTGAGTTTTTTGTTAGTACAAGGTAAGATTAAATCTGAACTGCAAATATCGGATACCGAATTAGAAGGCTAAGAAAACTAAGTGTTGGAAGCCCCTAAAGCACTAAGGTGTTATATAGACGCCAGAAAATGAAATAGGATAAGCGGAAAATGGATGAATAGGACTAACAACACACAATGAGTCATTTTCTTAATCAAAGTCAACAACTAATGCAGCGACAACACGAGCTCTTGCTTGCACCGTACGAGGATCACTAAACAAACAGAGAGATAGCAAACAATTGGATTATTGGCATGGCATTTCTTACGTAAATTGCAAACGAAATGCAAGTTTGATTGCTGTATTATTATTATACTACACTCTCGTTGTGGATTGCTATGCCGGCTGACGGAGCCCAGCGATCATCTCCTCCACCGCTCTCCACGACGACCCCCCCTCGTCCATCGCCTCCCGTGCCTTCGACCCCAGCGCGGCCATGTTCCTCGCCGCCTCTGCACCCTTCTCTCCGATCATCAGCTCCTTGGCCACCCTGGCAATCTCCTCGCTCTCGACCAATGTGCTGGTCATGCCGTGTTTCGCCGGCACCCTTATCCCGATCCTCAGCTCGTCGGCGACCAGCTTTGCGTTTACCGGCTGCTCAGCACCCATCGGCCACACCGCCAGCGGCACGCCGGCGCTGATGCTCTCTGTCACCGAGTTCCACCCGCAATGACTTAGAAATCCCTTCACGCCGCCGTGCCGGAGAATGGCAAACTGGTCCACCCATTCGCGCACCACCATGCCCCTCCCTCGGACACGATCTTCGAAGCCCGTGCCGAGGTCGGCGTCCACGGGGCGCACCGCCCATAGGAAGTCGAGCCCTGACTGTTCCAGCCCGCCGGCGACCTCCCTCAGCTGAGCGTCCGGCACGGCTGCCGTCGTACCTAGCGCGACGTAGAGCACGGCGCGGCCTGCCGCCGCCTTCTCGTCCAGCCACCGCATCCACGCCGGTGCGCCTCCGCCGTGCCCCGAAACGGGTGTCGCCGGTCGGGCCAGGCAGAGCGGGCCAACAGGCCAGGCCCTAGGCCCGAGGTGCCGGTTCCAGTGCTCGATGTAGCGGCGCTCCATGGCGTCGAAGGTGTTCACGATCAGGGCGTGGCTGCCGGCGATGGCTCTCCCGATCTTGCGGTCCATCTTGCGGATCGAGGCCATGACCGTCAGGTCCGGCTCGTTGAACGGGAGCGGGATGTCGGCCAGCGAGAACTGGACGTCCGGGAACTCCGGCATGGTGAACACGGTGGCGCCGCCGCGGAGCGCCGCGGCCGGGTTGTTGCGCAGGCACAGCTCCCGGATGACGTGCGCGAACACGTTGGCGCCGAAGAACGCCAGCGTCCGGACGCCGAGCGCGGCCGCGGCGGGTTGCGCCCAGTGCAGGAACGCGTCCGCCACGACGGCGCTGGCGGGGGGCCGCGCGGCGGCGAGCGCCTCCTCGAACCGCGGCCGCAGCAGCGACGCGGCCTCGACGAAAGCCGGGAAGGAGGACAGCGAGTCCAGGGCCTGGACGCACTCGGCGCCCCGCGGGAAGCCAGGGACGGTGATATCGTTGTCGGGGAAGGGGAGCTCCACGACTGCCACGCCGTCGTCGGCGCTGGGCAGTGCGGCGCGGACGAACGCGGCGTTGCCCGGGGTGGTGAGGAAGGTGACGGTGGCGAGGTGGCGGCGCCGGAGCAGGTGGGCGAGGTGGGTGAGCGGGATGGTGTGGCTCTTGGCCATGAACGGGAATATAACGATGTGCGGGAGCTGAGCCTGCGCATCACGGGTTCCGCGGGAGAACGACGGCGCTGAAGCAGCAGACGCCATGACCGGAATCGGAGCTGGTTGCTGGAATGGCTTCGTGGTCTTGGGAACTATTACAGGCGAGTTGTTCTCTTCCTTGACGGACGAAGTACGTGCACTGCCTAGTATGAAAAACTAGCCAGTTTCTGTCGCAGACTCGCAGGGTACAATGACACCTCTCTGCACCAACTGACATCGTGCTTATCGGACATCGACATCGATACAGCGAAGTGCGAATATTAAAATAATCACACGGGGGAGGATGTAGCCTAATTTAAGCTCCAAGGGTGTACATGGATGTATCCTAATTCAAGAGGTGTTTGGTTTGGGTACCAAAGAGTTGACTAAAAGTTGCTAAAGTTTAGTCCACAAAGTTTAGCCCTTTAATCCCTAAGGTGTTACTAAAAGGGATCTTGGATAGGATGTACCCCTCATTAATGCCCGTCCCTCCCTCCCCCCACCCCATCCGATCCAATTCGCAATTGGTGCGGTACTCCACGGGATACTTCAAAGGAAAACATATCTAACTCCATCACATGTGCGGTGTAGGTGAGATGGTAAGAAAGATTCGCGCGAGACTTGAGGTCGTGAGTTCGAATCCCAAGGACTGTGCACGCGCATATTACGCGTGAAATTCATGTAACTTGTGACTAAATGACTTGATGTGAGTATGCGTGTACCGGATATTTTGGCCGGTACTCATGCCATTTAGTGCCGAAGAACCGATATTGGTCGGACGTCCGGTACTAAAGGGGGTTCCGACTAGTACTAGAAGTCGATCGTCCAGTAGTGAGGTAACGGGCTAGATCGGACAATACCGGTCGGACGCCCGGTACTAAATGGTACTAGAAGTCGATCGTCCCTTAGGCAAGTGTGGACTTCCTTTGGGCCGTGAGGCCTAGCGATGTTGACTTGGGCATGGGATTCGAGGATCGTGTCAAAGGGCGGGGCAAGGTGGTGAGAGAATGGGTTGATAAGTGGGAAATCCTCCAACATACAAGTATCAAAGGATTCTTAATGAGTCACTGCGGGTGAAACTCGGTGATGGAGAGCATTACTGCAGGCGTGCTAATGGCGGTTTGGCCGATACAGTTTGAGCAACCTATCAATGCGAGGTATGTCGTCGATGAGCTTAAGGTTGGTATTCGGGTCCATACTTGTGATTGGCAGGTTTGGTAATTCAGTCAAGAGTGAGGTCACAAAGGTTGTGAGGGAACTGATGTTTGGCGAGGCAGGAGTGGCAGTGTCAAAGAATGTGAAAGCGATAGGAGTACAGGCTCGGCTGGCTCTGTCAGAAGGAGGGTCGTCATGGCAAGCAGTGGAGGAGATGATCAGTGAACTTTGCATGGCAATATAGCTGGGAAGCAATAATGGAAATTGGGAACCTACCGTCCTACCGATTACTACTTGATATATACATGGTGCATGGTCGCATGGATAGTAGTGTTTCATGACAACCAATTGAGAAATAAAAAAAGATCGATGTGCTTGGGATCTTTGAATTGTTCTGTTTGCTTTGTTTTTCAAAATGGGCATTGTATTGTTTCGACACGAAACCAGAAAGTTGTGCTGGTGAACTCAAAGGCTCAGCCGAATGTTGTCATCTGGAGCCCAAGCCCTAGAGGAGACCATGACTGCCAGCCCACCAATAACATTGGTTCAGTTGTGTGTGTGACTAGGTCTCTGGTAGCCCATTTGCCATTTAGGTCCAGAAAACATATAGGCCTAGTATTCGAGAATGTCCTTAAGCATGCAAGTAGCAAGTCCCTTGCGACTCTTGCAGCGAATTATTGTGCGTCTGGCGAACCGTGAAACCCGTTGTACTTGCCGGTCTATAAAACTCTACTCCTTCCGTCCCGTATGAGTGCATTTTTGAAGAGCAAATTAGTATTGTATTACTGGCAGGAAAAGACATTAAAGGGTGTTTGGATTCAGACATTCATGTCACATCGAATATTCGGAGGTTAATTAGAGGATTAAATATGAGCTAATTATAAAACTAATTACATAAATAAAGGCTAATTCGCAAGACGAATCTATTAAGCCTAATTAATTCATCATTAATATATATTATTGTAGCATCACATTGTCAAATCATGGACTAATTAGGTTTAATAGATTCGTCTCGTAAATTAGTCTCCGTCTATGCAATTGATTTTGTAATTAGTCTATATTTAATACTTCTAATTAGTATTTAAATATTTGATGTGACCTAAATAACCCAACACCACCTTACCTAGATTTGGAGGGATTCCAGGGCCTAGGTTCCTGTAGCTTTTTTAATAATTCTTTTCATGCAGTCACTAGCAGATGGATTCATCCGTACGTATGCAACAAAGCTCAAGGACCAGCCTGCTCTCTATCTACGTGGCATTGTTGTGCCGCATGTACTATAGTAACATTGTAGCACTTTCTACTTGTGCCGCGAAGGTTCCAGTCATGCGTGCTGTGCTGGTCTACTGGATGACTATTGCAACTACCAAGCCATGTGCGTACTGTCGTGTATAAAAAATAGAGAAACACTGTAACTGTCATTCACCATGCTATGCACGACATTATTCGTTATCCTTTTTTCAAAACAGTATAGCTTATGGTCCTCGACTTTTTTTACTGGTTGTCGTGGCATCGAGTGGGCTGCAGTACTATAGCATTGTGCTTGATATTTTTCTATTGCTCGAGAATATCCAGTTAATCGGTGGAGTCGGATGATCAAAAATGTTTCCCAACGAATGCCAATGTGGTTCCGTCGTCCACATATCCATCAAGAAAGAAGATGTAGCCATGTTCTTTCTAAATAGAAATATATATGCCAGCTTATTAGTTTAATAATACTTATTCTGAACTTCCAAATATTGTAACAACTATATAATCTACTACTACTACATACACACTTTGCATGCTGCTTTTAATTGTGATACTGTAACAGTGTAACTACTTTTTCAACTTTGCTTCTGCAAATAACAATAAGTTTGCAATATCTACTTAAATCATGTATTATTAATTCCATCTTTTTTTATCGAAACCATGGAGTGGTGTAGCATATACTAGATGCCTAAAGACGGTGAATTCTCAGATAAGAAAGTTATTGTGCAGCACTTAGAGGACCAGTACGATGCAAGGATCCGGAGTAGTTGATTTTGAGTGAATTTGGATTTGGATGCAATCAATTCAATTTTAGATTTTATTTTGATTGTTTTTATAATTTGATTTGATGTATGATTCGCCTTTTATAACGATGTGACCCTATTTCAGCATGAAAAGAAGTATGTATTTTTTATTATACTTCGAGTCTCTAACATCTTTGTTAGAGGCAAGTATTTTTAATATTACTTCGAGGTAACATCTTTGTTAGACTAATCCCAGTGCAGGTTTCATAGAGGTTTCATGCACATTAATTAGGGTGCTATGTTAGCATTTTTATGATGTGGCAGTGAGTTAGTGAGTTAATGAGGAGAGAGGTAACAGGGTTTCATCTAGATGAAACCATGTATGCACAGTTACCAACACAGTTTGTGTCTTGCATGCAGTGCATATGAAACTACACCATAAAATTTTGTATTGTAGAGGTAGTTTCAAACACAATTTTATTTTCATGTTGCTTATATGACTATCTTGGAAACATCAAAATGAAACTCTCCATTGGAATTAACCTTAGGCTAGTCCCAGTGCAATGTTTCATTGCACTATTTCCAAGGATGCCACATCATCCCATGAGGTGTATTCTCATGAATGAAATAGGGAGTCACAGTGCACAGTTTCATTTCACGATTTTATAGGATGCCCATGACATTTAATTGTGAGGCATGTGATTGGATATGGTTAGATGAAATGAAACTCTATAGCCCCCAATGCAAGTTTTAATAGGTTTCATAGTCTTGGAAACAGTGTATACACAGTTTCATCCTGATGAAACCCCTTCCCTCTCTCACTTCATAACTACTATACCATGTCATCACATATGCTGATGTGTCACCGTATTTAATGTGCATGAAACATCTATGAAACTCCCACTGGGATTAGCCTTACAGGCACGCATGGCGTGCTAACCTGTCTAGTTACCCTTATTCTAGGTAACAGATATCCTGGGAAACAACAGCAATTATTGCTGTAGTATGCTCTACGTAGGTGCGGAAGAAACCGGAACTTTTTTAGACTTTCAAGCGGAGGATGGCTAGCTGCTCAGATTTTTTTTTAACAAATGGGACCCACGTATACTGGTGCATGCTAGCCTAGCTGGAACATTGGGATATTTTTGCTGTACGCTGATGCTCACGCAGCAGCTATTGTTGCTTTTAATTTGGAATATTCTTATTACAAGTGCAATTAAATTGGGACGGAAGGAGTAACTTCCATATCATACCTTCTCAACCCAAAACTTGACTGAACTGGCACGCCTCTTTACAGCCTTGGCTTGCCGCGTAACTAAACACCATACCGACTGACCTGACAAACCTAAACACACAGCCGTGGGTGGCGGCCAAGTCGGGATCTTGAGTAGGGGCAATTGAGGGCGCGCCTATGCATTGCTGAAGGGCACAGTGCTGCCTTCAGCGAGCACTCGGCCTACAACCACCGCCAGCCCATCCCTGCGCTGCCGCTGCCACCTCCGTTTCTGGTAGGATTATTCGCCGCCGCCGTTGTTCCTTTGCTTCCTCTCCCCTACTTGCCCCCGTGCCACCCTCCAACACCTTCTCCGGTGGCAGCTAACGTGGTGGCCGCTCACCGAAGAAAGCCCACACCCCACCCCCGCCCAGTCCCTGGGTCAGCAGCGTCCCCACCGCCGCACCGCGCCGCCCTGCAACCCACCTCCGCTGCCAGGCTTCCGGGCACCCCCCTCCCCCCACCCAACCCACCCACCTCCACACCACCCCTCCTCTAAAGTCGGAAGCCATTGGAGCTTCCCGACAACCTCACATCCGAAGATCCTAACCTAGCGGCAGAGGTAGAGGAAGAAGGGAGAGGAGAAAAAAAAACGGAGATCCACACGTGGGCGACAGATTGTTATACGTTGCATATAGTCGCACGTAGCAAATGAGCTGAACCGTCATCAGCAACCTACGTTCCAAGGCGGCGCGGGCTCCTACTCCGCGAGGCGCCAGCGGAGCACCTTGAGGACGTGTATCTCACAGCCTAGCGCGGCAGGGTTGAAGTCAAGGTGGCAGCATCTGATGGAGGTGGCCGGCGGGGCCGACCACGGAGGGGAGGGAGAGCGTGGCAGAGAGGAGACTTTGTCTGGGCCCATACGAAGAAATTATGCATTATGGAGATTACAGCTTCTAAAAGAACTAAAGAAGTGTACAGGTATCTTGCCGATATGGCAGTATAAACACAAACATTAGACTGCCAAGTACGGCAGTGTAACTTAACTACCAGGGCATGCTATTACACAACATACAAACAAATCTAAACACATCACATATCAAAAGACTTCGGCAAGCCACAGGTCAATTCTGCCATCTCAAACCAGCAATGATGGGGATAGGGCGACCAATTGTGACTTCACCAAAAAAAAGCTCGACTTTTTCTCCGTTAACATAACCATATTTCCGGTCAGATTTGGGTTCAAAGCCCAGATTCATCCTCATCACAATAACGTCAGCGTGGCATGGGCACAGGCCACCTGCAGTTGAGTTCAGATTTAATTTATATTTCCAAAACTTAACCCAGCTTAGTATATAGCAGCATGCATCAGAATTCCAACCTGTTTAACTTAATTTTGTCGTCTCCAGGCAGTTTACAGGGCGCATCAGAGCAATAACTGTCATTGCCAACTTCACTAAGTTTACTGTCAAGCATACCAATAAATCAACCTGCTTCAGCAAGCTTCTTAAAATGTTCTAAAAAAGAACATATGTGATGTGCACTGGAATTACTTTTTGTCTCAAAGTATGCTAGAATTTCACAAATGTCCTCCCATAACAGGAAAGGTGTTCCTATTCTCTTATCATAGAAGTTCATGCTAATAACATCCCCATCAAGATTAACAGGAGGGCCTCCAATCCCAGCCTAGCAAGTTGATATGAACAAGTTGTGATTTCCATTCCAAATAGGTATTGCTAGCCAACTCATTCCGACGCAACTATATACATATTTTGTTCAGAAATACAGGCGTATTTTGTCTGTCCAATTTCAAGCATTGACTGTTGATTAATCTAATAATATCTATGTTTTGTCAAAAAAAATAATGATACCATTAGATTAATACTCCAAAGTACTTTCTGATTGCCATGTTTTAATTGCAAGGAAAATAATATCAGGGGTATTTATGGACAAAGCTTGCTTTTGGACAGTCAAATTACGCATTATATAGGGAAAAAATGGAGTATTTATTATCACCATGAAAAATTGTGCAATAAAAATAGAGGATTACCTTACTGATTTTAAACGTGGAACGTACCAGGAACTCACAATCAAGAGTGCCTAACCAAGAAACCATATCCCCACTGGTAGCCATTAACACGCCTGATTTGAAGCAACGCTGTAGGCCATTAACACGCCTGATTTGAAGCAACGCTCTACAGCTGCTACTTTAAAACTCATGTCCCAATCCACCAGAGTATTTAATGGGCAAAGAGCAGGGTAATTCTTGACACTGACTAGAGGAACGTTGTTATGTAGATCATAATGCTCTAACGTCCCTTCTTTGCATTGGTTGTTAAGCAACACTTCAATCTGCAAATAATAAAGTGGTGAGACTTAAGCAGCAGTTTAAAAGAACATCAGTCACCGAATAATGAGCACCGACCCTCAAGTTTTCAACAATCTTGTTCTCATCACTGGAAGTTCTAACCAAGCTTGTTGATGTTAAAATTATCATAGATCCATTCCATTCAATAAAAAAACCAGTGCATGCAAAAAACCTTTTTTCTTCTGCATACCATGATTCTGGTTATCAGCTAGCTGTAAACAGAGATGGAATAGTAAATTGCACATCACTGTAAATCACCATTGAATGAAGCCAATGCGACAACATTGAGATCTACGGTAGAAAAAGTTCTTTTACTGAATTTTCTCCAGACACCTTCACCAAGTTTGTTGCCAAAAGTATCTTCAAAAGTATAAGCCAAATTCATGCCAGCTGGAGAAATATAAATTGTAGAATATTTGTTAGTGGTACAGGAGAGCTGTAAAAGGTCAGCAAATTTTAGAAACACCGACTCACCTCGTGACATGGTTGATGGTAACTTAGGGTAGCCCATGAAATCTAGATCTAACTGTTCCTGATCGAGAAAATCTCCATGTACTGGTGCAGCAAGGTCAAGTGATCAGCACTGACATAGACTAATAATACTATACATGGAAAGTAAATCCACATAAATTCTTCTGATCGGCATGTAACATTAGTTATATCATGATAACAGCCTGAGCAACAATCAACATTAGAAGTCAGCGTGCATGAACATAACCAAGAATGTAGTGTGCATATGTTAACTGATAAGATCTAACAATACAAGAGTACAAGTGAGGGCCAGACTAGTTGATATACAAATGTAATCGCTAAACTTGTACAGCTTCTAAATAGGCACCATTACGAACTGCAACAATTTTCATAATACCATAACGTTAAGCAGTCTCAAGGTGTGCCTGCGTGCTCACCTTCTGGATGGCTGTTAGATTTCTCACCTACGGATCTTGCTCCAAACCTACAGAACATAAAAATGACTAGTTGACTACTAACCTAAAAGTAAAATGGATCAAACCAGTGCATTAATGAGCAAAATGGTGCCAAAACCTAAATGGGTAGAATAATTGGCAAGGAAATAGAGAAATGAGGACCACAAGTCGTGTGGATAATGTTTCATGAAAACATGATCATAATGCAGATTCCAATAAGACAAACATACAGTTTTCAACATTGGCACGAGAAATATGACTAATCTAGTATAGGACACTGTGAATCTGTGATGCATGCCAAAGGTCAGCAAATATTTTGGTTGGTAAACATTGAGAACTGCAAAGCACGGATTCCAAATAGACTATGGAATAGCAGTGAATGATCCAGATTATTGCAAACGTACATTGTCTGGCACGCAAAAAGGCTTACCTTATAAGCTCTTTCTGGAGAAGATAGGGTAGAACAGAGTAAATGGACTAATCAAGTGCATACTTTGATTAGACATGCTTGTAAACCTTCTTTTCCTAGGATGTCCAGTAATACTCCAGATGCTTGAGAATTGTGCCCCATGGTAGGAAAACGGTTCTTCTCATAGTCAAAAAAAGGTTCATGACAACAACATTCCTATCAACAGAAAGAAATGGCCCACCTTCCCAAGCCTAATAACACAATAAAGGTGACAAGCAACAAGGGTTACATTTGAAAAAAATGAAGTTGCATAGAACAAGAGTTCAATAAAAAAGTCACTATCATTTTTATTGCCTCCATGCATAGCAGAAATAGAATAAAAATGCTCATATCGTCATGCAAGTGTACCTCTGAGATTTTACAATTGAGATCTTCATCATCCTTAGATACTCTTGAATCACCATTCAATACCACACTCTTGGCCAATATTTCACCAGAGACACCACGCCCTACAACTAATACCTCACCATGGGGCAGACTTTCTAGAGCACAACGAAAAGGTCCAACCTGAACGTCAAGGAAGGTATGGACATCGACAACAGCAAAGTTGTGATCTAAATCAAATTCAGCCACAACCCCTTTATACACTTCATTGCCTTCATGGCGCACTCGAATCTACAAAATGATACGGCAAGAAATGAGCATAATGATCAGAAGTAAACAAATTAGTAAAGGATGATTTTCAGCGACAACATTTAAGTCATCATGGTCTTTGTTTGTACCATTGAGAACTCTAACCAAACTTGCAGAAGTCAAAAACTTTGTAAGATGGCGCTCCTGGCATTGCATAGCTATGCCCGAGCATGAAAATAAGATCGTGTTTCCTACAGAAGATCGCAATTTAAATCGTTTATAACTGATGGCGTTTCAATATATATTTGTTAGAAAATTGAGAAGACTAAGTTTATATATAATCACCATTGCACAAAGTAATAGAGGCGACATGTTTAGAAAAATATGATTTTAGCTCATCACCGAGCCCAGTCCAAACATCTTGATTAGATTCCCCAAAGAAGCAACCTAGTTGACGGAAATAAAACATTAAGGCAACTATGAATAATTAAATAAAGCTGTGAAAATGTGGGGGAAACCTAGCAGAAAAGAGGAAGATCTAGCAGACCTGACACCAATGAGTCATTCTTGCAAGCTCTTCTGTTCTTACGAAAGTTTCTAGTAAGATCATCACCACCCCTCTTAGCTTTCCGCATCTTTTTCAATACTGAAGCAAAACTTTCTTTTAGAAATAAAACAAAGGGGCAAAATGTGGGGTCATAAGTGGTGAAGCAACAATATACAACTATAACCAAGCAATTAATCAGGAACGCTAATAATGGCCTTATGTCAGGGTTGCTGGTCCTTGATTTGCCTAAAACACCAACATTGATAATTTTGGTTGGGATTCCCAAAGAAGGTGGCCAAATAGCATCATTTCTTAGGGGGTGTTTGGATCCATAGACTAATTTTTAGTTCAGGTCACATTAGATGTTTGGATACCAATTAGAAGGACTAAACGTGAACTAATTATAAAACTAATTGCACAAGCTGTGGCTAATCGTGAGATGAATCTATTAAGCCTAATTAATCCATGATTAGCACATATTTACTGTAGCATCACATGGTAAAATTATGGACTAATTAGGCTTAATAGATTCGTCTTGCGAATTAGCCTTCATTTATGCTATTAGTTTTGTAATTAACATATATTTAATACTTCTAATTAGTATCTAAACATTCGATATGACAGGGACTAAACTTTAGTCCTATGAACCAAACAGGCCCTTAGCTCAATTATCAGCTATCAACTATAGCATGGAGTGCTGACATGAAAAGGCCTGTGCACTGTTAGACCTGATGCCTAGCCTATTCCTTAGGTTGTGTCCAACTGTTAATATGCTGCACTGAAACAAGCTCTTGGTAATTAAAAAAGGAACACTACAGAACTAATCTGAAACTGCACAAGGACGATATTCCATATGCTGCTGGTACTCTGGTAGCGCTGCTTGTTGATTAGAAATCATACTAAATTCTTTAAGAGGGTTTGTAAACATATATTGTATACAGAAGACCAATATTTTTTAATTATAACACCAATATTGTACCATCCAATCAAGCGATCTTGATGAAAGAACTCAACTCGCTGAAGTAAAGTTCCAATTAGATGGCCCGCATGTAAGCAGCTGGATGTACCAAGAAAAAACACTACACCCTCATATCACAAGACTTGGGGCACAAAACTGGATTTCGGCGTTGCAGTCTCCCGCCGCACGAATTTTTTAGGTCAGATGTAGGGTTTAAGGTACCTGAAGTCACACAAGAGGGAGGAATGTAAGAGGGTGATGCACGTACCTGGTGTCCAGCATTAGAAATGCAGGGCAGGGCAGCGCTGGAATTCTAGCAAGATCGCCCGACCGTCGCTCATCAGGACTCAGGAGAGAGAGATGGTGGAGGAGGAGGAGGAGGAGGAGGAGGGGCGCGGGCCGGACCAGGACCAGGTGCAGTTGTAGTTGTGACCGCAACTTTGGCAGTCGCAAAACCAATGGTGAAACAAATCGGATTTCTGTGAGGAGAATCCGACTCCCTGTATCCTTGTGATAGTCCCTGAATCAGTAGATATCACATATAGAACTCATTTCAGCATAATATCACATCCATACAACGATAGCAGTAAAAAATTTTTATTACATCCCAGAATATGAGAGTACAATCCGGTACATGCTCCTTGGGCTAAATGACACGAATAAAACCAATGCAGCGGTAGCTAGCTTCTGGAAGCGCCTCCATCTTCACGATCATCTCCACAGGCATTCTTGAGCGTAGCACTCAACCCTCAATCGTACCACCTATCATAGTTGTTGTCGAAGTTGGACTCATAACCTGCAAACCCACAAGCTGTCCCCAAGGATTGGGACAGGTCCACGTCACCATCCGTATGCAAGCTTTAAGGAGCCTAACACTAAGGGTAAAAAATATAGCCAAGGAATAGGCTCAGGTTTCCTATACGGCAGCAAGCGTAAAGAATAAAACTCCATATCCATCATCCCAATCTCTCATCACATCGAGCACACCTACCTCGAAAGGGTTCCTACCACCAACATCACAACTCCATACTAGGGACGAGGCGAAGACTCCCTCGCTTTGGCTCTCAACAACTACATAGCCGGATCTAAAAGGGAAAGGGAGCAACTTCCCCTCTTCCCGACAACAGATGCGGCTCACATCACACACAAGTAGCACTAAGGGGAAGGTAGAGATATCCCAAAACAATGAAGAGTCATCGCGACACAGGGTTGTCCATGACCGAGGACGCAGCTATACGTATAGTTTTGACTCTGCAGAGTGTGTACACCTGGATCCATCTCGGAGTGAGCCAAAACGGTCCGTCGATCGAGAGAACGTCACCCTACCGAGCGAAGAACCTGGGAGTTATGATACTATCCTGCAACCGGGCTCGGATGTGATCCCCCGCATTGGACCACCCCGGAACTGTGAAGCACTCCCACCGGGGCCAATTGGGGGCAAAAGCAAATTAGGGGGCAAAAGGTCAACACCACTCCCCCTACACTGATACTCTATCCTACAGCAGGTATGCTACCGCACTTGCCAGTCTCGACCCAGGCCTAAACCCATAATTTGGCGAGTGGTGTGCACGTTTAACATATTCCCGTGAAGCATGGCGACCCACTCGGTTTCAGACTGGGGCGAGCTTCTAACTTCCAAAAGTGTCCACGTATGGGCTATAGGCGGCTGACTTAGCGTCCACGTATGGGCTATAGGCGGCTATAGGATAGCTGTAGGGTGACTGTTAAGCTGATGTGGCGGTCCACGTGGCTCAAGACGTGGCTGCCACTGGATTGGTTTGGTGCAGGATCTTCTGCGGCCCGTGTGGCCACGTCTACGTGTGGTCCACGGTGTGGCCGCCCCCGGTTGGGATTTTGGGCGTGCTCGCGAGGTGCTCGGCGAAATGCCCCGAGGCATTCTGCGGCGGCGCTTGGCCAACGGCGTGTTAGTAGGTGGCCGCTAGCGAGAGGCAGCAGCTTGGTCCTAGGTAGCGCGGCGGCAGCTCCAGGAGGTCTAAAGGCTCGACCTTTGGCTCCGTGCGGTGGCCAGGCGCGCTCGCGGGCCAAGACCGAACCTGAGCCGCGGCATGCGGCGGCGGAGTGGCAGCAGTGCGCGGAGCGCGCTCGTGTGGGTTGGCCGGTTAGTGGTTGCAGCTAGGCATGTGCACACACGCAGGCTCGCGGTCTAGCCGCGGCCGCGGCGTGGCGACGCGGCGCATAGGCATACCGGCGGACCAGGCTCGTGGTGCACAACGTCGCGACCGGGCGACAGCAGCGGTGCGGCACCTGCACAAAAGCTCACGGCACGAAGGCCGGACAAAGCACGGACGGCGGCAATGCGGTGGCGCTCGCGTGGGTAACGTGCAGGCTCGAGTCACTGCGTTCACCTGGTGGCTCAAAGGCGACGGCGGCGGCGTGGTGGCAAGGTTATGTGGTGGTGGGTCTTGGCCGTGCAGAGAAGATGGGGCACCGGCTTGGTGGAGCTTCGATGGGTGTCCTTCCTCCTCCCGATCCCTCTCCTTCTTCTCCAACTACCTCCTCCTCCCCTCTAACTAGCGGCGGATAGGGGAATTTCCCCAAGGGTGGCTAGGGCAGGTAGCGGCCGGCACAGGGGTTTAAGTAGGCAGCGGCTAGGGTTGCGAGCGTGGGTGGATGGCAGCGATGCAGGGAAGGCGCCATGGCAGCCATCGACGCGTGCCAGCGCAAAAGCGGCGTCGCGGCAGAGCTGCAGTGCGCGGAGGTGCTGTCGCTTTCGCTCGCATGTGTCGCGCGTGCGGCCGCAGGAAGGAGAAAGGGAACAGTTCCCCATGCCGCTGACAAGTAGGGCCCGGCTGGTGGCGACCGCGGGAGAGAGGAGTCTGGAAGGCAGGTCGGTGGGCAGTGGTTTGGGCCGGCTTAACAGGTCTCCGCCCTGGTTGGGTTGCAAGCGGAGCAGGCCGGCGGGGTTAAAGGGGCTGATGAGTTTAGCGGGCCAGGGGAGCTAGGTTTGGTTGTTTAGGTTAGTTTAGTTTTAATTCAATTTTGAATCTAGAATTCAAATTTGAATTCACTCACTTAAAATCCAAATAAAAGCCAAATAAAAATCCAAAAGGCACACTAATAATTATTCAACCCTAGATTTTCAATTTAATTCAAATTAATCTGGGGATTTTGGGAAGAGAATTAATGAAGACACTCTTATAGTTTGGAATTTTCACTCAACCAACAACAAAAATTTTGAAATTCATATTTTTGCAATTACAAACATCTCGTAAAAATACGGATGTTACAGATGGCGTCCAAATACGATCCGATGTCTCCGCGTAAAATATTTCTCGGTCTTCTAGCACTGTTCGTCTTCTTGGTAAATCAGCGCACGAGCTCCCTTCCATCTCCTCCCATGCTCATCGTTCCATAATGATCTAAGGCTTCAGAAAAATGCCAAAGCGGAGAGGATTCATCATGAATAGAACACTAACAGGCTGAATACCTGGATAGGACAGAGCACCCTTCAGATAATCAGATCTGCGCATCTCTCGTGATTTTCATATGCCAACGATGTTATTCCTGGAAGAGGCCGTGTCATTTTATTTTATTTTATTTTTTTGCCTGAAATGGAACCCCTCACAGCCGAAATTGATCTCAAACGAGATGAATCGAACATACTGCTGCCCAAATCGTTCTCCCGTGAAGAAAAATTGAATGCACGCTGCTCAGTTATACCAGAAGCTAGCTAGCTAGTGGACTGATGATATGAGCACATCTCTTAGCCGCGCGCGGTGGACGATTCCAAAATCCGACGTGGTTGATTCGTCCTTTGCTGGGCAATGTCAGCCAAGACCATGCAAAGACGCATTACATGACGCACCACCAGCTCTGATCCGGAGATCCGTTTGCCTCGATTACATTCCAGTTCCAGCCTACTTGTATGCATCGTTTTATACTGTTGAGATGCCCTGATCGCTCACATGAATTATACTTGACCAATAGTTGGAGTCGTCAATTAGTCATTTAGTATAGAGACATGCAAGTACACTTGTGATAATTGCGCATTAGCTGGGGTCTCTATAAATAGTGGAACATTTCATCAACACATCTCGCACCAACTCTATCGATCACACATCTAATCTCTGTCAGTAGCGACACCACCTTCCACTTGGCCATCTAGCAGCTAGCTAGTTAACGTTTTGCCATGGCTTCCGCCGCCGCCCTCAACAAGATGGCCGCCGTCTGTTGCATCATTGTGATCCTGACCATGGGGCAGCTGATGCTGGCTGCCGATGCGTCGCCGCACCAGCAGCGCAGCCGCCGCCACAGTTTGGTTTGGGTGCTACGGTTTCTGACATATTAGGATCCCTCCTTGCATAGGCACTGCTTGATACAGCTTCTCTGAAAAGCTAGCTGTTCAGAAATCAGTTGTACTTGCAAAATGCCCGAAAGTTGCTACGCTGAAATGTGATTGTATTTTCTAAAACTCGTGTATTGTTATTTCTACTACTATATTTATTACAACGGATCTCTATACATTTGCTAGAAAATCAATAGAATTTTGACTTAACATACTTTTCTACTCATACTTATTACACTTTTTATTTAAGCAAGTGATTTCTAGTAACAAAAATAGGTACAAGCATAATATACCGTACCATGCAACCATTCTAATTTTAATCTTAGAGTACGTGAGGATTATATTTGACACATGCATGGTTCAGTCTAGCAAGCACCACAATTGTGTGAGCGTAGTCTACATGCATTATTAGCAAGGGTGGACCTATTTCTCAATATAAGCAGTGCATGGCCAACTTGCACCTACGCTACTCGGTGTGCAACATTTCTAACCTTATGTACTCCCTCCGTCCCAATTTAACTGCATTTGTACAGTTCAAAAAAGTCCCAAAATAAACACACAAACTGGAGCCTATCAATCCAATGATGTTCCAACCTGTTGCGCTTCCTCCGTCCCAATTTAACTGTATTTGTACAGTTCAAAAAAATCCCAAAATAAACATACAAACTGGAGCCTATAGGTCCAATAATGTTCCAGCTATATGTAGGCCAGAAGCACCTGTATATCAGCCATCCGCGTGAAAAGTCTAAAACATTCTTGTTTCTTCTCCACAGCTCGTTCCGATTTTTCCTCACCGCTAGCTTCTGCTTGCCTCGCATCAAGCGTTGTTTCCTATGCTGTCATTTTCTGTTCATACTATTTTTTCTTTCAAATCCTACCAGTGCACTTATACGGAGTAAATTTATATTCTAGTATGTATCGACTCCCATACATATTATATTTCTTTAACATCAATAAATGATCCTAAAGTTTGCAAACTAAATAGCTAATTTGAGTTAAAAAAATGCATATATGTACATTCATTGCATGCCAATTTTTTTTTTACCTCCGATGAACAGCTGACCTTTCTACATGGGTTGTTGGTTGGACAACTGGTTTGCTTTACATAAATGTAAATGTGTTTAATTAACACAAACAAACGGTAGTCAAGGTGTGGTATTAATTCTTGGGAAGATTGAGATGGTGGGTTCAAACCCCACGTGCCCATATTTATTGTTTTTAGGTGCGCTTGACTGCTGTGGACCCTCAGCTCGTCCGGTTTTTTCCACTTCAGGTGCGATGGACCTCTCCGGTTTTTACATCGAGTTTTTTTTTACTGGGGCATATTAGGCCATGTTTAGCTGCTCAAATTCGGAGTGTCAAAATCACTGTGCTAGTACTGTAGCACACTGTAGCATTTCATTTGTATTTATGAATTATTGTCCAAACATTGGCTAATTAGGCTTAAAAGATTCGTCTCGCAAAGTACAACAAAACTGTGCAATTAGTTTTTAATTTCGTCTACATTTAGTACTCCATACATGTACCGTAAGTTTGATATGATGGGGAATCTTCTTTTTCATAATGCTAAAGTTGGAAATTGAGGGTGAACTAAACAAGAGCTTAGGTAAAGATAAAGACGTAGAATCTGTGGGCAGAAGAAACTGAGAGCCAACCGGAGCGCGTGCAGGCCGACCAAGGAAGCAGCCCAGCAGCATGTCTCCACATAGGCCGGCCTGGGCACATCTTCCTTCTCCTCTTACCTACCCCTCGGACTGGGCCTGATTGGCCCATCGGATTCCCCCAGTGTTCAGCTCATCAGTTCCTGTTCCCTCGTGTTCCTCACCCTGGCTGCGTCACATTGGAACAGAAGATGCCGTCCCCAAATGCAAGCGGGCCAATCCCTGACAGACCCACCGGTCACCCTCATGCTGCTTCGTTACGGTGGGCCCTCCAATCATTTCGTGCCATGCGTCAGCGTCATTATAGATATCCGTGACAACCACCGGTACAAGCGGGCCAATGCTGGGAAAATTATAACAAAAAATACAGATAGGAAGAGAATCGAATATAGTCGTAAGATAACAAAAAACACACGATAAGCATGAAACCCCCTTAAAAGTGAATATAACATATCCAGGATCACAACCACCATATATCAAGTGTATATATTATTTAAAGTCTCTATCAATTCTTTAGAGTTGTGTTGTCCGGTTATAAGAAATTATTTTATTCCCAATATGATGATACAAAATTTTTCTGCACATTCAAGGAAAAAAGTGCAAAGTTACAGTACTTTATATGACTTTGCAATATGTATATTTTTTTTCATATTTTCTTGTTTAAATATGAGAAGCTACCAAACTATGGTTACAAATGTAAATTATAGGAACACTTCCTCTCACTACAAATGTAAATTATATTGATAAAATCCTTTTATAGGGACCATTTAAAGCTATCAAATGTGGAAAGCTTATAGTCGCAACTCGCAAGTCTTAATCTTATATATAGTTCTGTCATTCCATTGATAAAAAAAAAAACTTGCAATACAAGGTAGACCAATGAACCACACTAGTCCCTAGATAAAATAAATCACGCTTTTCTACGTGTTGTAAGAGATGCTTTTCAACCCGCCGGAAGATCCCTTGCAATTTTCTAACAAGAAAAACTGACAAGAAAAAACAACAGCGTGATAATCCGATTGCATAAACAAACGGAGAAAAGCCACCCGAGAGCCACTAAAAAATCGTAGCCGTACAGTACAGCCCTATCAGAATTGATTGCACGGCGCGGAAGAAAATCCAAAACAGCAAAAGCGCTCGGCACGAGCACGCATCGCTCGGCGCTCGCTCGCTCGCCCAGTCAGTCACCCCTCCGTCCGCCTCTATCGGATCCGCGCCCCCGCCACCCTCGAACCCGTCAGCGGCCGCCGGAGGAGGAGGAGGAGGGCGGCGCGATGGACGACGGCGGGATCCAGGAGGAGCCGCCGACGGAGCGGTTCCTGACGCCGACGCGCTCGGGGGGCTCGCGCTGGGTGGACGGCAGCGAGGTCGACTCGTCCGAGTCCGCGTCGTGGTCGCTCGGGGACGAGCGATCGGGCGCGACCACCTCCGCCGAGTGGGGCGCCGCGGCCTCGGCCGGGGCCCCCGCGTCGCGGGTGTCCTCCGGCACGTTCCGGCGGCGGCTCGGCAAGCGGCCCCGCCGGGTGGACTCGCTCGACGTCGAGGCCATGAACGTGCGCGGCGCGCACGGGCACAGCAGCAAGGTGCGTCCGCGAATCGAAATCCTCGGTATAGCGTCGGGGGAATGGAGCCGCTCGCGTGTCTCTCGTGTGGCGAGAAACTGGAAATAATAATGCGAGCTTTCACCATTTCCTTGGCTAGCGCAATGAATGGGGGCGATCGCTTGAGGCTTGCTAGATGCGTCTTGATGAACTTTGGAACAATTTTGGGTAGGTGTTACGGTGATAGCATCGGCTCTGCTTCTGTATTCAGCTATCCATGGATTCCTTGTCCGTGTCTGGGATGTGGGGAACATGTGCGCTTCAGATGCTAATATTCTAGGACTCGAATCATGCATGATCCCAATGACTGAAACCTCTGAGC
Organism: Setaria italica; assembly: GCF_000263155.2. NCBI lineage: Eukaryota > Viridiplantae > Streptophyta > Magnoliopsida > Poales > Poaceae > Setaria > Setaria italica. Next base: position 28,890,474 of record NC_028451.1, on the reverse strand, counting down.
TCCACTTTTCGCCAGGAATTATCGATGGTGAGCACCATCGCGATGGCTTTTCAAACCCTCGGCGTGGTCTACGGAGACATGGGGACGAGCCCTCTCTACGTCTTCAGCGATGTGTTCAGCAAGGTGCCCATAAAGTCGGAGGTTGAGATCCTGGGAGCACTTTCGCTGGTCATGTACACGATCGCGTTAATACCTTTCGCGAAATACGTGTTTATAGTGCTCAAGGCTAATGACAATGGGGAAGGTAGGATGAGCAATGTGCGATTTTGGTTTCAGTACATCATGACTGCCATTGGCTGGTATGCCCTTCTCTAGGTTGTGGATTGGTTAACTTACTGACTGTACCTTCTCATGGTTGCAGGGGGCACTTTTGCACTGTATTCATTGATTTGCAGGTATGCAAAAGTTAGCCTGCTTCCGAATCAGCAGCGTGTGGATGAAGATATATCTAGTTTTAGGCTTAAGTTGCCAACTCCCGAACTTGAGCGTGCTATGTTTGTCAAAGACTGCCTAGAAAAGAAACCGCTCTTCAAGAACATTCTCCTGTTCTTAGTTCTGATGGGAACTTCTATGGTGATTGGTGACGGCATTCTCACTCCGTCAATGTCAGGTGTTTCATACACTATGTGATCCTAGTTTGCTCCATTAACAGATGTTATGTAACCGCTGTTCGCACCTGACCCTCTCTTTGTTCTTGTGTTTAGTCATGTCTGCTGTCAGTGGTCTCCAGGGTCAAGTTCGAGGATTCGATACAGGTTTGATACTCCATATTCAATCGTATTCTAATATCTACAGCAATTTTTCCTTTTATTTTCATTGGTTTACTGACCAAATAGATCTTTTCATTATTTGGTAAAGGAATATTTGTGCCTTATGTTCCACCCTCTATTTTTTTGTAGATGCTGTTGTAATAGTCTCCATCATAGTTCTTGTGCTACTGTTTAGCGTGCAGAGGTTCGGGACTGGCAAAGTTGGATTCATGTTTGCTCCTATTTTGGGACTCTGGTTTCTTAATTTGGGCTCTATTGGAATATATAATATTGTTAAGTATGATATATCTGTTGTGAGAGCATTCAATCCGGTGTATATATACTTGTTTTTCGCAACAAACGGCTTAAAGGCATGGTCAGCTCTTGGTGGTTGTGTCCTGTGCATCACAGGTGCCTCCTTTCTCCAGCAACAGCATTCCTCTCTTATTTTTGGCGTCTTTTGAAGGAAGGGCTGATTTTGCATTCAAATATATTCTTGTTATCAACAGTCAACATTTTTGAACTCTTGCATCACACTACCAATAATGCTTTTACAAGAACAGACAATATCATGAGTGATGAAAATGCTCTTTCCTCAGCTGTACCATTGTACCTTGCATCAGTGCATCCTTCAGTAGAGTTTCCATCACTTGTTCAGTATTGCTATACCATCTTTTACCATTATGCTGGTCAAGAAATTTTCCATTGATTTGATCATTCATTAAAAACCTGACATAAAAAAAATATTTGTACACTTAACTCATTATCTTTTATAACTTTAGGAGCTGAAGCAATGTTTGCTGATTTGGGCCATTTCTCTGTCAAATCAATACAGGTTAACCCCCTCCCTCTCTGTGTGTTTTTACATGATATCCTGTACATTTTGTTCATTATCTGACACACTCAGTTTCACCACTCTTTTTTCTTCTTCCTTTTTGGGTTCCAGATAGCATTTACCGCTATTGTATTCCCCTGTCTGCTTATTGCTTACATGGGACAAGCTGCATTTTTGATGAAAAATCCACTTGCTGTACAAAGAGTATTTTATGACTCTGTACCAGGTAAAACTTTCAGCTGGTAATAAATATATCAGGTTGATCTAGGTTATAATCACTCTAAATTATTTGTGTGAGTTTCACTAAGTCTAAACTTTGATCTGCAAAGCAGGAGTTCTATTCTGGCCAGTATTTGTGATTGCTACACTTGCTGCTATGATTGCCAGCCAAGCTATGATATCTGCAACATTCTCATGCATAAAGCAGGCGATGGCTCTTGGTTGCTTTCCTAGGATTAAGATAATCCATACTTCCAAGAAAGTCATGGGTCAGATTTACATACCTGTGATGAATTGGTTTCTTATGGTCATGTGCATCATCATTGTGGCTGCTTTCAGAAGTACCAATGATATCGCCAATGCATATGGTTAGTACTTTGATCTTCAAGGAACATACAACTGCATCTCTCGTGCTACTTTTAAGTATTTTTTTGAAACATTAATCCCCCCAAATCCGTCCATTTCATGTACTATGTTTCACGATAATCAGCTTGTGACTAAGTAGACTTGCTACTACTATGGGTGGATTTTGCTACAGAGATTTGTGAACGATGTGTAATGTAGTCCCATAGGCTGTAGTTATCTATTTTTACTAAACAATTGTCCCCTTTGCATCAATTACCTTCTTTTTTCTTTGAACTTTCAGGTATTGCTGAAGTTGGTGTCATGATGGTTAGCACTGTACTGGTGACTTTGGTGATGATGCTTATATGGCAAACCAACTTGTTTCTTGTGCTGTTCTTTCCTATTCTTTTTGGCACAGTGGAGTTTGTTTACTTAACCGCCGTTCTGTCAAAGATAAAAGAAGGAGGTTGGTTACCGCTGGCTTTCTCATCACTGTTTCTCTGCATAATGTACACATGGAACTATGGAAGTGTGTTGAAATATCAGAGTGAGATGCGGGGCAAGATATCACTGGACTGCATCCTTGACCTTGGAGCCACACTCGGGACTGTAAGAGTTCCAGGCATTGGACTTGTGTACAACGAATTGGTCCAGGGAATCCCATCAATCTTTGGCCAACTGTTGGTCACGCTGCCAGCAATGCACTCCACGATCGTTTTTGTTTGCATAAAGTATGTTCCGATCCCATATGTCCCGCTTGAAGAAAGGTTCTTGTTCCGAAGGGTTGGTCAAAAGGACTACCATATGTTTCGCTGCGTCGCGCGCTATGGTTATAAGGATGTTAGGAAGGAGGATCATGGCTTCTTTGAGCAGCTTCTGGTCGAGAGTCTTGAGAAATTTTTGAGGAGGGAAGCCCAGGAAATCGCGCTTGAGGCAAGCACAACGGATGCTGAGCGTGATGACATATCTGTTGTATCTGAGGTGCCTCAGTCTCCTGCTTGTGAAGGCGATCTGCAAACTCCACTGCTTTCTGATCAGAGATCTGGTGATGACAACAGAATGGGCACCAGAGATGGTAATGCTCCTGTGCTTCCCTCCAGCTCCATGTCTGCAGAAGAAGACCCTGCGTTAGAGTACGAGCTGGAAGCTCTGAGAGAAGCCATCGCATCTGGGTTCACGTATCTCTTAGCTCATGGCGACGTGAGGGCGAGGAAGGAGTCATTCTTCACGAAGAAGTTTATCATCAACTATTTCTACGCATTCCTCAGGAGGAACTGCAGGGCTGGCACCGCGACCCTGAAGGTCCCCCACTCGAACATCATGCGTGTCGGTATGACGTACATGGTCTGATTGGGACTCTGCTACAATCGCGCCACAAGACTGAACCTTGAATCTTGGTCTCTTGGATGGCGTGCTGTACCAGCTGGTAGTTTAGAGATTGTACTGCAGTACTGATTGAATTCATTGCTGCCCCTTGCCATCTGCTCCGAATTTTAGCCGCGGACATGGCTGTGTGTGTTCGATTTTCCATTCATTTCACCCTTTGATCGGCACGTCTTCAGTTGTTTGTATGATATGTGGAGGCTGTATCTGTATGAACAGCTATGTTTCTGCCATCATCCCTAGTGTGTATGTGTATCCAAATGCTCCTTGCATTTGTTGACTCTTCAAATAATGCAGTGGAGCAAATGCCAAATATTGGGCCTGGCCTCCACATGCCACTTTGTACATAATTCTTGTGTTTACTTCGTTGTTATGTATTACATAATTCTTACTGAGATCATGTCGCTAGAAATGTTCTAATGATGATCATGCTGTCAAATTTCATTTCTGGATGGTCCAATCTTCGGTGAGTTCCCCTAGGTGACCCCGTAATCAATTCTGTTCCATGTTAGAACCAGATCTCAAGTATGATATGATTGCCAGTGGGCAGGGCACCAACGTTAGGTTATGAATAACTGATACGGATCTTTTTCCCAAGCATTATCCTTGGCTTATCTTTGGAAGCTTTCAGCCCTAAATGAGCTCTATTTTGCCATCAGGGGAATGTCCAATGATTGATGGCAGTGGCACTCCTACTGTTCTAAGAAACTCTTTTGGATCGGTTCATGTGCGTCAATCTCACAATCTGCATGCGTTTGTTCTTTGTGCAGCTGTCCAAGAAGTCAACTAGCTATTCCAGACTCCTTACTAATATGTTCCATGTGCCTCCGAATCATCAGAGTGTTGCCATAGGTATAGATAAAGAAGTTTCAACTAAAGAACAGCAGAATTCTCAAGCAATAAAATTAATAAGTTTAGTCATGCACCTAATCTCCATGGAACACATTAGGTGCAGTTGATTTATGCGGTTTTAGGCCCTAGCAATCTGGAGGCAATCCGCCTTTGCTTCTCCGAAGAGATAGATGCTGTTCTTGGAACTTAGAAGACGACAGAGGCCAAGTGCTGTGGCCAACAAATCCACGACACGAGGCACAAGATGACTAGGCCTGTCTGACTCCATTTCTGAATATCAAAACTTGTAGTGCATACCAGCACGTATAGTTTCCTGAAGAACAGAGGGGACTGAGAAATGGTCTGGCCATTCCAGGTGTTGTTTTCAGCAGAGTTTTCATGTAATCACGTAAGGTTTGCTTGAGTGTTGTGCCAGGACTCTTTCTAATAATGCTGTCCCGGTGACGGTGACAATACAGTGCTACGTGCCCAATTATCCGACACTGAATTGGGAGTACGGTTGGGGGCAGAGGATGGTCTTGGTACGCATGCTTGGAGTTGGAGTGCTTAGTCTTCCAAGATGCACTGACTTTACCTTTTCCCCTGCATCCTTCACTTCACAGGTTCATCCATGGCCTCCAAGGCTCCAACAAGAGGCAATTTCCCCAACCTATAATTCTGTTCCTAATGATAGTATTGTTTTAGAGAAATTTTACATACTTTTGTAAAGCCTTTTTCGATTTTATCGAAATTTCCTGACTTTTAAAAGGCTACTTTCAGTGTTTTCATTAATCAGAGACTTCAGTGGAATTATCTAGATTTCATTCAAATGTGTGTATATATGGTAGTTTAGCTCTCCGTTTGCTCTTCAATATTAAGAATGTTCCCGTTGGAAATTAAAAAAAAAAGACTGTTTCGGTATTCTCCATTTACAATGAACTTACGAAAACTTCGATTACCTTGGATTGATGCTTTGGAATATCCGACCGCATATTTTATCGATTGGCAGCAAGATTCCATATCCGTAGTAGTATCCGAGACGCTAATTATCCGTAGTAGTATCCGAGATGACAATTACCCCTGTGCCAGATGCCAGCTTACTCTTTTTTATGTCTTGCTAGTTTCCAAACAAAGCTAGATGTAGCAAGATGGCCTTGTGATTACGATTTGTTTGGTCGAGGGCCAAGGCAAAATATCCGGTGGATTATACTGACAGCTTTGGCTTTGAAGCTCCCTCCGTTCTATATTTCGTTTTAACTTTTCTATATACGTGAATTTATTATGTATTTAGATATAATCCTATACTTAGGTGCATAGCAAAATCTATGTATGTGGAAAAGCTAAATCGACTTACATTACGGAACAGAGCGAGTATCTCAGTGACGAATAATCCTTGATGCATGGTATGGATGTCTTGTTTGCAAAATTATATATCGTGAGCAAGATTCAACAAATGACTAACATCCAAAATGATCTTGTGATCCACCAATGTGAATTAAATATTGAAATCTGCAAGCAAAAGGAGAGGTATCTCTTTGTATTTTTACAAGGCTAGAAGGGAAGCACAGAAGGAATTGTGCTCTGCATAATCCATGGATCCGTTAACCTAGAGACACAGAGTCCATGGATCCATGTCTTCTTATTCAGTTTCCATTATCCAAAAAGATGTCTTCTAATTCAAGGCTACCTGCTCAATCTGACCCTAGTTTTGTTTAATTGAACACTTGGGTAAGAAAAAAAATTTACCTTGCTAACGTGGCAAAGCCAACCGTCAAAACTCAAAAGTAAGGCTTGGAAAGACAACATACCAAGCATACATGTTTCTTCACCTATAGTTTTGTTAGGCAAAGTTAGCGTAAAGATCCAAACGTGTCCCAAATCTCGCATATGTGTCCAAAAATAACACCGTGTAATAGAAGAGCACAAGCCTTATTCTACTAAAAGTCCGGTAACATAATGTCGATCTGATGACTTTCTCATCTTTCAAAAGCTAGATGTCGCTGTTAAGTGCCAGGTGATGGTGATCTTTTTCCCTTTTTCTTTTCCAGTTGTAGTGTCCAACTAGATAACCATCTTTGCTAGTTGAGGATAAGATTAACAAGCACTAATGCTCCCAGTAAGATAGCCTAAAATGATCACCCACGCAGCCCCTGCCTGCCTTCGGAGTCCAGATGAGCAGCCTTGATCCGAAATGCATGCTCGCTTTTAGGTTTCGTCGCATGTCATCCCAGCCGTATGAAAACGAGAGAATTATGCAAGAAGGCACCGAAAGGTTATTTCCTTTCTTCTTGAATCCTGATAATCTAAGTGGAGGGTATTCTTGTTCGTCGTGAGCAAGGAAATTACAAGTTCACTTCTTTGAAAGAAAAGAAAGAAAACAAAGTTAATTACCATTAGCTGGAATCCTTGATGCCAAGCTTTGAAAACTTCTCCATGTAAATAAAAAAGTTACACAAATAGAAAGAGGAGGTCAATTAGTGTAGGCAAGCACATCATAACCAAACCACATCATCTTGTAATTTAGTATTTATTTCACATTTCTGTCTCCAGAGCAACCCATCATTGATCCCATCCTTCATCTGAACATTCAGATACAACAACAAAGGGATCCACGCCCAAGTCTTCGCATAACCTTTGAAAATGAAATCAAATCTAAAATACAGGGTGACATCGATCTAATCCACAGCCAAGTGCCCAAGTCCACACGGAAATTCGAAGACAATAACAATGTTTCAAATTCCGCGTGGAGATTTCTAGCCAAAACACCTGCAAGACCCAAGAATCTGACCTGAAATTTCTCCCCAAGATATTAAAATTAAATTGTAATAAATATCCTTAAAAAAGAAATAGAATAGCAGTTCAAAGAAAAACGGAGACGTGAAAAATATAGTAATCAATCATCATCGTCACGGGGAGAAGAGCGCGATCTTATCCGCGGTGCGTTCGCGTACATCGGCACGACGACCAGGGGCATAATCGTCCTCCAACCGGACAGTTGCCATCTTCCAAAAGAAAACCTCCGAATCCACAAAACCTCGCGAGCCAGACTGCCAGGGCCAGGAAGCATTTCCGTCCATCTCCAAACATCTCCTGTGCTCGTTGCCTTCTTGTTGCCTGCCTCTCATTCTCTATCTCCTGTGTTGAGTGGAAGGAACAAACCTTAGAATAGAAGAGAGGGCAAGAAGGGGAGGCTGATTTCGTGGCGGTAAGAAACGCTTCCGCTCATTCTCGATCTGCATGTTCATTGACCCATTCGGCTGTGCTTTTGACTGCGGTTGTTGATTCCGTAGATTACGGAAGTGTTTTTTGTTCTTGAATTAGAAAAGGAGCGATATTTGGGGCTAGATTCCGATTGATTTGAAGGTCCATGTGATCCCTTTTCTTCTTTGAGGAATTATGGATATTGATGCGAAAAGAAAAAAAAATCTTCCTTTTCGCTAAAATCTTTCGGTGAGCCGGCTTAGTTCTGTTCTTATAGCCGCCAGCGGACGGCCGACCGGACCCGCGACGGCACGAGCGCCAAGGGTCGAGGGGGTTGCTCCGGCAGGCGGCCCGGCAGCAGGCCTGGGCGGCAGGCCGTCGTCGGCACCCGGCAGCTCTGGCCACTGGGCACAGGCCGCACCGCCGCATGACGGCAGGGGAGTCACAGGTTCTTGCCTGAACACCACCGTCAGTCCGTGTTCGATACTTAGGCAAGCTTTGTTCTGTTGTTCATTCGAAAATGGTCAATCCTCAATAGTATAGATATGTGAAAAACGTTTAACCTCTGCCCTACTGGATCTACGTCACTAGATGTCCGGATGATCCTCTTTTTTTTCACTGCCAATCGATAAGAACATTGATGTGTATTTTAGATTTTGATTAATGCGATTCTTTGTTATTAGGTAGGTATACAAATGCAATTATCTGTTATTACTTATTAGCTCCTGGTTTGCTATTTACTTTAGATTTTGATTAATGGTTTAATGGTAGATTGCCAATAACTTCACATGCAGAAAAGATACAACTGAACTGCCACAAAATTTTGTATCTTGCACTCTTCTTCTATGTTCGTGTATGAAATTGCTTTGAGTGGTAGCCAAATTTATATATAAGACACAGTTGAACTTCTGTTACCTCTAGACCTCAGAATTCCCAATAAAGCGGTACACCTACTAGCTTATCTGACTGATGTCTCACATGATGGCTGTTATGTTTAACTTGTGGCCTCACCATTACTAGGCAGCATCATGTGCTGTCTCCTCAGCTAATTAATCATCAAGACATAACGCATGGAAGATTCGATTTTATTAATTTCAGTCTATACCCTTTTGCGGTATGAGCTTGGTCACCATATCCTGATATCGATTCCAAATAGTATAGGTTGGGCAACAATCATCCTGCAGTACAAGATTGTAACAGAACATGCAGTAGATTGGTTTTTTATTTAATGGCAAATCCAATTGCATTTGACACGCTATTGCCAAATAGCATGAGCAGGATTGCTATAAGCTCAAGTTTCCCATGACCATCTTGCCTTGTCCATATCACTGTTTTGTAATAGGACAAATAACAGATCTCACCAAGTAGGTGTTGAAGTTTATGTGTGAGCCAGTTCAGCTGGCATGATGACATGTCCTGATTGGCATGTCAGGTCTAGCAGGAAGATGCATTACATTAGTAAAGGTGGTATGGCATTGTAGTTTTGTGCTCATTTGTGACTGGTGAGTGGAAATGATTAGTTTAAGTATTGTTTGCGTCATGTTGCTGCAAGGTGGTCCCCGAATTTGTCCTTTTGTGTTATATTGGTAGGAGAGAGTGGTCCATTTTCTTAAATGATGGTTGGATTGGATATTGTGGTCCTAAATGAGAAGGTAGATGCGGTTTATCCTGGAACTATGGAGAGCTCATCATGGGAAAAATAATAATATGCTTTCAAGTATAGCACTGAAATACCTAGGGTGTAAACTGTAGTATCGTGATTTCTATTTTTATGTGCTTCGCATGTACTCCCTGAAGCAGAACGTTATGTTTACATGCAGCTAGGTCATTCATGTTTTGGTTTTAGCTCGGTGTTATTCTGTAGAAATCGTAAATCCAAAGAAGCTCTTGTTCTGTTATGCACTTCTTTTTTTGGAAATTGATTTTATTTGTGGGTGTTTCTATTATAATTTATTATCCCATAAATTATTTATCCACTTTATTGGTCTAATAAATAACCTGTGTCCAAATAGCCAATGCAAATTGAGAGTGAATAATGCGAATAAGCTCAGGCCCATACATGTTAGCCAATACTGGAAACGAGTAGCAGTTACATGAATTTTTCCTTAACTAGATCAATTAGCCTGGATAACTGCTTGCTGAGGACTATTATTCTCATTCCTTGTCTTTCACAAATCAAACTTGACTTTGAGTGTATCTTGGCACAGGCTGTTTTTTTCTTTAACTTTACAATTGATTTTCCAGGTCCTTTAGTTCAGATAATCAATTGCTGTATTTTTGCTGTGATGATCAGTGTTCACCTAAACACTAAACGATAAACGGTCAGTCACCCATACTTTAGCCAATGATTGTGCCAAATGAATATTAAGCCGCAGTTTAATCAGACACAGCTGGTCACCGTGTAGCGTTTAAACAGGTTAAACAGCCATTTAGGCAAATGAAAGTGATGACCACTGTGTTGAAGGACATGTATTTTTATGTTTGAGAAATCAAATGGTGTGTGCTAGAACGTTCATATGTTCTTATCATAAGTTATGTCCTTAATAATGCACACATGTATGCAGGCAATTTGTTTTTGTTGTTGTAAAGGCCTAACTATTGGTATTCTTTCGTGTTTCTTTGCAGGAATCATGGTTTTGAATTCGTTTTCAAATCTGCTAGATATATGTAGTGAAGATGTATTTGACTTCCAACAACCTCTTAGATCTCTTCCTTGTGCGGTGACTTCTCCTGGCATCAGATCTGACCCTGATTGGGAAAGTAGTAATGGTAGCAATTTAATTGGTTCTGCGCCTCCTTGTTTGACGAGAAAGATTGTTGTTGCAAACTTCCTACCTCTGAACTGTACGAAAGATGAAGCTACCAGAGAGTGGTCCTTTGCAGTGGATGATAATCAACTTCTTGTTCAACTTAAAGATGGCTTTCCAATTGATAGTGAAGTTATTTATGTGGGTAGTTTGAATGTTCAAGTAGATCCCAGTGAGCAAGATCAAGTTTCTCAGAAGCTCTTCAAGGAACACAAATGCATACCTACTTTTCTCCCAGCTGACCTCCAGCAGCAGTTCTATCACAGCTTCTGCAAACAGCACTTATGGCCACTTTTCCATTATATGCTTCCTGTTTGCCATGACAAAGGTGAACTCTTTGACCGCTCCCTTTTTCAAGCCTACGTGCGGGCCAACCAAATCTTTGCTGACAAAGTTATGGAGGCAGTCAATTCAGATGATGACTGTGTGTGGGTTCATGATTATCACCTTATGCTTGTCCCAACCTTTTTAAGAAAGAAGCTGCACAGGATCAAAGTTGGTTTCTTCCTCCACAGCCCATTTCCCTCTTCTGAGATATATAAAACACTGCCAGTGCGGGATGAAATCCTAAAGTCACTTCTTAATGCTGATCTTATTGGCTTTCAAACATTTGATTATGCCCGTCACTTCCTTTCATGTTGCAGCAGGCTGTTAGGCCTTAATTATGAGTCAAAACGTGGTCACATTGGTATAGAGTACTTCGGTCGAACAGTGAACCTCAAGATTCTCGCTGCAGGTGTACATGTTGGCCGGCTTGAGTCTATGTTGAAGTTGCCTGTTACAATTAGCAAGGTTCAAGAAATCGAGAATAGATATAGGGGAAAGTTGGTAATCTTAGGTGTAGATGACATGGATATCTTTAAAGGTATCAGTCTTAAATTGCTTGGCTTGGAGCTTCTTTTGGAGAGAACACCTAAGCTTAGGGGGAAGGTTGTCCTTGTACAGATTGTTAATCCTGCAAGAAGCATTGGAAAAGATGTTGAGGAAGCAAAAAATGAAGCTGTATCAGTAGCTCAAAGGATAAATGATAAATATGGTTCTGCTAATTACAAGCCTGTTGTCCTTATTGACTATTCAATTCCTTTCTATGAAAAGATTGCATTTTATGCTGCATCTGACTGTTGTATTGTAAACGCTGTGAGGGATGGCATGAACTTAATACCATATGAATACACCGTCTGCAGGCAGGGAAATGAGGATATCGATAAGCTCAGAGGTTCTGATAAGAGCTCACTTCATACAAGCACACTGATTGTTTCTGAATTTGTGGGTTGCTCCCCGTCGCTTAGTGGAGCTTTCAGGGTAAATCCTTGGAGCGTTGAAGATGTGGCTGATGCATTGTATAGTGCAACAGACCTGACACAATTTGAGAAGATTCAGCGCCATGAGAAGCATTATCGCTATGTTAAATCTCATGATGTTACTTACTGGGCACGAAGCTTTGACCAGGATCTGGAGAGAACGTGCAAAGAGCAAGATAGCCGAAGGTGTTGGACCACTGGGTTTGGTTTGAATTTTAGAGTTATTGCTCTATCACCTGGGTTCAGAAGACTGTCTCTAGAACACTTTGCTTCATCTTATAAGAAGGCTAACAGGAGAGTGATATTTCTGGACTACGATGGGACTCTTGTGCCTCAGTCATCGCTCAACAAAGCTCCAAGTGCAGAAGTCATTTCAATCCTTAACAGCTTGTGCAATGATACTAAGAACACTGTATTTATAGTTAGCGGAAGAGGAAGAAATTCCCTTAGTGAGTGGTTTGATTCATGTGAGAACCTTGGTATTGCTGCTGAACATGGCTACTTCATCAGGTATCCATATAGTGACCAAAGAATCTTTTGTTCATACACAGTTATGTGATTTTTTTTCATTTGTGTGATTATTAACCATGTTTGTTCACAGATGGAACAAAGCAGCTGAATGGGAAACAAGTTCATCAGGTCAGTGTTCTGAATGGAAGCTGATCGCGGATCCTGTCATGCATGTATACACAGAAACAACTGATGGGTCCTCCATAGAATGTAAGGAGAGTGCTCTAGTGTGGCATTATCAGAACACAGATCATGATTTCGGCTCCTGCCAGGCAAAGGAGCTAGTGAGCCATCTGGAGCGAGTCCTAGCAAATGAACCTGTTGTCGTGAAGCGTGGTCATCAGATTGTAGAAGTTAAACCTCAGGTTTGTACAATTTCAGATATTCCATAACTTTTTGTTGTATTTTAGGCATAGATGTTTGTTGAGGGTTGAAATAACTGTATTAATGCGCCATTCATGAACACAGGGAGTCAGCAAGGGCATTGCTGTGGACAAGATCATTCGGACACTGGTAAGCAAAGGGGAAGTGGCAGATCTTTTGATGTGCATCGGTAACGACCGATCAGATGAGGACATGTTTGAGAGCATCAATAAAGCAACCTCCCTTGCTGAGCTTCCTGCCATTCCGGAGGTCTTCGCCTGCTCCGTTGGTCCGAAGGCCAGCAAAGCTAACTACTACGTCGACGGTTGCAGTGAAGTGATCAGATTACTGAAGGGTGTAATAGATGTTTCATCCCAAAAGGATACCACCAGCCATAGCCATGTGAACTCAAACGATATACTTGAGGTTGTCAGCTGATCCATAAGCAAATCATCTCAAAATACTTGGAGCAAACAGCAAAGCATGTCCAGTCTGCCATTCTCAAATCTCCAATGCCTGCAAGCTACCCACAGTTAGAAAACAGATCACGTGGAGTTTGAAATCAGCCAACATGAAGCATTGGCATTGATTATGCAAAGACAACAGGGATCACAAATCGCAACTTACTCCAAATAGCATTGCTATTGATGATGCGAAGACAACAGCAGCCACAAACTGCAAGTTTCCTTATCTGCAGGCAAGGCTTCTAGCGGGGTGATGTCTGCAACTGAAGTCAGGCCTGACGCCGAAAGGAGGCTCCTGTACAGCAATCACAAACCGCAAGTCCCTGATGTGTGCAGCGGGGATGAAAGTCTTCTGGGCCTGTACAGCTCTGTTGCGGGGTGTTTGGTTCCTTTTGCTTATTTTTAGCACGTGTCACATCGAATGTTTAGATACTAATTAGGAGTATTAAACGTAGACTATTTACAAAATCCATTACATAAGTGGAGGTTAAATGGCGAGACGAATCTATTAAGCCTAATTAATCCATCATTAGCAAATGTTTACTGTAGTAACATATTGTTAAATTATGGATTAATTAGGCTTAATAGATTTGTCTCGCCGTTTAGCCTCCACTTATGTAGTGAGTTTTGTAAATAGTCTACATTTAATACTCCTAATTAGTATCTAAATATTCGATGTGACGGGTGCTTAAAAATAAGGAAGATAACCAAACCAGGCCGGTCCATCTACCTGCCCAATGATTGCGTCAATCCATCCATTCTGTGTCTTGTGCTGCACTCAGCACTGTAGACTCTATTATTTTCTGGATTTGGACTCCTTATTGTATAATACTGTTCCTCTGTACAATACAAACACGGTGTCAATAGGCGATTATCGCCGCATCAGTAGGCTGCAATTTGCCCACGTAATACCAATGAGAAATTGATGGCTGTGATCGTGAAGTGCCGAAGGCACATGATCCCTGCTGTACGAGGGGAGAAAGAGATGTTTACCTGTTTGTGTGACCAAGCGTGCATGGCGGTCGTATGGTCAGCTGGATGTACCCTCTACCCTACAGAGTGGAGTGTCGACTGCTATTTATTGCCTGAAGCCTGAAGGGGATGCTGCCTGTACACGAGTATATCCAGGTCTTGTGTTTCTCTGCATAAAGCACCATCAGGGGCAGACGCGGGGGAACCTCCAGTGCTCATGTGGGTTCAGATCTTCAGGAATGTAAGGCCGGTATTCTGAGGCCGCCTGGTACTGGCTTTTAGTCGAATCAGGCCAAAGATATGATTTCTATATACTTCTTCATCGAAAGAAGGAAAAAGAAACAGCTTGGAAATGTTAGGAGAGAAGAAATAATCGGGAGACTTGCGGAATCCGGCCTACTTTTGTTCAGATCAAGTTTTGGGATCCGGTGGGATAATACTGAGGGGGCATATCTGGTTGGATTTTGGCAGAATCGGTGTGCAAACGAACCTTAACCCTCTACATTTGATTTTGATTCGCCAGAGAAACGAAAGGATCTTTGGACAAACCAAATCAGAATCATAGATAATACACAATACTGAACTAAACGGTCTAATCCTCGCCAAGGGAACACAAAATCCAGTCCTTTTTTTTGAGTAAACACAAAATCCAGTCTTGTCAGGGCTATTATATGGATATTATATTGAGGATACAGTATAGTCAGAACGTAGAGATGCTAATACTCTGACGAAACTGAAGAATGGAATGGCGAGGAAGATGGCGCGGGTGTGAAGAAAGTGGGTTGGGGGTGGTTTTCAAATTCTCTGACGTTGATGAGGGTTCCTGTGTATCTTTGCCTTTCACTGTGTATCAGTTAAGGCCTTGTTTAGTTGGCAAAATTAGGAGGTGCCAAATTACTGTTACAGCACTGTAGCACACTGTAGCATTTCGTTTGTATTTGTGAATTATTATCCAAATATTGACTAATTAGGCTCAAAAGATTCGTCTCGCAAAGTACAATAAAACTGTGCAATTAGTTTTTAATTTCGTCTACATTTAGTACTCCATGCATGTACCGCAAGTTTGATGTGATGGGGAATCTTCTTTTTGCATAGTGTCAAAGTTGGGAGTTGGAGGTGAAGTAAACAAGGGGTAAGACGGTTTAACCGTACATGCTGTAATGGTCAAACATAACCGGAAGTAGCAGGGGATGTATATTGCAATGGAGAGAGCAGAACATTATACCCAGTTACTTCCCTTTCGTGCTCTACTTTTCCTGCTTAGGAGTTGCCCTGTTCTTATCATTCTACTGCTTATCCCTTCAAATTTTCTCCAGTTTTAGAGTAGATTTAGTTGTAATTCTTTGTTTTTTTAAGTATATAGCAGGAGCCCTGCTATATCATTTAAGTAGTTGTAGTTCTTTGTCTGGTCTTGACAAGCCCGTCATACAAACTACCGGTTTCACCAGCAGGCAGGTGCCGACAACGACCGCAAAAGGTTGCAGCGAAAAGGCTCGGCACACTTTCTTGCAGATGGAGCTATCCGCCAAGCCTTTGCTGAGCTCGACGGATACCTCCAAACGCGAGAGGAAAGCCACTGCCTCGTGTGGTGTGGTCTCCATGCAGCTTTCTCCCGCTTACTCTATCCGACCGGCTGGGTCCAAAGTCCAAACGACGGTTGAGCTCGATGGGGTTCGTTGCTCAGGAGCCGTCGAAATCTCGCCATGGCACTCTACTATTCTGCCTGACTGAAAAACAATGTAACTCTTCTCTTGGTTTATATGATGAGTGCCTGACAAGCTGTAGGATGAGGGTCAGGTCATGTGATGAATCTCGATCACGATGGCCATTAGATCTGACTGCCAGGCTAATTGCCAAATGGGGTCTCTAATAAATGCATAATAATCTACAGTCCCTGCTAGGACTGACACGTTGTTGGTTTTTGTAATTGTCTGCGGGTTGCTAATCTAGAGGTTACAACACAGTGAGATCCTGCATCGTTTTGTGCAGTCTCGCACGTGCTCTCGTCGGCAGTGAGATAGCGACCCCAATCGGAGCCAGGAGGAAGAGGTTGCCTCAGCCGCTTAGGCGTTGTTTAGTTCACCTTTAAATCCCAACTTTAGCACTATGTAAAAAGAAGATTCTTCATCACATCAAACTTGCGGTACATGTATGGAGTACTAAATGTAGACGAAGTTAAAAACTAATTGTACAGTTTTGTTGTACTTTGCGAGACAATCTTTTGAGTCTAATTAGTCAATGTTTGGATAATAATTCACAAATACAAACGAAACGCTACAGTGTGCTATAGTGCTGGTACAGTAATTTTGGCACTTCAAAATTGGGCAACATGGATCGAGAAGCCCTAAACAAACGGCTGCGCCCAGTTCCTGTCTGCCTTGACCAGGGATTAATCAACACTAAAATCGTGTCAGGTCAAACTAAGCCGGCCTCGTAACTAGCAGTCAGGAATCTTGATTCATCACCATTTCGAGGCTAATACAAAGACTATCAGTCCTCACTACTACTCACTAGAAGGAGCTAAACGTAAGAAAGCTAAGTTCTTGCTCTTGTAACTTGTAAGACAGGAACAATGTCACGGGAAGGAAATAAGGACTGATACATGCGGTCCTACACTTTGCAAGTTGCTGATGAGGTAGCTGCAAGCCGCCCCCACTAGGATACTCCTGCACACACTACTCCAGTGTTCATCATGCATCTCCTCCAAGAGGTTGGTTGTGGTCCTCTACTTTGCTCCAGGGAGTGACAGTGTACTGTGCAACTAGCTCATACAGCACACAGCATGGAAGTCATCAGCAGTCGGCCGCAGACGTTTGCAGCTGCAGTTTTATTGTTAGTAGATTGGTTAGCTGGCCATCCACCTTTCATCAATCATTAAGAGGGATCAACCTCCTAACCATGTTCTCTTCAACCTCCTCTTCACTTCAGCGTCCCCCAATTTACTGCCACCAGCGAACATGAACATGACAGCAGGTTACTCCATCAAGGAACATGAACAAGACAGTTGAGTGGACACATGTTAAGTAGCCATTACAGTGGTGTAGGATGGGACAGTGACACAGTTATCTGACTGGAACTCGGCTGCCAATCTTTTTGCTGCACAGTAGGAGTACAAGCCAGCTCGAGGAGAGTAAACGCGAGAATATTCCGGTGAAAGTACAAAAATTTATAGGCGTTATGTGTCTGCAGTAGCAACCTGGAATTGACGTTAGTATGTTTTTTTTCCCCCCAAACGATGGTCTTGCACAAAATGGAGGCAAAACAAGATTACCCGTCCCCGAAAGGATGTTCATTTCGTAATTTTGCATCATTGCTCGTGGAACGAGCGGTTTTACCGCCAAAATTCTACCAAGAAACCGCTAACCAACATGACATGCATGTGTGTATGTGTGTGTGCGTGTCGGCAGTTTGTCTGTGGTCAAGTGTCGCTGCGCTGCTGTTGCCTCGTGCGTGTCCCCGCCGGATCCTTCGCCGCCGGCGCCCACGGCAGGCCGTCGTCGGCGCAGAGGCTGACGGGGAGACGCTTGCTGCCGCGCCACTGCCAGATCTTGGACACGGAGAAGCTGTCGCCGCGCGCGAACACCTTCTTGCCCTGACGCTGGCCGTCGCCGCCGCTCGCCACGGCAGGGCCAGCGGTTCCTGCGCCGCACGCGGTGCCCGCGCCGCCGGCATTGCCGTGCCTCATGTGGACGGAGACCAGGAGGTGCTCGTCGGCGAGCACGTACTGGTAGGAGCCCATGGAGTAGCACCTCCTGGCGTCGATGCGGCTGCTGTCGCTGGTGCTCGCCTCGGCGTCGCCGTCGCCGTCTGCGCTCGTGAACCGGCCGAGCCTGACGGGGAGCACGACGCTGCTCGCGGCGGCCTCGTCTGACGCCTGTTGCTTGTGCTCCTCAGCGTCCGGCCCGGCGGACGGCGCGTCCGCGGCGGCAAGGTGGTGCGCCGAGAGCTTGGTGCGGCAGAGCGGGCAGGTGGCGCTGGAGCGGAGCCAGACGTCGATGCAGGCGACGTGGAACGCGTGGCCGCAGGCCGGGAGCAGGCGGAGGCGGTCGTGGTCGGCGAACTCGGAGAGGCAGACGGCGCAGTCGAACGGCCGGGCCGCCTTCTCCTTCCCCTTCCTGATGGCCGCGGCGGCGGCGGATGCGGCGCCGGACAGCTCGGCGTACGCGAACTCCGGCAGCGCGTCGATGGCGGCCTGGCCGAGCCCGCCGCCGCCGGAGCCGCCGGCCCCGTCCTCGTGGCCCGGGAAGAAGAGGTGCTGCAGCTGGCGCTCCCCGCCGCCGGCGCTGGCGTGGTGGGTCTTGAGGAAGAGGCGGCGGAGCACGTGGAGCAGGCCCGAGACGAGCAGCACCACGGCCAGCACCACCGTGACGAACAGCACCGCGGGCGTGATCCTCGCGGCCATCGCCGACGCCGCGGCAGCGGCCGCCGGGGGCGACTCCCTCCCCGCCGTGGCCGGAGCGTCCTCCGCCGGCGCCGAAGCCTCCTCCAAAACGCGCGAAAATCCATCCCCGCCACCACCGCCGCCGCCGCCCAAGAAGTAGTAGTGCCCACTAGCGCCGCCGGTCCCGGCCTCCCGCGCGCGGAACCGGCCGCCCGCCCTCCTCACCCCGGCCGCCGCCATGTCGCTGTCGCTGTCGCTCCCTCAGTCGGCGCCAATGCAGCCGCACTCATCCACGACGAGGGAACCAGACAAGAGCCACCCCCCTCCCCACCGGTTGTCCGGCCGGAGCTGCAGCACCAAGTATATAGACGGAGGACGATCGGCCGATGAAGAGTCAGTTGAGGCCGAGCAATCAGGCACCAAACCGGGACAAGAAGGCCGATCGAAAGCACCAAACAAGTCAACCGGCGAGCGACCCAAGCTAAGCTTCTCCGAAGCTTTGTTGGATATCATATATGCTTCGCTACCAACTCGCTCGTCGCGCGCAGCGGGTACTGGTAGCAGCTGACCGTGCTGCGGTTGGGGAGGCGTTTTCTATTGCGCAACGGCTCGGCCGGCATGTGAATGCAGCGGCCAGCGGCGCTCTCGCCTCTGTACTTGCTGGTGCGCGCGGCTCGGCAGGTTGGGTTGGGCTCGCCGCTCGCCTCGCTTGCGATGCACGGAAAGCGCGGGGGGAGTAAAGAGGGAACAGCATGTCAGCGTTGGGGGTGGTTGGGCGAACGGGTCATGGACGGGGTGATGGGCGCCCCTGCCCTGCACCGCCGCGCCGATCGATAACCATCCGTCCATGACTCGTCGCTCGCCATGGCTGGCATTTCTGGGCGAGACCGAGACCGAGCATAATGGCTGCGACAACGACGCCATGCTGCACGGGCGGCTTAGCCTATGGCTCGCTCGCGCGCGCCGAGGTAACTGCAGTCCGCAGGGGTGTCTACGTGCTCACCTAAGGGCCGTCGGATCGGCGCCATCCAACCGGGCGGAACTGAGGATAGCTTGAGCTTGACGTTTAACCGCCATAGCTGCCGTTGCAGGGAAACAAGGGCTCGTGGCATCAAGCAGGCCTCGAATTTAAAAGGTTTGGTTCTAAAAGATCAATGAACTCCACACAAAGCTATGGATCGAGTTCGGGACCCAAGACGTGCATGGTCCACTCATCATGACGCCCCCTATTATCTCTATCTCGCTCGGATGTCCTCTAACAAAAAATTTTAGCGTCTGGATTGGCATCAACTATATAGTCACGCACCGCCCATTGGATTGGTTGCCACAACATCGGTTGAATTGAACAAGCCTAAAGCTGCGGCATTTTTTCGAAACAAATGCTTGAATACGGGAAGAATTTTGCTACCTATTTGACTACAGTTTTGGAAGCGTGCAAATCTATCCAATATTCATACAATCATACCTACCGGTGGTAGGCCATCACCGGCGATGGTTATATTAGTGTTAGGATTCGGGTTTTAGTTTGAGGTTATGGGGTTTGGTATTGAAGGACCGTTGGTTGTAGGGAGAGAGGCTTGGATCGAGGTCGTCAGCTTGGTGGTAGTGGCGGTTGGCGCGCGGGATGGTTAGGCGGCGCAGGCATCGCTTGCGCACGGTGGTGGCGGACAACGGTTGGGCAAAACCGCTACTCTCTAGTGGGGTGATATGATTTGCCAGGTTAGTGAGTGAGTGGTTGTGGGGTGGTGGTGGCATCGGCAAATTTAGTCGGGGCGATGGTGGAGGTGAGAGATGATTACATCCAGAGCTCATGATAATATAAAAATAGAATGCATGGAAGGGAAGTTGGAGTGGGAGGAGCTTGTCAGCGAGGCAGCAACAACAGTGGAGAGGCGGGGCAGAAGCATTACACACATTGGTTCATAAAACATAGATCAATCTGAGTTGTCGATGGAAGATCTATTTGGTAAAAAATAAAATTAAAAAAACTCATCAAATAAATAGCCTAACCCATGCGGGAAAGTTAAAATAGTTTCCTACGAAGTTCTTGAGTTCGGGAACTCAAAACGTGCATGAGGTCCCCTTGGTTACACCCGCTATCCCTCTGTCTTTCGTTTTCAAGTGGAATGGGGCATCTAGTGGGTTCAATGGCGTGTGTACCGAGTGGCACGATGAGATGTCAAGTTGTGAACTGTCTTATCGCACGAGGACCGTTGAATAATCAGCAGTGTCAGCGATTGACCTTGGTAATCGGTAACTTAGCTGCCTGTAACCACATGGCTGGCTGTCACTGTTGGCGCATCAAACGGCCCTCAAAATTCAAGAGCTTCTTCCAGACGGATGGTTCGTACGGGAGACCCAGAAGAGCTTCTTCTAAACGAAATTCTGCGGCGCGCACGGACCACCCACGGCAGCAGGGCGATCATCATCGACCATTCGTCGTCATCCTCCCGAGTTTTCCTCGGGAATCCGGTGCCCGGTTCATGCCGCGGTGGGTGCATGCGTCCGTGCGTCGTGCCGCCACCCCGGCTGGCCGGTCAGCGTCTGGGCGCCGTACGTGTCGGGACGGTTGGGTGGGTCGGCCGGGCCAGAGGGGTTCCGTCACGTCGATCTGACCCCCGACGCCTCCACCTGTCGCCGCCGTGCGCGCTGCTGGACTGGAGGCAAGTAGCGCCAGGTCATCAGCTTCATCTCCTTCTACTGTAGCTTGTGATGAGCCGCAACGGATTCGGACAGCGGGGTCAGAGATTCAGATGTGGTTGGCTGCTGTGCCATCGCTTGGCTCGTATAGCTAGCGTCTGCGTAGCCAGTGCTGGGCCCGGCTTGGAGTGTTAGGTTACTACACATACTGTATATTTGTTTCCTTTGCACGCTTGATTACAATTTGTTGCGTATATATGGACGCAGTACGTGTTTGGTTTGGTTAGTTGTCGTTGCTGCAAAGTCAAACCCCAGTCTGGTTGATGGCCGGGTTAATCTCCTGCAGCTTGCGTTTCGGGCTCCACGAGTGCCAGCATTATTGGGCGGCAGGCAAGGCATGATTACGTTTTGTTGCATATGGAAACATGCGTGTGGACGGATAAGGAGAAGGGCGAGACTAATTGTTGAGCGTTTGGTCAACTCTAATCTCGTTATTTGTAGCATATTCGTAGGCTGGCGGCGTTTTTACTTATTTATTGTTTTCTTTGGTTTTTTTTCATCCGGTAGGCACAAGTAGAAGAATGAAGTAACATGGTGTGCGCCGGGATGGACAGGTAGGGTTGACGTGCTCGATAGGCATGTCGTGCAATGTCTCAAGATGACGAGGTTTGCAGCGTGCGCCAGGCATAGACGCATAGTTGGATAAGGCCATCGGTAGCCTACGACGACCAGGCGCCGCCGCGCCGTCGTGAGCGTTTGATGTGTAAAAAGGAAAATAGTACGTACGTGCATTTGTTTTCTGTTCACGATGTCCTGCTTCGATCCCTATTCATTTGGTGGTGCTGGTGCATGGAGAAATATTCCTCGTCTTCTCCTATTAGCTAAGGGTTTTAGATTAGCTAGATTGCCTCTGTTGGAGGCGTGTTGTCAGCTAAATACTCTTCCTTGTTTGTACCATTATGGTTTGTTCACGAAGAATCGTTTTTTATATTACACCGGCCCCTCCTGAGGGTTATTTGGACCATGCTCCTCCCAACCATCGGTCCCCAACAATCCACTCCCCTCCCTGAACTTTCTATTTTGAAAAGTTTCAATTCCCACAACTTTTCATTTTGGAATATTATAACTTTGACGTATAATTTTGTACTAACAAAAATTATAAGATAAATTTTTAGCACAATTTTGAGAGCATGTAAAACTTATACGTGTAACTTTTACATACAATCTCTGAAAAATACAACTTTAATTTTTTATTTTTAGAAAATTATAACTTATACACGTGATTTATATGCGTAACTTTTTTCCTAATAACAAACTTACATAATATTTTTATAGAACTACTTGTATTATATACACAACTTGTAAGCATAACATTTATTAAATTTTTACTAAAGTGTTGTTAAACAATTTATGCATGTATGTTATACGTATAAAGGATATTTAGTTGAGTACAAAATAGCGTGGAAAATTGGATGGAAAATGGAAAAGAAAAAAAGCCACGCACAGACATGCAGCAGGTGCGCGTGCAGTGGCCAGTGACACGTTCCGCGCGGGGCGCAGCACCGGGCACGTGGGCGGTGGGCCCTGGTTGGCAGCTCCCGTGGCGCGCCAGGAACCACGGCACCGTGCGCGGGCCAAATCAGTATGGGCCAAATCAATATTGCGGGGTTATTCGTGGCCGTCTGGACCAATATTTTATTCCCTTCACCTCAAAGATTATATTTTTCTACATGAGTACTTAAATATATATTATATCTGTATACATAACGAAACTATAAAAGTCAAAACAAATAGTATTTTGAGGTGGAGAGAGTATTAGTTTTCTTTTATGTTTTTTTTCAAAGTGCCAATGATGTTTCAAGTCTAATTTGTACATTTTTTTGTGAAAGAAATTCGGACATCTTTTAGTGGAGAAAACAAATAACCAACAAGCATCGCGGACCAAGAAAGCTCCATCTACTGCAGAAATGATTGTATGTAATTCTAGCCTAAGTGGATCACCTCTTTTTTAATCATTACATCTAATTTGATGAATTACAGCAGAAATTAGTGATTCAAGTATCATGTCTAAAATCTAAATGAATATTTTCAGTTTCAAAATATAATATTTTTCTTATATTTTATCTGTAGAAATTGGAGAGAAAAGTTTTATGTCCAAAATAGTACTACCTTCCCCCCCGCCAAACAGATAATAGTACCCATAATAATCAATGGAGGTGGGGCAAGTTCAAAGTAAGCATAATAGAAATTATTTTCAATGTTTGATATAAAAAAATCTATAGTTTTCATATAGTTATGTTTTCATATTTTACAGTACAAATTAGCAACCATAAAAGTTCCTTTTTTTTTAACTTTTGTTTCAGATTACCCGTTTGTGGAAGCTAGGCAATCGAATGACCGCAAAATCCGGAAAAAGGTGCTCTGAATTAAGCAGTCGGGACAACATTTGTACATCTGATCAGCAGCTTATGTCGTATTGCTGTTTGCGTACGTCCATGGAAGCAATCAAGCAACAATACGCCCTAATCGCGCCAGAAGACATACATTTAGGGTGTGTTTGGTTGCATGAACCACATGATGCATGCATGGATGATCCTGGATGGGGTGGTTCAACCAATTTGCTTGTACCATATGGTTCACTCTAATTAGTAGAATAATGTATTAAATGGGATGGCATCATCCTGGATGAGTTGGTCCAATTCACCCAACCAAACAAAAGAATCATTATTATTTTGAATCATTTCATACATGAATCAAATGATACAACCAACCAAACACACCTTAGAAACATCCATCATTTAGGTGGAGTATGGTTCAAGGCGTGATGCTTCCATCATGTACATCTGTACACATTGCTGGCTTTTGTTTCGTTTCCTTCAATAGAAAATTGGATCAGCAACCAAACATTATGAGATAGCTAAGGGTGTGTTTGGTTGGTTGTATCATTTGATTCATGTATGAAATGATTCAAAATAATAATGATCATTTTGTTTGGTTGGGTGAATTGGACCAACTCATCCAGGATGAGGCCATCCCACTTAATACATTATTCTACTAATTAGAGTGAACCATATGGTACAAGTAAATTGGTTGAACCATCCCATCCAGAATCATCCATGCATGCATCATATGGTGCATGCAACCAAACACACCCTAAGTTCCATCAGCGAAATCAATACAATAATCCTCTGGGCTAATCAACAATAGTTACAAAGTGTTTATATGCTCAGATGCATCATCGTCGTACGTGCTACATACTGAAATTTCAACTGATTTAACAGGCTTTTTTGTGAATAATTAAACATGTTTATGTATAATACCATCAGAGCTCTGGTCAATCCTGTCACGCTTCCAAGGAGAAGGACCTGTCGTCCTCTTCGCGGATGGCGTTGATCATGCTGGCGGCCTCCCGCATGGTCGGCGGCGGAGCCGAGCCGGGGGAGGCGTCGACGCACCGCATGGCCACCTGCAGTAGCCGCAACATGCGCTGCTCGCTGGAGCCGTCGCCGCCGCCGGCGAGCAGCGCGCGGTCGAACACCTCGGCGGTCCACTCCTCCCGGATCACCGAGGTCACCCACCGCGCCAGCTCCGCGCCGTCGCCCCGCTCCGACGTCGCCTTCCCCGTCAGCAGCTCCAGCAGCAGCACGCCGAACGCGCGCACGTCGGCGCGGAGAGCGGCCGCGGCGGCGCCGGCGCTGGCGCTGCGGCTGGCGGGCGGGGCCGCCGCGGTGACGCCGTACTCGCTGATGCACGGATCCATGCCGGCTGTGAAGAGGACGTTGGAGGCCTTGAGGTTGCCGTGGGCGATGGGCCCGTCGGCCGCCGCCTCCTCGCCCGACGTGGAGGAGTTGGAGCTCGCGCCGTAGCGGCCCAGGGCGGTGTGCATGAACGCCATGCCGTCGGCGACCTTGGCGGCGATGTGCAGGCGCGCCGGCCAGTCCAGGGGACCCTGGCTGCTCTCTATGGAGCCTGCAGATTAGCATTTCGCAAGAGATGAAACATCATGTTGACACTTGACAACCTCCATACGAATATTATCCAGATTGAAATAGAACTTGTATATACAAGAAAATGATCCAAAATAATTGGCAATAACGATATTTCGAATGCAATTGAAATTCAAGGAGAGAACATGCTACATTATGCTAGTATATGCTCTAGATTATTGCTAGCAGCAATTTGATGAGTTTCTTATCTTTAGGCAAACTGTACTGAAAATGGGAATTGCAAAGTGAAACGGACTAGGCTAAGGTTACGGGTTCATATGGTTTCACGTTGGGCCGGAACAATTTCAGCTCAAAAAGAGAACGGGATGACTAAGGCCCAAACTAGGGATTGGGGCTACCTGGCCTTACTTTTGACTTTTGGGCTGTACAGCTCAACATCGGCCGAAAGATTAGCAGGCCTAGGCTAAATCAGGCCTTTTTTACATGAAGAGTATTCGTTTCCGTAGAAACTTGAATGAAAAAGTATTATATCCCAAATGAACAAAAGCGTAAATGAATTGTTTGCACTAAAAGGTTGCTTTGTCAAATAAATTCCCACTATACCATGAAGTCGTGGTAGTAACCTACGCCTAACCATGGAAATACTCCCAACATATTTTGAACTTCGGCCACTGATTTTTAAAAGTCGTTTTGGCACATGACAATAATCGCAACACATTCGTCATCTACTTGCTTGAATTTTATTTACAAAGTTTTACATTCATGCATTGCTGCATAACCAGAGCCTCAGGCGCGCAAAATAGGTTGCTAGTGTTGTAGGGGAAAGAAAGTTACCGTGCAGGAGCTTGGCGAGGCTGCCGTTGCTCTGGAACTCGTAGACCACCAGCTTCTCCTGCATGGCGCAGTAGAACGCCAGCGGCGGCAGCACGGCGGGGTGCTTGGCGCTCGCCACCCGCTCCATCCGCCGGCGGAACGCCTCCTCATCCACCGCCGCGTCCTTCACCCGCTTCACCGCCAGCGCTGCGCCGTTCGGCACCACCACCTTGTACGAGCTCCCGAACCGCCCCCGCCCCAGCAGCTCCGCGGGGGACTTGAGCAGGTCCTCGAACCGCAGCTCCTTCGCCGCCGCCGCCGCGGCGTTCGACGTGATCGACGCCGTGCCCGACCGCCGCAGCACCACCAGCGACGCCGACGGCGGCGCGCCCGCCGCGCTCTGCTCGACCGACGTCGGCAGCGAGTAGGCCGACTTGCTCGGGCTCACCGACGTCGTGGTCGTGGTTGTCGTCAGCCTGCTGCTGTCGTACACGCCCCTGCCGCCGCCGGGCTTGGACTTGCGCCCCAGCTTGCTCCGCTTCTTCTTGGAGCAGATCTTGTACAGGACGAAGGCCAGTATGGCGGCGCCGAGGAGGACGTACCCGAGGTACATCACGATCTTGGGCACCGTTCTTTTTTTGTGGTTGTCCTCCCCTTGCCCGTCCTCGTCCTCGGAGACGGAGCTTGGCGACGGCGAGTTGAACGGAGCCGTCGTCGGGGACGACGGGCAAGGATCGAAGAACGGCCGACCACACATGCCGGCGGCGTTAGGCCAGAAGCTGTCATTGCCGAATCTTTCAGCGTTCTTGGGAATTGGCCCGGTGATGTTGTTGGTAGACACGGTGAAGTTCTGGAATTTGTCGAGGTCGAAGTCCGGGATGGTGCCGTTGAAATGGTTGTCGTTCGCCACGAACCTCACTAGCTCGCCAAGCTTGCTAAGGCCGCCGGGGATCTCGCCGGAGAAGTTGTTTCTGGAGACGTCCAGAACCTCGAGCTTCCCGAGCTGGGCGAGGGACGGCGGCAAGCTGCCGGAGAGCTGGTTGCCGCTGACGATCAGCTGGGTGAGGCCCGAGCAGGCGGAGATGCCCGCGGGGACGCCGCCGCGAAGGCTGTTGTCCGGCAACTGCACCACGCGGACCGCCGGCGCCGCGCAGAGCAGGGCCGCGTCGATGGTCCCGCTCAGGCCCTTGCCATCTAGCACGATCTTCTTGATCTTCCCGACGTTTTCGCTTTTGTTCTCGAAGCACTTGATGGTGTCGCCCCACGATGAGTCGGTGCCGGCGCACGGATCGACCGACGCGTCCCACCCCAGCCTGAGGGCCGCCTGCCCGTCGCCGCCGGCGAGCGCTGTAAGGAATTGGACGAGGGACTCCCTCGCTTCAGGCGATTCGCCACCTCGCACCCCACAAGAGCAACCCGCAAGCAGAGCTACTAGTGCTGCAGCTAGTGCAGGGAGAAGCTTCGCCATGAACACAGCTCAGGAGCACCGAGAAGTGCCCAGAGCTGACCAGTGCTACGAGCTACGAGCTGGGGATGGCAAGAGAGGTTAAGATGGCCGCAGGAGTTTGAAGCGGCCACACGCGCGCGCCAGCCGCATCGTTCGAAGTGGACGAGAGGGCGGAGGGCACGAAGCAGGGGAATTAAGCGCCAGGAGGAACTTGTGCGCGTGCCGCGGCCGGGCATCGCAGGGGACAGGGAGGTGAGGTCAAACGGCAGCGTTGGAGGCGCGCCAGGTGCCGGGCAGACGCCGCCGTCCGTGTGCGCCGGCCGGCAGCCCCGTGGGGACGGCACGAACGAGTCCGGCGCTCCTGGTGACGGACGTGTCGCCGTCGCTGAAAATATTGTTTTATGAAGATCGACAGGGATCTGGCATTCTGGCTTGATGCTGCTGAGTCTGACATATGTCGTCTGAAGCTGTTTGTTACTTGTGATTGGTAAAATTTTAGTCTACGTTTGAGAGATCTGATGGTGCTATTAGTTGGCGGGCACTGATGATGTGAGTACGATTTGGTCAGCTGTTGGGGTTTGCAAGGTTATCATTTTCAATTTTTCATGACTAGACAGAGACTCAGTGGCGCCATGTCGGATCAAGATATAAGTAATGTAATAATGCTTCACCGTGACGTGGATAGCAAAGTCATGTGTTCCGACTTCAGAGAGAAATATTTTAAGTACCAACAATGCAAAATGAAAAATACTGGGCTTTCGTGGGCTTAAGTTGGAGTCCATTATGATTTCATATGGGTCCTGGAAACTAACTATTCTTCCGCTTGAAAAGAGTGAAGAAAACAAGGCCCATCTGCTTCCGCTTTCTATCCCTCTCCCCGTGGAGCAAAATCGAAATTCTAGGAATATACAAATTCATTCAATGACCAAAGCTGTGCTCTACAAAAAGTAGCTCAGTACGTACGTGTGCAATGCACCGTATCAGCACAATGCTTTCAATAGATCTACGGCTATTTTAACCAGCGGATCGGGGCCAGGTCGCTGTTTATGAAATTTTCACGAGGATGTTCCGGAAAATAATATGTTCACGAGTACAAACAATCCATCGCGTTTGTTGGATACAGCAAACTGTTTGTTTTGAGCAATTACGGCAGGTGCTCTACCTTATAATTAGTGTAGAGAAGCATGGTGTTATGTACAATCCTGACTGTTTACTAGAGTGAACTAAAAGAAAACAAAACTACTAAAAGAGGAGCAACAACTCTAGTAACATCATGAACCTAGAGAGGATCATTATGCGCTGTACATGGATGGCCTCAATTGCCTGTGTCGTTTGCAACTTTATTAGAATTAGCTACCCGATATGCGATGGTAAGTGTAAGGAATTGGTGCTCGTAGCCTAATAAGGGAAGAGAGTAAATTATGCAAACTTAAAACCTTAACCTATGGCTTCCACTACAAAGCATCAAATATAAATTAGATCATACTATCAAGATGTGCAACTAAGGTTGATCGATGGTAAGTGTAAGGAATTGGTGCTCGTAGCCTAATAAGGGGAGAGAGTAAATTATGCAAACTTAAAATCTTAACCTATGGCTTCCACTACAAAGCATCAAATATAAACTAGATCATGCTATCAAGATATGCAACTAAGGTTGATCTAGTAAAAATTCCCACCCAAACAAGTTTTGCAACCTAGAGCCAATCCTATCAAGATACTACTCTAGAATGTAACGGCACTCAAGTTGCAAGTATGAAACACGGAAACGTAAAGAGTGGGTTAGGAAGGATGCAAACTCGGCACGACGATTTTTTCCCATGGTATCGGTAGGCAAAAGCCACCCTTAGTCCACGTTGGAGCTCCACCAAGGATATGCTCCCGGTCACCAAGTCTCTCCCGATCAAGGTCTTTTGCTCGTGACAAAGGCTCTCCCCAAGCTAGATGAGAAGCTTGCCACTAAGGCAAGACTCACCACTCCCTCTCTTCCGGTCACCTTGACGTCATCTTCACTATGGAGCTTCTCCACGAAGGAGGGGTCCTCGCGCATGGTCGTTGTCGCTGCTCCACACCAAGCCGGAGGGTCGAAGACTTGTTGGCAAGCCACCAAAGCTCCAAAGCGCCAGCGCACCAAACTTACAATGGTAGTTTACTCTTTGAACCAACCACAAGGTAGCAAACTCTCTCTAGGCCTATCCTAGCAGTAATCACTCTGTAAGCATGTGCTAATTGCCTTTCGATGATCACTTTAGCACTATGGTGGTATGGATGTGTTGTTGATGTGCCTTCACTCCAATGGATTCTTGCACACTCCAGTAACTCCAAATGAGGGGTAGAAGGGGTATAAATAGCCCAACATATCAAATGAGCTGTTGCTCCAACAACTAGAAAAACGGCTCCAGAAATTCGTCCGACGCTTAGTCCAATGGTGCAGCGGAATAAGCGGTGCTGCAATATGCGCCTCTGTATTTTGATCATAACTCTCAACTCCGAATCTGATTTCGATGATCTTGTACTTGTTGGAAAGCTTATGAAATTCCACACACGATTATTGAAAAACCAAACCATTCAATCACATTTTGAGTACCGAATGAATGCCCAAAGTCCGACAGTACCGTCGGACCTTTCGGTCACCACATTGCTACTCTTCGTATTTTGGTCATAAATTTTTGCTCCGAACTTCGTTTTTGATGATCTTGTACTTGTTGGAAAGCTTGTGAAATTCTATACAAGAGTTTCAAAAAATTAGATCTTTTTATCAAATTTTAGCACCGGATAAGTACCTCAAGAGTCCAACACATACAATTTTTCAAGCATCGGATCTTTCGGTGCCCCTCACACCCATTTGTCCAACTCTCTGGAGATTTTGACAAAGTAAATATGCAAACTCTGATGGTAGCATCGGATGATCCGGTGTACGTCTTGTATGTTCATCGGATCATCCGTTGAGTGCATTTTTGTAAGCACCGGATGTTCCTCTTCTTTATTCGATGGTACCATCGAATCTTCCTGTGCCCATTTTTCTGCACATCTTATTTTGGGCATAACTTTCTACTCCGAAGTTCGATTTTGATGATCTTGGACTCTATGGAAAGCTTGTGAAGTATTCTACATGATTCTGCAATAATCCAAAGTATTTGATCCACCCAAAAATAACTATTCATGGGACAAGTCCAATTCATTCCTCTCTTTGTCCCGGCTTCGATATCTTTCTTTGCGTTGCATCCATGGAACTTATGAAACCTACATGTGCTCATTCTTGATACACATGTTAGTTCCAATAATAATATTGTCATTCAATCACCAAAATCACAATCATGGTCTAAAGGGCAAATTTTCTTACAGTAAGTAGTTGTCCTGGGTTCAGTGCTTTATTGTCGAAGATCCAACGGCAGCGTTCCTTCCATACTCCATAGGTTCCAAGCAGTGTAGATGAGTATGATACCGTGAACTGTTCCAGGCAGTACACGAGCACATGCGGATGATCTCGTCACGCATCAATGGTCGAGTGATGGACGCATGTATCAATGGCTATTCTTGTCTGCGCTCTGTGCAAGTGAGTGCTAACTGCTAACATAGACGTGTAGCCCTATCTTGTGGAGTGCAGCTGGAGTTCGTTGTATCAGCACAGGGGCGCTGCATCAATCAGTGTCTTGGACAGATGAGACCAAATTAAAGGATAATTCAGGGCCAGCCAATGTATTTGTCCAAATCAAGCATTTATACTAGAAATTCTTCAAGTGCAAAAATATCACAACTTGTAGAGGAAAAAAGAGCTTAATTCGGTGGGCGTACATGTTATTAGCTGGCATGGTTGTTATGCACAAATCGCATGTGCATAACACGGTGGTCAGATCAACATCTAATCATACAAAACAACACAAGGACGGCATTTGGGGATCGCGCAGCTACCAAATTGCAACTGCTCCCTATCGCAATGGTGGGCTAGCTTGCGGATATTACTACCACCAAATAGCAGAGAGGGATTTGACAGCTTGTTTGCTATCAGGGCAGCTATGGAAGGAACGCAATGCCAGAGTCTTCCGCGACGACGACAGCACTACACAGCAGGTGCTCATGAAGATCAGGCAGGATGCCGATCTCTGGATCAGTGCCGGCGCCAAGGAACTTGGTCGTTTGCGCGGTGAGTAGTTAGTCTTAGAGCTTCTTTTCCTCCCGGTTGTCATTGTGATGTAAATTAAACTCTAAGCCTATGCCGTGGTGTATGCCCGGTGTGCCAGCATAGCCGGCAGTCGTAAACTCTTCAACCACATCTTCTTCTTTAATACAATGATGCGCAGATCTCCTGTTCAGAAAAACACAAGATCTCCGATGGCCATAAAAGACTGACTTGCACGTACACGTAACAATGCTCGGCAGCCGACATAAAGGTGGTCAAATCGGCATTATGAAGCACGGGTGTGTACGTGTGGTATTGGTTTAATACCTGGTGACAGTACTATAAGCTGATCCCATTACATCCCATGGCACTACTCCATCAGCAGATAGTAGCTAAATAATGTCACCACAAAACTTTTAAGGCCCTTCTGGTACACGGGATTGAAATTAAAAAAAAAAACGCAGGAGCATGCATATCGACCACATGAAAAGGAAGAAATCAAAATGCATACCGATTACACGAAAAAGGAGAAACAATAATGCAGTCCTGCTCTTTTGATAGCTAAATGATGACGGAGAGTTGAATACACAATCTTAAATCGTTCACTGCCACGTAGAATTCCTGCCTCCGCCCCTCTGGCCGGTGTCGGATGCCACTGTGAGAGACATTGTCCATCTATATCATCACAAGATCACTAGTACAAACGAATGCATGGAACCATCCAAACGACTACATGTGCGCGTGCAAATACGTGCGAGCGAGCGCGCACGTACACCTGCATGATCGATCTCTCCTGAAGATGATATCGTGCAGCGATTGGCACGTACGATGCACATCATCAATCGGTCGATGGACGGCCGTGCATGTGCATGCACGCTGTCAGAAGTTGACACGCGAACCGTGCCCGTTACACGCCGAGACAAGTCGTGTGTACTGTGCGCGGTACGTGGTACAGGCGCGATCGTGGAGCGCAGCTGGAGTTTGTTGTTATTGTCTGCAGTTCTGCGTATGCGGCTGTAGCAGTACAGTGGTATGTTGCACATGATCAACTGGATTAGAGGGCACAAGTGGACCGTTGGTCTAGATCAAACAACAGTGGCGCTTCAAGTCACTATTAGAGAACTAACCTTCCATGCGCCTTCTTTTATCACGGTTTAAAGTTGGCCTGAGACAAAAGGGGGCGCGCCACGGTAGGCTGGAATGGAGCGGAGCTTTACTCCCGGTTGGTAATTGCAACCGGGACTAAAAGCCCCCCTTTAGTCCCGGTTGTAACGGCCAGAGTTCAGGCGTCGGTGGCGTGCCCTTTTTATCCCGGTTGGAGCCTCCAACCGGGACAAAAGGGTGGTCCTTTTGTCCTAGTTGGTGTTACCAACCGGGACAAAAAGTTTAGTCCCGGTTGGTAATTCCAACTGGGATAAAAGGACCGGTTGGTAATTCCAACTAGGATAAAAGGGCCCTTTTGTCCCGGTTGGAATTACCAACCGGGAGTAAATTTCAACCGGGACAAAATGTATTCCTTTTTGTCCCGGTTGAAGTTTTTAACCGGGATAAAAACTCATCCCCCATTAAATCCCAGGACAGAGGTCTTTCTTCCTCCTTCAGCCCGAGCCAGTCCACTCCATAAAGACAGAGAGCTTCATCTACTCTCCGGTGGTGCCGAAGCAAGGGAGGTGCTGCCCGAATTTTTTCCCTCATTTCCGTGGGAATTTCACTCATCCAAAGTATTGTGAAGGTTAGCTACTTCATCCTCTTATTATGCTTTAATTTATGCTTTCGAGAGGGAGAAAAATGAGTTTGTTTGTTAGAAAGAGGGAGAATGAAGAGGATCTGTATTTATACATGTTTTTGAGCTAGAATGTGATGGATAGTTTGCTTGTTACGATTGGTATTAGTTAAAACAACTTGATGTGTAGAATGGAGATGGATAGTTTATTTGCTAGAATGTGAAGTAGAAAATAGAGAGGATTTTGAGCTAGAATGTGAGGGAGATTGGAGTGTAAATGTGAGGTAGAATTGAGAGGATTCCAATATTAATTATGAGGACAAAATTAGTATGTCATATGTGTCATATATAGTATGTATCCATCAGCGATTTAAGAATGATGCTACCCTTGTCTAGACGGTTTATCTTATCAAATTTAATAGCAGCGATGAACGTCAAGAAGGAGCTCCGATTCTACGAGAAAGAGCGGCAGTGGACATCGTGGAAGACCGTGTACCCTTTCTTGTAGAATCGAAGCTCTTCCATTGCGAAGTACGGTGCCGCCCAGTGGAGAACATGCTCGCCGAGATGATCACGGTCTTCAAGTTCAACAAGTTCTGCAGTGCTAAGGTATGAATTTTTGTACATAGAGATGGCTTCTGCTGCTGGAGGTAGTGGCGATGGGGGGTGATCGTCGTTCCTCTCACGGCAAGGGGAAAACCATAGTTGGCCCTCATGATAAGCCGAAGAAAATGAGCACGTGGGAGAAAGTAATGCTTCATTTTTTGCAAAGACGTCATGAAAATGCTGTTACGGCGGGTCAGGAACCTCCTTTTGGTGGTCGTTATGCTCCATCATCAGTCCTGGGTGTTTCACGTCGACATAGTACTACCGTTGCAGGAGGTACAAATAAACCACAGGATGAGGCTGGGTCAGCGGAACTTTCGTCTTCGCCACCCGATGAAGAGGGTACCCAGGTGGACATGTTCCTCAACATGTCCGGCTGTGACAATGAAGAGCCCGAGCCCCAGCAAAACCTTGCCGTGGCGGAAGGTTTCGACGAGGTATATATAATTTCTATTGTTTTGCCCCATCTATAATGTCTTATTCGTTATTATTGTGTACTAATTAACGAATCTTGAACTATTAGCCCTTTGGATCGACGAAACATAAGATGCCCCAAGGTTGTACAAGGGTGATGGATGGGAGGCTTATCATCACGGAAGTCATAGAAGAGGGTAGGCTGGTTGCTCCCAAAAAGTAGCAAAGAAGTACGTGAGTCAGATCGGGGCAATCGTAAGGGACAACGTGCCCATCAACATCAGGGAATGGAAGGGCAAAAAACTAATCCATATGCGCTCCTGGATACACAAAAGAATATGCTGTAGGAAGATGTCAAGAGACATTTCACATTTCCCGAAGGATATATTGAAAATGATGTGAAAGCGTGGACGCTGAAGAAGATGGCCACACAATTCTAGACATTCAAGAAGATGCTGGATGCCAACTACCTTAAGAAGGGCTGAACTCCAGATTTTGATGTGTGGTCAAAGTTGAGGGACCACTGGGAGGCACTTGTCGAATACAAGAGGAGCGAAGACGGTGTGAAAAAGATCCAGACCAACACTACAAATGCTGGTCAGAAGGAGTATCATCATCATCTAGGGCGAGGTGGTTATGGCACAGCAATTCCCAGATAGAAGAAGATGGAATAGGACCTAATCGATTGGGGTATAGTACTAGCAACTATTGAATACTCCAAACGACCGAAAAGTTGGTATTATGCTCATGGAGGCTTCCTGAGCCAAGAGGATGGGACGTTGATATTCAATGAGACAATACGTCAGAAGGCCAAAAGGCTTATCAAGATCATTGAAGATTCTAAGGCTGGGAGGTTGAAGGTGGACCGAGAGAATGATGAGCTCACATTGGTCCTCGGGAATCCCGAGCACCCAGGACGTTGCCGAGGGTTCGAGGTCATTCTGTGAAAGTTTGCTTTCCGAGGTGACAGCGCATCATACATAAACCGCAAGCGAAGAAAGGAACAGATCGAGGAGAGCTGACGACACATGCTAGAATCCAAAGTGCATTCACAAGAAGTAAGAATGTTGGAGGAAATCAATCGTCGAGTGGCCCACGCAGTTGCGAAGTTGGCT
The DNA here is from genome assembly GCF_000263155.2 of Setaria italica. NCBI lineage: Eukaryota > Viridiplantae > Streptophyta > Magnoliopsida > Poales > Poaceae > Setaria > Setaria italica. The sequence goes on along the minus strand of NC_028451.1, from coordinate 28,855,291 downwards.
CAATCTGGAGCATTGCTGAATACAAACTTCGCCAGCCCTTCCCAACGCCTCTTGAGCAGCTGTGCTTCTACAGGGCTCCCCGATACGCAGACGCCAAGATTACTCGTGGACAAGCAACGGTTCACTGTGGATGCCAGCACGCAATGCACCTCATGTGAGCTGCATACACCGGTCGGCAACCTCACTATTAAGGTATACTTATACATAATATTTATGCAATCTTCTCAATTGATCCATGCCTCGGGATCGGAGTTTAATAACTTGTTTACTTCTGCTATATGTACAGGTGACATACGGAAGTGCCTTACTAATCCTGGCAGGACAGACAAGCCATGGCTTGGAGATTCCAGCTGGCTACGCCAGCGTCAGCCTAGAGCAGATCATTGATAGCCAATATGAAGACCTAGTGCTCGACCTCCCGGGAGGCGTCGGGGAAAGGACACTAGGATATGCGCTTCATGGGATCATTCTATGGCGCAAACGCTACATCATCATCCCCAGCACGGAAGCACCTCCTCAGAGTTCAAGATCGCTCCCCGCAGATCCCCAGCAGCGACCATATCCTCAAAACTCAAGACCGTCATCTCCAGCACAACCTGCTCCAGGACCGTCACTTCCTGCTCGATCAAGGTCTCCATCTCCACCACATCCTGGTGGTGGGAGCGATGACGGCAATAACAACACCCCTCCCCGATCACCGTCGTCGGGACTAAGAGCATCCTCGAGGAAGGAACCTGCAGCACCACTTAACAAGTCACGACCACCACCTCCCAAGCCAAGACAAAGAAAGAAGAAAACAAAGGAGCCTAAAGTGACTCATGAGGAACGCTGGAAGGCAATGACTCATGCAGAACAGTGGGTCGAAATCCAAGCAGAGGCTAGGGAGTGGTTCAAGAAACAGGCCGAAGGAAAAAAAGCAAGGGAGATGGAGCCATCGCCAGTAAATCGAAGAGAATTAAATTTTTTTATCAGGATGGAAGAAGGAGCCAAGAAGAGGATACCACTACTATCGAACTACAAACGGGCGTTAGTCAAGGTTGATGAGAGGGAAAAAAGGAAACTAAAGTCATCTTCCAGTGGTGTTATCCCTGACCTTGGGCATCTACCAGAAAAAGACGCTGAAAAGATAGCAGCAATGCCCTTGGATCAACAAGCACAAGTATTGCAATTCATGGAAGAAATAGGTATGGGACTTGATGAATGTCTAGGGCAAGTTGAGTTGCCAGCTGCACCGCCAGTTGAACTGAGATGGACCTTTGAGCTAGGCAAGTCTCTGGTAAGGCTTGAATTGGTACAGAAGCTATCAATAAAGATGTACGAATTCTATCAATGGTACATGAAGGTGTCCGCCAACTCGAGGGAGATGTTCAACCTTAAGGTAAAACCGATAGATTTTTACGGTGAAGGTGAGAAAGTCCTGTGGCTAGAATTCAAGGATATATACGAAGTGTACTATCATGATGCCTTGGACGTCTCTCTGATCAGCGCCTAGGTTATGTAAGTGTCCGTTTATCTACATGTAAATTTTGGCTCATATCATTATTTTTTTTGCGTGCGTCACCGCACTAACTTCGTCTTCCATTTGATGTAGGATGCTAATTTAGACATGCCGATGAGAAGGGTACCTCCATATTGGCTTCATGGATCCATCTGTAGTTAACCAAAAACAGATACAGGTCACGCCGGACAAAACCTTGGTGGAAGTATACAATTTCTTAGAGAAACAAAAATTCAAGGATTTCATACTACTTCCATACAACTTCAAGTAAGTGTGTGTATTCCATCTACTTTTGTTTTCTTCTTCCTTACCTGATTAATGTTAGTTAGCTCTAATATATATGAACATTTACGTACGCAGCTTCCACTGGATCCTCATTATAATTGAGCCTGAAAGAAGCCACATCACTATCTTCGATTCGTTGAGGAAAGATCCGGTGGAGTACCGAGACATGCAAGACATGCTAGGCTTGTAATAATTCTGGACCTTTATCTCTATGCAAAAGTTTGTTTTCTAAATTTTCACCTAACACTATATCATTCATTATTTTAATCCGCAGCACATGGAGACAATTCATTAGGACACATAAAGGTCCATTCAAAGAAAAACTTACATGGAACATAGACATCCTGGTACGTACGAAGTCTACACATTTTATACATTCTATAACATGAATATTTCATAACTTATTTTTTCCCCATTGAAGTGCTTAAGATAGGAACCCGGGAATAATCTATGTGGCTACTACATCTGTGAGCACACGCACAGTTTTGGGGGACCCAAGGGACTAAAGATGACGCCGCGCAACTTTAAAGTACATAAAATAAAACTATTAATAGTTAATTATTTTGTAACTCCTTATATTTAATTGTTCATGTAACATTCACATATTTCCAAATTATAGATGTTTAATATTCAACATGGACTCTTGAAGAATGAAAGAGTAGCGGCAATATGTGAAGGTCTCATTGGATTCCCGATGGAAGAGGTGGTAAATTCACAAGGAGAATTTTATTACGATGGACAAAATTTAGACGCTCTGAGCAACACCTCGACGGGAAGATTGTAGATATATAGTTTGATTTGTATATATAATATACGCTAAGATCGATTTGTATAGTATGCTAAGAATTGTATATATATACTAAGAATTGTATATATAGTAATTGTATAATTACTAGTTTCATTCGTTTAAATACTAGTTTGGTTTCATTATAAAAAAAGTCTCAGCTACTAAAGGTTAACAAAAGGATCGGGTACGTACGTGATGCATGAAATTACAGGTGCCATGCAGGTGCCTGCATGGCGCGCGCCTAAATTTCATGCAAAACTTTAGTCCCGGTTGGAAAACCCAACTGGAACTAAAGGGACACCCTTTACTCCCGGTTGGTAAATTACCAACCGGGAGTAAACACCTGTCCCGCACCTGGCGTGGCAGACCCTTTAGTCCCGGTTGGTAAAACCAACCGTGACTAAAGCGTGGCTTTACTCCCGGTTGAAAGATCCGGGACTAAAGACCCCTTTTGTCTCGATTGGTTTATCCCGGATGGATTTTCGGGAGATTTGCTCTCTACCAACCGGGACTAAATGCGAGCTCTACCAGTGAGTGCTTTCTGTGATGAACACTTCCAAGCGCCAACAAGTGAAAATTAGTCTTGTGTTTCCGATTCAGGCCAACCGCAAGGTTATATAAGTTTGTAAAATATAAGTTATAACTAGATATCTAACAAATAAATGATAGTTAGGCTCATGTTTAGTTTAGTCTTTCCTAGAGTTGAAAATCACCATCCTACTTTAGTTCACGTAGAGTACAAGTTGCTTAGGCATGACTATATTTAAAGAGAAGTTTGTTTCAAAAGACTATTTAAGCATCTTATCTTGCTATAAGCACCTGATGATGCATGTGGTTTCTTTTAATTTAAACACACCGTACCATGCATGTCTAAGCATATATATCCATTGGGTACTAAAGATCTCTCCACGGGTTAATTCAAAAGGAAAACATATCTAACTCCATCACATATACTGTGTAGGCGAGATGGTAAGGAAGGTTCGCGCGAGGCTTGAGATCGTGGGTTCGAATCCCATGGATCGCGCACGCGCATATTACGCCTGACTTGTAACTTGCTATGAAGCGATACCGGTCAGGCGTCCGGTAATAAAGGGGGTTAGGTACTAAAGGTCGGTTCTCCAGTAATAACCGTACCATGCATGTCTAAGCACATATATATCCATTGGTCATGCCGTTAGAGTTCAACTGACTATGGCTGATCTGATCTCCTACTATCAACAATCAATGAAACAAAGCCTTGTCTGGCACAGTTTGTGTGACACCTCCATAGAAACAAAGCTGAAAGTGCTGCCAAAAGGTAGATCCTACAACATCTTATATTAGGGCCTGTTTGGGACTGCTCCGCTCCAAAAAAAATAGCTCCACTCCACCAACTCCACCTTTTGTCAGATCCACTCCACCAACTCCAGAAAAATAGGGAGCTGGGTACCTGTTTGGCTACCGGATCCAAATTCAGCTCCAAAAATTATAGGAACAAGTGGGAATAGTCGTTTTTGCCCAAAGGTTTTGCTCTGTGCTACAGTTCCGCGCTACAGTACCATGCTACAGTGCTGCGCCCACCGCCAAACTACGGCCGGCCGCGCCCAAGGCACGACCGAACCCGGCCTGGCCGACAGGCACGAACTCATCCAAGTCAGTCTCATCATCGGCCATCATCGTCCTATTGCCGGCATAGGCACGGCCGCCCACCGCCAAGCCACGGCCGGCGGCGCCCAGGCCACGGCCGTTTTTTTCCAGGACGCCGGCGCCCAGGCCACGGCCGGCGGCACCCAGGCCACGGCCGGCCGCGCCAAGGCCACGGCCGGCGCCCAGGCCGGAGGCCTCCAGGCCGGCGCCCAGGCCACGGTCGGCGCCCAGGCCGGCGCCCAGGCCACGGCCGGCGCCCAGGCCGGAGGCGTCCAGGCCGGCGCCCAGGCCACGGCCGGCGGCGCCCAGGCCGGCCGCTTCCAGGCGGGCGGCGCCCAGGCCGGCGGCGCCCAGGCCGGCCGCGCCCAGGCGGGCGGCGCCCAGGCCGCCGGCGCCCAGCCCGGCCGCGCCCAGGCCGGCCGCATCCAGGCGGGCGGCGCCCAGGCCGCCGGCGCCCAAGCCGGCCGCGCCCAGGCCGGCCGCGTCCAGGCCGGCGGCGCCCAGGCCGGCCGCGCCCAGGCGGGCGGCGCCCAGGCCGCCGGCGCCCAGGCGGGCCGCGCCCAGGACAGGGTCGCCGCCGGCATCCTCCAAGTCCTCCACGGCAACGGTTTCCGCACCGTCGGCCATGGGCGGCGACGGGTGGAACGGCCGCTCGACGCCGGCGACGGAAGCTGTACGGGCGGTAGGAGCCACGGGAAGAACAGGAGTCGCGGGAAGAACAGGAGTCGCGGGAAGAACAGGAGCCACGGTTGTTTTTTTTTTCTTTCTCAACGGTACTGTAAAGGGTGGCATTGGTGGGTAATTTCTACCCAACTCCAAGAGGGGTTATAAAAGTTGTTTTTTGAGAGCACCCTTTGAGGAGCTCCAGGAAAATCTTGGAGTTGCCCCCCAGATCCACATTTTTTTTGGAGTTGGTATAGTTGGAGCTGGAGGCGTTTGGCAAGATGAAGCTGGAGTGGAGCTATTTTTTTTGGAGCGGAGCAGTCCCAAACAGGCCCTAAGGCTCTGAGTCTTTATTACTATAAAAAAGGAGTTCCCGTTCACTAACTTGGTCAAGCTAGATTGCATGAACCAGAAGTAGATCCAGCAAATAATAGCCGCAGGACATTTTCGTTCAACATACATGTGCAGCTACTAGGACCTATAGGGCCGGCGCCGGTTAATATACAGTCATACACCACACCAGACCAGACACAAAGCACAAGCATGAAGCATGCTAGTGTAGTGTGGTGCTGAGCGTTTGGTGCAGTGTGCGCCCACTAGGCCACTAGCATGGCTGGGACGGCTGTTATCCACCGATGCGTACGTGCATATGCTCACGGCCGCGCCGCCGGCCCGCATCCCATGCGAGCGAAACCAAACGGCCGGCCGGCGGCGACCCCTGTATATATGTACGTATGTGTACAGTACACTTGCGCTCACACATGGGTAAATGGGGGGACCGAGATCGACCGTGCATGCGCGCGGCTAGCAGCTATACATGGCTGATGACACACAAGAAGCTTCCTTCCTTTTGTCAACATCTCACGTCTGAGCTAGGAGATGTGCACGTGGTACACTTCACCATACAGGGCGAGAGAAAACAAAATGTGGTCGACCTTGCGTTTGCGTGAGATTATATACTCCCTCCGACCTGTGTATCAAAATATTTGTCGTTATTGATTTTTTTATGTAACGTTTGATCATTCGTCTTATTCAAAGATTTAGTGTAAATGTATGAAAAGATAAGTCATGCTTAAAATACATATGATGTTAAAGTAAGCCACAAATAAAATAAATGATACTCAGATAAATTTTTAATGAGATGAATAGTCAAACGTCGTGACTAAAAGTCAACAATGATACATATATATTTTGATACGGAGCTAGTACATTATTTCTCTGCCCACGCTGTGCCTGGCTTGAATAACAACAAAGGACAACTTTTAAGGCCAATAATGCATGGCACATGACGGCAAGCATCAGCCACAATCGCGTCGCTTATATGCAAGGTCGCTTTTCCCTGCATGCCGCCATCGATACAACTGGTATTATATCTTGAAAGTGTGGATGCTATTGCAAGTTTGACGAGGAAGCCATATAGAGAATAACACTAGATTGATACACAATAGTAAGGTTATTGCTATGTGGTGTTTGATAACCCAAAATCCTTTTCCAGTTCTTGTTCAGGGAACACATTGGCTATAGTGGCTACATCTATGGAGATAGTCGCAAAGTGACAGCAAGGAGTTTATTGTTCAGGCATATGCCGCACTCTTGAGTTGTTATGCATTTCTTCGCTTCACATGTGTGGTCTTTCATTTTTAGAATGGGTTTCTAATGCTCAGCAATTTTTCTTATTTATGCTTGTCCATTACTAGTCTGTAATAATCGTGGACTAATTCCTCTTATTTTTGAAGAGGCTGGAACTGGTACTATTATCCATTATCTTAAAAAAGATTGGATTTGGGAATTTTTTAGGTTATGATCAAGGATCTAGTGGTTGGAATTTTTAGGGTTTGGGGAGTTTTTTTAGAGTTCAATATTATTAAGGTCTAAGGTTTTGATATTTGGGTATTTAAAGGACGGTCAAGTGAGGAAGTTTAGTCCGGTAGTTGGTGGTAGAGTATTGTTGGTGATTACAAAATGTCCAAACAGTAGAGGGTGGCTCTAGAACAAGACACTTGTCCAAATAGCTTCTAGGGGACTGAGTGGCAGGAATGTTGTCCCTTGATTGAGCCTATAACCCTTCTATTTATAGGCTTGGGGTTGGGGCCTTTTCGGCCAAAGGGCCCTTTTACCCCCCGGTACAGAGCCAATGGAAACTGGGTCCTCTGGGACGCGATGGTGGGGGTAATGAGGTCAAAACCTTCCCTGGTATGGAGGTTCTCCATACCTAGGGCGACCATGGCGGTCCCGTACGGAGATCTTCCGTACGGGAGGTGGGCGCGGTTGGCCTTTGTGCCTAGGGTTGACGCGGACGCCTCCCCCTTTCTCCTTTTAGGAGATGCGTAAGGCTCTTCCTAGGGCCCACCTTTCACCCGTCTCTCCCGAACGGGCAACACCTCCGGGGGAGCGAAAGGCTTCCGAGGGAGTTCCGAATGACTCGATTGGAAGCCCTTCCTTCCTTCTCGTTTTTTATCCTTGCGGCCTCATCGGCGATCCCATTTCCGTTGTGTTCCGCCTGGGACTCCTACGCGACGGTAACCCTTCAGATCCCAAGTCCGAGGGATCCCCGGAGACTTCCAAGCTTTCGGAAGCCTTTCGGAGGGGATGGTCCCTTCGACCTGCGATCTTAACCCAATTCCCCAATAGCAGTCCTTTCTCAGGGCTTCATTGTTCAAGCCCCCGGATGACGGGCTCCGAGACCCTTCCGGCTAGTAGGAGAGATAGCCGGTGGAGGAATAGGGTCTGGAGAGCGGTCCGCAAGGGTAGGAAGGCTTTCTTCTTCTTGTTCCCGAGCCCGCAGCCAGCTCGGGTGGCACATCCTAGTCTTCCCCGGCGCCACCTAGCATGGGCTCGGGGGTCGAGACCCGAAAAGTCCCATTAGGCACGGGGGACGAGGGTGCGCGTGCCTGTTGGTAGTGCCGCATGGGTTAGTGGGACACGTGTCATCTCCCCGTTGGCTTTGCGTGGTTGGGTCGTGCAGGGATGGTCTGTCGTGGGGGTCCTAGGCCCACCCGCTTGGCTCTCCTTGGGATTATAAATACCAACCCCCACCTTCCCTTCGAGGGTTTACTCCTTAGCCGCCGTGCCTCCATCTGCCCCTAGCGCTCCCTTCGCTCTTCATTTGCCCCCACGACACTTACGTAGCCCCTATCTCTTGTCAAGCTCCTCTTTCCCCTTCTCGATTGCTCATGGCTCCGAAGAGGGTGGCTTCTTCGGAAGGTGACCCCCCGAAGACCAAGAAGGCATGAGAGGAGCACCTTGTCTCCCGGTGCCTCCCGATAAGCGCGGTGGATGACGAGTACCTGGACAACCTTCATGAGTAGGGGTTAGTTTCCGACAGCCCCCTGGTCTGCCCCTCGAAAGGAGAGTCAATCCCCATTTTGGAACCTAACGAGGTGGTGGTCTTTGCCAAGCAATATGAGTGTGGGCTCCGCTTCCCGTGCTCAAACTTCCTGACCTCCATGTTGGCCTATTACGGGATCGAGATTCAGCATGTGGCCCCAAACTCGATCGTGTGCCTGGACACTTTCAAGTCGGCTTTTCGTGACCCATTCTGCTCATACCTTCGTTCACCTTCATTCTACCTCCATTCGCAAGAAGTTCCACGTCTTCAAGGATGTCAAGATAGAGATCTGCTATGAGTAAGTTTTCATCTACAACCAGGACTAGGTGGCCATTTTGGCCAAAGCTTACAAAGACCAGAGGGAGACCGCCGGGTTGTCCAAGTGGTTCTACCAGAACCTCCCGGTGAACTCGCGCATGAAGTCCACCTGCAACAAGCCCAACTCACCTCACAGCGTTCCTTCCCGGCGGATGATGCCCTTCGGGTGAGGGTGGCCTTAGTGGGAACCATTGCGCAATGCTTCTCCATGCAGGACCTAGTGGAGGAGTTCCTGGTCACAGGGGTGTGGCCCCTCGCACAGGGGTGGGAGTTCTCGGTGGTCAGCGACAGCTAGCCTGTCGTGTAGAAGGATAAGGTGGGATGGACCATGTTTCAGAAGCAACTCAAGTGGAACCTCCTCGGTGAGTTCGCTCATTTGAGCTCCGGGATCTGCACCTACTTTCCTCTGATCCCCTCATCCTGATTCCCATTGACCTATCTTTGGAGGAGATTGAGGCCAAGGCATATGAGTTGCTAGGCCCCTATAACTCCTCCAAGCCAAGGCCTAGACTGTCTTGGTGCTTGGCAGCCAGGAAAATAGGATCCTGGCGATCGACAACGTGGGCGTTTCAGAGCATCTCAACTCGTAGGAAAAACCCCCTCGAGGGGTGAAGGGCTACGGCCAAAGCGGGACCTCCGGAACCCGAGAAAGGAGGGCGAGGAAGACCAGCTTTGTGGCGATGGGGCTTGCTGGCGGCGATGAGGAGGGCGAAGTGGAGGACTCCAGTGGGGAGGCCGCGCGGGGCGGGACTCTAGACAACTCCCCCATTTCTGGGTCTCTCGGGGAGGATCCACCTCTCCTGGCCTCCCTTCTTTGTTACGCTCCCCCTCTGATTTGGGAGGACCATGTTCCGCCTTTCTCGAGACGCATCCTAGGTTCCGCATCCTGAGGGCCTACCCTGAGTTTGACAGTGAAGAGGAGGAGGAAGAGATTTGTAAGTTGTTGGATTCCCTTGGATTGAGTATGTTGTCTCCACTTCCCCGTTGAATGATTAAATGGGCTCTTAAGTTGTGTTCTATAGGGGCCACTAGCCCGTCTCCCGAAAAGGGGAGGGCTGCCATGGTGGTGGAGGAGGAGGAGACGGTGGGTGGCAACGACGAGGGGCGGGAGAGCTTGCTTCCCGAGGAGACCCCTATCCTCCGCCCAGGGCGCAGGAAGGGGTTGTTCTATGGCCTATCCTCTAGGTCAGACTTTGTCTCCTCCGAAGATCTCACGGGCCGTGAGGGTCCCCGTGCGAAGCTGGCCTCCATGGCCTCGGGGCTCTGGGTTCCCTCTCTCCAAAACCTTACTCGGGGAGTCCCCGTCGAGGTAGCGCACAAGGCACTTGCCGCATTGGGAGTTCAGGTTCGTTTTTCCTTCTCTTCTCCTCTCCATATCTTTTGGTTGTGCCATGTAGTTGTTTAATCTTAGAAGGAAATGCTCGACGCATTCAGGTTGCCATCCTGGCTCAAGTGGCCGCTGCGGTGTCTTCTTCCTCTCAGGAGAGTGCCGTCGAGGCCCATGTACAAGAGCTTGAGGTGGCACTGGAGGAAGCTCACCAGGGCGAGACGAATGCTAACGCTCAGGCCTTGCGTGTGGAGCAGGACTGGGATGCAGCATCTGAGGCTCTAGCGATGGAGAAGAAGGCCCGGGAGGAAGCTGAGCGTCAAGCATCTTCAGTCTCCTCCTAGCTCCTCGTGGGAGCTTCAGTGGCCTGGACCATCATGGAGGACGTGAGGGCGGCCTTGCCGTTGTTGGGCATCGACGTTGATCCCCTGAATCATCCCCAGGAGAATCTTTCGAAGAGTGTGGACTGGCTCTACCGGGGGATCAGCACCATCGCTCTGGGGGCTACCGGCTTCGCCAATGTGTGCGCCCAAACCTCCTAGAGGGGGCCTTCCTAGCGCTGCACATGATCGGGTGCAACCACCTTCGGGCTGCGAGGGAGTAGATCCGGGAGCTCCCCAGCAATTCCTCGGTCTTCTTGGAGTGGATCTGGGCTGTGTAGTCTGCCTCTAAGGCCTTTGGGGACTACTGGCTGGACCGCGGTCTCGAGCTGGCCCGTATCTTGGTGGTGGCCGAGGCCCACGCCGTTTTGATGGCCAATGCAGGGGAGAGACCTAGTAGAACCGAGGGCGCAGCGGGGAATGAGAGCCTTCGGAGCGATTCCCAGTTTGAACTCTTCCCTGGCTGGCCCCTTGAGACTTAGGCGCCCTAAGCCCTTCTTTTATTAGGTTCTTTAAGGCGAGTTTTTGCGCTTGTAGTGGAACTTCCAAGTTGTAATGGACCCTTTTGATTAATGAAGGAGGTGTTTGTGTTCTTTCTAATTCTCATCATTGTGCTTTGGGGGTTCACCCCTCTTCATTTTCAGTTTGTGCGGCGTTGTTGAAAGGCTCCTGCCATGAGGGGGCTGGCTCCATGTAGGGAGCCCATTTCAAGTGGGGGTTTTCCAGTCATTTGGGAGTTCGTGCCATGACCCATTTAGAGGTTTTCCCTGAAGCCCTCCTTTTTGGCAGGGTTTTGGTTCGGGGTTCTTTCCTTTGGGATTGGTCGGACTGGCTGGAGAGGTAGGGGGCCACACCTAGCTGCCAGGAGCACCCCGAGGAAGATTTTTTCGACTTCATCGAGGAGTGTGGCCGCCTATCCGATCAGTTGAAGCCAGATTAGTTCCCCCATTCCGCCCTTGGGGGGCCTAGATTCTTCCGTGCACCCCTCCCCCTCTCCCCTAGGTAGGGGTGCTAGCTAGGGCACCTCCGTTCACAGGGCTGCTCGGCGTTCATCTTTGTCTGCCTCCATGGAGGAGGAGGGATTTCTTGTTGGCCATTCTTTGAGTCTGAGGTGTAACATTTTTCTTCGAAGATTAATAAAGGATTTTATTCTTGTTCTCTCAGGGATCCTCCCGGGTCACTTCCGAGACTACGCTATGCTATGGTGGGGAGCCAATAGCCAAGGCATATGCCTCGATCCCCCTCCCTTAGTGTCGATAGGGGGCCAAGAGGGTGTCTTAACTTTTATTCATCTTCATAGGATGTGAGTCACCCAGCTCTTTCCGCAGACCCGTGCCCTGGATGCTTTACTATGGCGGAGAAGGATAAAGAGGAAGCTTTGGAGGCCTCAACCCCTTCATCTTTGTCTAGTGGCTGGTCAAAATAGGATGTTCAGGAGACCAATCCACAGGTAGAGATAGATGTGGCTTTCACCAGACGCCTAGCTGCTGAGGAGGTCCTAAGCAGCGGTGCTCCTTCGGAGGGTGTCAACGCATTAGCCTCTCAACGCATTGCCTGGGAGGCTTTCACCGTGGACCTTGGGCCCAGTGTTTCCATCAGGGGGTCTTCATCACGGTCATCCCGTTGCCCTCCTCAGCCACAACCTTCTGGGGGGCAGTCCATGTCGTGCTCCAGGGCGCGTGCCCATGGGCGTGCTTCCCGTAGTTTCTTAGATTATCTTAACCATTATGATCTAGGCTAGGTGTCTGTTTCACGTGATGCAGCTCTGAAATTGTTAGTTTTGTGTGGTATTTATTTTTGAAGAAGATCCCAGAAAGGTGTTTGTATTTTTGTGGCCTATTTTTATTTGCTGTGTCGATGTTTCCTGGAAGGGCAACGCCTCCGGTTGAGCATAAGCGTCCTTATCCCGAAGGGCATCGCCTTGGGTGAAGCAGATGTGCGGTAGCTTTGCGGGAGGCAAGAACACTTTTTGGGGGCTACCACCCCGGAAGGGCCCGTGATTCCTGTCGGAAGGCATCGCTTCCGGAAAGGAGTGGGTGTGCAGTTCTACACTGGCGCTCGAGGGCCGCAGCCCCTTAGCCACCCAGTGCGACTCATCGGAAGGCATCGCTTCCGGAGAGGAGCGGGTGTGCAGTGCTACACCGGAACTTGAGGGCCTCAGCCTTTAGCCGCCCAATGCGACTTGTCAGAAAGCATCACTTCTGGAAAGGAGCAGGCGTGCAGTGCTACACCGGCACTCGACGACCTCAGCCCTTAGCCACCCTGTGCGACTCGTCGGAAAGCATCGGTTCCGGAAAGGAAAAGGCATGCGGTGCTATGCCAGCGCTCGAGGGCCTCAGCCCTTGGCCGCCAGGTGCGACTCATCAGAAAGCATCACTTCCGGAAAGGAGCGGAGAGGAGATGCTGTCAAGCTGAAAACACTTAGATTAGTGCCATGATTGGGAAGGCAATCATTACAACATGCCGGTGCCCTGCCGGGGCCTCCCGGTAGCGGTCAGAAGATGCCGCTGATATTTGGACAACAGAAGACTCGTCATGCTATCCATGTGGCTGGCTTGCAAATGAAGGAAACAAACAAAAACAGATCAAGGCTAAAAAAGAGAAGACAAAAAACTTGCAGTGGCGCTGGTCTCCTGGCCAGTGATGGGCCATGCGCTGACCCTTGCCTATCTTACCCAAGCTCAGGGGTAGTACCAGATGCGGAGGTCCGCATTCAATGAGTGGGGGTCTTCTTCTCCGTTCGACAAAGTCAGGCAGTAACTTCTCAGGTAGTTGCTTGCGGTGACGATGAAGGGTCCTTCCCACTTGCTTTTGAACTTGCCTAGGGCGTCAGAATTCCTCCGAACATGCAGGACCAAGTTTCCTTCTACGAACAAGCGACTTCGCGTCCTTCTGTCGCGCCAAGCCCTCATTTTCGCCTAGTACTTCTCGAGGTAGGCCACGGCTTGGATGCGTGTTTCCTCCAGTAGCTCCTTTGCGATCGCCTCATCTCCTACATCAGCTTGGTGGGTGACCCAGAGGGAGCCACGCGAGGCCTCCTCCGAGGTCATGGCTTCTTCTCCAAATAGAAGCCGGAAGGGTGTGAAACCAGTAGGGCGTGAGGTGGAGGTGCGATGGGCCCACAAAATGTTCGGGAGTTCGTCGGCCCACACGCCTTTAGGTTCTCCGAAGATGCGCTTGCTCATTGTCATGAAGATGTTACTGTTTGCATGCTCGCAAGCCCCGTTAGACTGTGCATGATACACCAAGGCAAAAAAGACCTTTGTGCCCATATCATCACAGTAGCTCTAGAACCATTCAGAATCAAACTATTTTTCAGTGTCCACCGTGACCTCCCTTGGCACCCCGAAGAGGCAAATGATGTTTTCTAGAAGAATTTGACAATGTTGGCAGACTTGATTGCGGTGACTGGCTCCGCTTCCACCCGCTTGGAGAAGTACTCGATGGCCACTACCGCGAAACGGAAACCTCCTGGTGCAGTGGGTAGTGGTCCCACGATGTTGATGCCCCATCACGCGAGCAGCCAGACAGGAGCCAATGGTTGGAGCAGCGTCACGGGGAGAGGGTTCATCTTGCTCATTCTTTGGTAGGTCATGCATCGCCTGACAATTTCTTGGACATCCCGAAGTGTGGTGGGCCAATAGAATCCTTACTGGAAGACCTTCCCGACAAGGGCCCTAGATGCCGAGTGTGCCCCAAAGGGATCGGCATGCATTTCTTCCAGCATCTGTCACCCCTCCTCCCTAGGGATGCATCACAGGAGGGGGGTGTACATGCCTACTTTGTAGACGGTTCCGTCCACGAGCTGGTAGTGGCCGCATCGTTGTTGCAGACGGTGCATCTCCGTATGGTCCTTGGGAGTGTACTGCTGTTCAAGGAACATGATGATGGGGGAGCACCAGTCTTCGCTGAATATGGCTGTGACCTCGCGAGAGGTCCCTGCGGCATTGGTGGCAGTGGCGATGCGAAAAAAGAATTCCGACGGGAGCAAGTTTCCTTGGGAGGCTACTTTGGCCAATGCGTCGACATGCTCATTCTCCATCCTGGGGATGTGCATGATGGTGAAACCGTGGAACTTGCGTTCCAGGTTTCGGACCACCCGTAGGTACTCCGCCAGCTCAGGCTCCCGAGCCTGGTATTCTTTTTGTACTTGGAGCGTGACAACTTGGGAGTCGCTCTTGATGAGGAGACACCGCACTTATAGGGCTGCTGCCTTCTGTAACGCGAGGACGAGCACCTCGTACTCCGCCGTGTTGTTGGTGCATAGGAAGTCAAGATGGAGGGCATATCGGATCTCCTGCCCCATCGAGGAGGATAGGATCGCCGCCGCTCCTGCGTGTTGATGCTCATTATTGACACACTTTTAGTGCCATTTAAGTGGTGTTTTCATACATATTCTTATACTAACCTGCCACTTGGTACCTAAAATAACCCCATTTTTGCATATGCATTGTATTTTGGAGGACATTCTATTTTTTCCAAGAAATTGTACCTAAAAGCATAATTTTGGATAAAGCTTTGAACAAGTAATGAACTTGTCAAAGATGAAGGCCAGTGGGCTCAGAAAGAGCCCAGGCCGATCGGCCTGATGAAGCCCAAGCCGATCGGCCAGGAGTCTTCTGGCCTCCTTCGACGCTCATGTTTAGGAAGCACTCCTCCAAGATTACTTAAGGCCTAAGTTTGTGAAGATATGGCAAGGATCACTTTGGGATCAAAGAGGATCAAGCGGAGATTTGGAAAGTTATTAAAGATCAATTTCATCCCGAAGCTATCGATGTGTCAGGCCCACATACAAGTAAAAATAAGACTTCAGGACACCTAAGAAGACTTGGGGACGAAGGAGGGTGTGAGAGACCACAAGGAAGGGCTAGGCCAATCGGCCTGGGGCTTTCCTTGCTTCTCTCACCTTCCAATTTCTGCCATGCGGTCTCTAGACTATAAATACTCCGATATTTTACTGAGCACGCAGACCAATCCACCAGAAGTCGACGAATAGAGGGACACGCATCAGAGGGAGCTGAGGGCCGCTGTAAGTCTTCAAGGTTGTCTAGGAGATGACTTAGGCTAGACCCTAGCCGCCTTGCTCATCCCTGCGCGGTGAAGCCATGGTGGAGTTCTGGAGCCGAGCCTTGTGATCATCAAGGCTTATGCACACACGATGGTGATATCAATCTAATCTTGTGCTTAGTTTGATCTACTATGATGCATGTTTTTTCTCATATGTTTAGTAAGCATATGTTTTTAGTAGGAATAGATATAATCATGGTGATTAGTCTATGTCTTGTGGATACATCTTAATAGTGCGTAGGAAGTCGGTGTGATTACCCTTGTGTGGTGATAGCATGTGGGAGGAAAAGACCGAACAATTATGTAATGTTGAGTAGGATTGATGGTGAGTATTGTGGGAGTCGTTTGAGGTAATGCTTTGGAAAACCAGAGGTGTTAACACGCACCTCGCAGTGGTGACCACAAGAAAGTAGGCCGCTTACGAGCCACCTTTTTAAGAGATGACTGTTTATCAAGGTGCTACGTAGATTGGTTACCACTTTAGCTGGAACTACAATAAGAAGACAATAAGCTCATGCTACCTTTCGTTGTGTTACCTATGGATGTGATCTGTTTATCCTGTCTATAATACTTATCTCACGATTGGGTTTAACATTATATGATATTCATGCTTCATGTTAGGATTAGATTCGTTTAGCTAGATAGAAAACCCTAGTCAGTTCGCTGCTGATCCACATATTGATAAACCTTGGATGGAATACTCTAAGGGAAAAGCTATGATGATCCGTGTGCTTGCGGTTCACAACTTGGTGTGTTAACTATCGTCAACACTGCGCCGGAGGTGCCCCACGTGTCATCAACATACGTTGTCCAGATCGGCTCCGCCATCGAGGGGCTACTGGCAGACATCGTTAGTGTCCAATCAGCAATGAAATCAGCGAGAGCTTGTGACTTGATTGCACTTTGGGAGACGAAGGAGAGCACGAAAGGATCGAGTTTTGTTGCCCACTTGTTGATGCGCCCAATGGCCTCCCGGTTTTCGAAGACGTCGCGCAGCGGGTAGGAGGTTGGGATGGTGATCGGGTGAGCGGTGAAGTAGTGCTTCAGCTTGTGGGAGGCCATGACGACAGCATACGCCATCTTCTCCAACTCGGTGTAGCGTAGCTTGGTCCTCGTCGATGCTTCAGGGACATGGTACACTGGAGATCGCTCCTCCTTCCTATCTCGGGAGTGCTCTTCCACTAGGACTGTGCTCACCGCTCCCTCCACTGCTATGATGTAGAGAAGGAGAGGGGCGCCGGGGGTAGGGCTTGTCAGCACTTCTAGATGCTCTAGGTACTGCTTGAGTTTATGGAAGGCCTGTTGTTGCTCCTTCGTCCACCAGAACCCCATAGCACCTCGAAGAAGGGCAGGCTCCATTCTGCTAATCTCTCGATGAAGCAGCTCAGTGCCGCAAGTCTGCCGATCTAGCGATGAAGCGGCTCAGTGCCGCAAGTCACCCCATTAGGCATTGCGCCTCACACATGTTGCTCGGGGGTTCCATCTCCCGGATGGCACGGATCTTGTTGGGGTGAGCTTCGATTCCTCTCTAGGAGACAAAGTAACCTAGTAGCTTCCCGGAGAATACCCCGAACATGCATTTTTTTGGGGTTGAGATGTAGTCAGGTTCTTCGTAGATTCGTGAAAGTTTCCCACAGGTCAGAGAGGTGGTCCTGCTCATTCCTGCTTTTGTCGAAAATGTCATCAATGTAAGCCTCCAGGTTTCTTCCGACTTGGGCATAAAAAACTAGCTAGACTAGTTGTGTGAACGTCACCTCGGCGTTCCTGAGGCCAAAGGGCATCTGCACGAAGCAGTATGTTCTGAATGGAGTGATGAAATTGGTTCGGGCTCATCATCTTCCGCCTTCTAGACTTGGTGATACCAGGAGTAGGCATGTAGGAAGCTGAGGCGCTCACTCTCAGAAGTGGAGTCCACGATTTGATCAATGCGGGAGAGAGGGAAATCATCCTTTGGGCAAATCTTGTTGAGATCGGTGAAGTCCACACACATTCTCCACTTCCCATTGTTCTTCTTCACTGGGATCGGGTTGGCGAGCCATTCCGTGTGAATGACTTCCCGAATCACATTTGCGTCGAGCAGCTTGCTCACCTTCGCACGGGCCACCTCCTTCCTTTCCGTCGACATCTTCAGCACCTTCTATTTGGAGGGCTTCTTTTTGGGGTCAACGTTCGGGTGGTGCTGGATCAAGTCTCGGTCGATCCCTTGGAGATCAGAGAGGGACTAAGCGAAGACGTCCTCATTTTCCCGGAGGAAGTTAAGGAGGGCTGCTTCCATTTCATTTGGGAGGTTGGCTGCCAGTTGCACCATCCTCTTAGGGTGCATCTGATTTCGATGAGTCTTGCCAGCTTCTGATCGCCTAGCACCTTGATGATTCCTTTCAACCCTGGCATTTTCATTCACAGGAAGTTGTGATGAGGGATGGCGTAAAAGGTGTTGAGGAGGCGTCTCCCAAATATGGTGTTGTACTGGTAGGGCACATCCACCACGTCGAAGATGATGTCCTCCGTGTGGGCGTATTCACCAAGGCCGAAGGACACTGGCAGCTGGATTTGGCCCAAGGCTTCGACTGCTTGCCCTCCAAAACCACGCAGAGGCGTTCCAACCTGAGTAAGCTGGGTGTGGGAGAGCCCAACAATGTTGGCCGAGATGACAAAGGCATCAGTGTGGGGGTAGAAGGGAATGTTGTAGTCCTCCGCTCAGAAGGTGATCAGGACGGTGGCGTAGTGGGGGAGCAGGGCCTGCAGGTGTGAGGTCACGTGCTGGACCTCCCTTACGTACTCGTGCCACTGGCGCTTGGACTCCAGGGACTGTATGAATCCCCAGAGATGGGAAGGACCATGCGATGAGTCCCCACTACGTACTGCACATCTCGGGCAGGTGCCTCCTAATTTGGGGCCAGCAGAGGGGCCTGTGGCTGCCCTGGTGGTGGTGGAGACAGAGGTGGCATTCTGTACACCGCCGCGGGCGGCCACTGATGGGCGGGGTGCGGTATCGGTGGCGGAGGCGTGTTGACCCAACCCATGAGTGGGGGTGGGGCAGTGTGCATGATGGCCCTCCCTGTGGTGGAGGTCTTCCGGGTGAAGGCTGCCGCTTCTGCCTTGCAGGCATCGATGGAGAGGCACTCTCGTGTAGTGTGCCCTCCCAAGTGCTCGTGAATGATGCAGTATGGCTTTGACGAATCCCCATAACGAGTCTAGCTCGACTCACTCGAGGCTTGGTGTTTTGAGATCTGGAGGAGGGCTTTCGGGCATCAGAAGTCTTCTCCCTCTTCCGGTCCCCTCGGGGTTCCTCCCTCCTCTGGAGGTCTCCACTGTTTAGACCTCCCGGTAGGGGCGACATGCATGGTCTCGCTGCTTGCGCTGGTCGTCCCTCTCCTGGGGATGCTCCGGAAGGGAGTCGTGATGCCTTCTCTCCTGCCTCTTAGGTTGGGATTCTGGGAGGATCTTCCGTTGGGCCTCGCGGAGCTCATCAGCTTCCGCATGCGCGTACTCCTCCATCTTGCGCATGAGTTCATACACGGTCTGAGGAGGACGCCGGGAGAGGCGTGACTGAAGGAGCCATGGCGTAGACCCTTCTGGGCAGCATAAATGATGGTTCTTTTGCTTAGACCACTTGCTTGGCACTTCACATTGATGAAGCACTTGACGAAGCTTCTGAGCATCTCTGTCCGTCCTTGCTTGACGGCGAAGAGGTGTCCTGAAGTTATGGGGTCATCATAGTTTCCTTGGAAGTTCTCTAGCATCACCTCCCATAGCTGCTCCCAGGAGAAGATCTTCTTGGCTTCAAGGGTAGTGTACCAGGTGCGGGTGATGCCCATCATGGCATCACAAAGCTCTTCGCATGATGGCCTCATCACCTCCAACAGACTGAATGGTGACTTTGAAACTCAAAATGAAGGCCTTAGGATTAGTCTTCCCATCGTAAGGGGCGATCTACGACATTTTGAATCCTCGCGGCCAGCTGATGGACTGGAGGCCGGGGGACAGGGGGACTTGTTGTCATAGAGGGTGCTCCTTCACGCATGGCTATCGAACATGACCCGGCTGGGGGACGTTCTGGCTTGCCCACACTCCCTTTCCCCAAGGTGTCCCGATGAGCCTTGGCCGACTGGAGGGCTTCCAGGTCCTTCCAGAGCTCCCTAGCCTGCCGCATGGCGTCAGCTTTCCGGCATAGGTATTCCTCCTCCTTGGCCCGAGCCTCCTTGTCGATGGCTTCCCGACTGGCTGCCTCCCTTTGCTCGTTCTCCCTCCGGGCCTACTCCAGCTGGGCCTGTAGGCCATCCACCTTCGCTTTAGCCTCCCAGGTTAGGCACTCCTCTCAGGAGCTAGTGGCATCGAGGCTGGAGGCATCTCCTGTCTCCTCCTCCCCGGTCATTGGGTCTTCCTCAGCTTCTGGGTCATCATCGCTGATGCCCGCCAGCTCCTCATCGCGTCCTAGGTCAACCCTTTCCGGATCAGCCCCGGTAGATGCCTTGCCCTCCGGAGATGTAGTCTCGGAGGGGTCATTGGTTGTCATGGGGAGGGGATCTATCAAAAGGTTGGTGGCTCTCTTCCCCTTCCGCCGCTGCGGCACCACGTGGCTTCTCAGTCACTCTCTTCCCACGGATGGCGCCAACTGTTGGTGGTTACAAAATGCCCAAATAGTAGAGGGTGGCTCTAGAACAAGGCACTTGTCCAAAGAGCTTCTAGGAGACTGAGTGGATAGAATGTTGTCACTTGATTGAGCCTATAACCCTTCTATGTATAGACTTGGGGGTCGAGGCCTTTTCGGGAAAAGGACCCTTTTACCCCCCGGTACGGAGCTAGTGGAAACTAGGTTCTCTGGGACGCGATGGTGGGGGTAATGAAGTCAAAACCTTCCCTGGTACGGAGGTTCTCTGTACCTAGGGCCAACGTGGTGGTCCCGTACGGGGATCTTCCTATGGGAGGAGGGCGCGGTCGGCCTCCGTACCTAAGGCTGATGTGGATGCCTCCCCTTTTCTCCTTTTAGGAGGTGCGTAAGGCCTGCGCCCGCTCTTCCCAGGGCCCACCTTTCACCCGTCTCTCCCGGACGGGCAACACCTCCGGGGGAGCAAAAGTATTCCGGGGAAGTCCCAAATGACTTGACCGGAAGCCCTTCCACCCTTCTCTTCTGGTTATCCTTGAGGCCTCATCGGCGATCCTGTTTCCACCGTGTTCCACCCGGGACTCCTACCCAACGGTAACCCTTTGGATCCCGAGTCCGAGGGATCCTCGGAGACCTCCGAGCTTTCAGAAGCCTTGTGGAGGGGATGGTCCCTTCGGCCTGCGATCTTAACCCAATTCCCCAACAAGTATAAAGGTGGCAGAGGATGGTCCATGAGGAGTGGTTAATTGCAGGTTGTAGTCACAAATCCGGAAACAAGAGCTGATGAAGATGGTGGAAGGAGGGCATGGTGGGGTGAGAGGGATGACACAATGGCTAATTATTAGGTGTTGGAGGCATGTAGTAGGTAAGAAAGGTTGCTACTTGCTAGTGAAAGAAAGGAACCAGAGAGCCATTGGATGAGATGTGATAAGAGATCTAATGACTCAAAATTCAAATGCTAGTCGAACAAAAAACACCTTGGTGAGCTCTATAGTAGCCCAACAAGAAGGTTTGGAGCTCATGGCCTAGATCTTTCGCACATGCATGCTTTGATCTACAGCACCTTGGTGCCTGGTTTGATCTAGAGCTCGGCTTTGCTTTGCCTGCGTTGATGAGATAGGACTAGAGAAAAAAACAGAAACTTGTCAAAGATATGAGTATTATCCTCTTTCTATGTCCTCCAAGGAACCAGCATGAACAAGGAGTCCATCCCTGAGACCCATGCATAGCTGCAATCGTCAATGGATTGTCACTGTGTTTAGTGGAGGTGGATTATAGTATCACCTAATAGGGAGACCTATGTATGCATGGAGTAATTAGACTAACTGTATACTAACCTTTGATGGGGTTCTAGACGGTGCAAGTGCAACATAGTAAGATGTTCTTATCTTCTTATCCTCATTCGATAGTTATCTAGGACGTGCATGCAAGAAAAGATAGAGGGCCCAAGTGTGCCAGCTCGATTAATGCTAGCAAGCTAGGTTAAGCTGATGTCATCGATTATCGTACTACCTTCACTTTGATCTCATTAATAAGTTCTTTCAAACTTGGGTATACATATTAGAAAAAAAAAGTCTTATATTGCTACATGGAGCAATCTATTGCCTGCTTCATGTCAGTTGTCTACGATCGCTGATTCCCATTAAAGGTAAACTTTGTGCCCGTATGATACTCATGTTTGGTTAGCTAGCTACCTAACTCGGGACTTGAGCTTTTTTCCATGTCAAAAGTTGGGTGAGCCAGAACCGTCCTCTTGGCGCTGGCAAGGCTTACCTTACCGAGCGAGGCGAGCTGGAGAGGCAAACAACCAAACACGTCCTTAATCTTAATTCGTGTATTAATTCGTGTATTTGACGTTTAGGATAGTGACACGACCAGAGCAGTAATCATCCTACTAATTAATTGGGCCACTGCATTTTCGCGTAATTATATATCATAATTATTATATATAATGTCACAAAACCCTGATACTTTTAGGTACACACATGACACGTGTACGCGAAGCTAGGCTGGCGGACGAAACGGAACGGATGGAGGCCGGTACGCGTCAATACCAGGATCCCAGCAGAGGCATGTGTGTGTGTCGCGAAGAACTAGTCCAACTACGTGCTGTATTAGCACAGATTTCGCGATTAGTTTTGAATCGATCGGGCGCGGCTCAATTCGATCTAGTCCATTGATGGTTGAGACACTAGCTAGGTCGAGGCCAGTCCAGCAGGGGCCGGCCGTCGTAGCGCGCGGCAGCTGGAAGTAGGTGTAGCGGCGCGCGCGTGCATGTGCGCGCATGTGAGCCGTCTCGTCCCGTTGCCAGCCGCAGCATTGGCCGACGCGACGGGCCCGACCACATGGAGAAAGCCGCGAGCGCCTACGTGCCAAACCGTACGCCGTCGGCCGTCGCGTCGCAGCATTGGCCTCGCCGTACCCCTCCTCTCCTGCCCCGCGAGCGGCAGCGGCCTACTCAGGCAGCTGGCCGGCAAGGCAGCGACCCCGCCGGGGTAGGCGTCCGATCATCCGAAACCGGATGCCTAGGAGCGCTGCGTACGCCAGCTAGGCAGGTTTGCCGGGACTTGAAGCAAAAATGCCTTGAGGCGGATCCAAGACCCAAAACTAGGAGAGCTCATCTTCCTCTTCATGCTCTATTTCCCTCCTCCTCTTCATCTGTAGTTGAAATTTGTAGGGGGTTCCAGCCCCTCGGCCCACACGTTGGATTGGATATGCTCTTCATCACTCTTCCACGTCGCATGCGGCACTGCAAGCTTACCGCTATCTAGCACGCGCGGGTGCGGCAGGGGCTTTGCTTGTTTGGTGGTTTCACGCTGGAGCAGTCAGCGAGAGTACAAACGATATGATAGGAGGAGGCGGCCTGAGGAATATTAAGGGGTGTTAAGGGGTGTGCTTGGCAGCACTCTTCTCTAGAAAAAACAACTCTACTCCACTAACTCCATACTTTTGCAACTCCACTCCATCAACTCTAGAAAAACATAGAGTACGTATTTGACTGATTGCAGTGCTCCAGCTCCAGAAACATATCATCCTCTTCTCTTTTCTCCCCTCCTGTTCCTCTCTCTTCTCTCTTCTCCCCTCCTGTTCCTCTCTCTTCCTTTGCTCACGCTCGCCTTGGTCGCCTCCCCGCCAATCTCCTCACTACAGAGGCCCAAGAACTGGACCCCAAGCCATGGTCGATGCTCAGGCTGGCAACGCCGCGGCGCGTGCGGCTTGCTGGAGAGGCACCATCATGCTCCGGCCGCTCCTTGCCTCCCAATCCGTCCCTTCTAGTCTCTTGAGACCTCCTCATTGAAGCTTCGAACCGCTGGTAGCCAGTTCACTCATCGTTTTCTGAAGCCCATGATCGACCGGATCTGAAGATCTGCAAAATCCTTGATGTTTGGCGCTATGACTGAATGCTTGGTTTTTCGATTGCAGTTTTTAGTCATGCCCTCTCATGGATCACTCGTACAGCAAGGTGAGTTGTGGATGGCCTAGGCGAGGCACTCGGCGGCGACGGCGTCGGGGCCACGGCACGAGGCAGCGGCGGCAGGGCCACGGCATGGGGGCGGCGGTGGCGGCGAGGCCACGGCACGGGGGCAGCTTCGGCAGGGCCATGGCATGGGTCCTACAGCTGCGACCGCGCTCGCTGACTCCCGTCGTTGTCGGGGCCATGGCGCGGGCCGGCGCGCCCGCCGGCTACCAAATGCGGGGAGGAGGCAGCGACACCGCAGAGGGGCCAACGACCAAGGCCCGGCGCACGGTGGCGGATGGCGCGGGAGCTTGCACGGCAGCGGACGGCGCTGCAGCTCAGTCGGCGAGCAGCGGTAGCACGCGCGGCCCCGGCGAGTGACGGCAAGGCTCCGAAGAGCTCAACCTCAACTCGTCGATGACCTCCTGTTGCTCCTCTGCTCGTCGATGACTTTGCCGGAGGAGGGCACCAAGGCACTCGGCGGCGATGCGTGCCCCGACGGGCATTGGTGGCGTGCTGTCCTGTGGGCGGGGGCAGTGCGGTCAGGCATGCGCCGGTGGCGCATTTCGGTGAGTTCTTTTCTATTTTTTGCAAACCAGTATCGTGTGATCAGTGGCATGGTGGGTAATTACCCCACTCCTTCATGAGGAGGTCTAAAACTATTGTTTTTGAGCACCCCTTGAGGTATAAAAAATCGTGGATATATCTAACCTTTACCTCCATATTTTTTCCTGGAGCTGGAGTTTGTGGAGTTGGACATGTTTGGTAGGAACTTTTGTGGAGTTGGTGGAGTGGAGCTGTTTATGATGGAGTGGAATGCTACCAAACACCCCCTAAAGCTCGATGGTTTTTTCGAATCCATAGCTGTGTCGGGATGCATTAAGGGCTAGCTAATACTCCATCCATTTTAAATTGTAGGTCATTTTGATATTGGATACATAATTTTTCTATACATTTAAATATAATTTATTTCTAGGTGTATAACAAAAGTTATGAATTTAGAAAAGTTAAAATGATTTATAATTTGAAACGAGGGAGTAATTTTTTTTTATTGATAGGGAACGGTTACTTTAAATACTAAGATTGATTTTCAACTACAAACACAATCTTCCTTGCCTCCTCTAACTCCTTGGATCATTATCTCTCACTTTACTAGTAAAGTGCACGTGACGTGCGCCGCACGTGTTTTTAGAAATAAAAATTTAGTAAAAATACTTATTTTAGGAAGCTTAATTTGCAAAAGTCATCCAAATAGAAAGTATAAGGTCGCTTTTCAAAAGCTTGTGTATTAGTTTTTTGAAACGAATATAACTTCCATTAAGCAACAACCGATCCAGGCATATCACCAGTTACTAATTTGTATATAAACTCCAGGGCTTTGTTCTGTACCATCTCAAAACCAGAGTATCTATTGCCACAAAACCCCAACCCAATTCATCTCCTTGAGAGACAAAAAGCTACCACCTCCCCGCCGCCACCGCTCCGCCCGCCCACCTTCCCACCGCCACCCGGTTCGCCGCCTGCCGCCCACTTCGGCGCCTGCCGCCAATGAGGCCACTCCGCTGCCCGCCAGCGAGGCCGCTCCGCCTGGCGCCTGCAGCCCCTGTCGCCGCCCCAGGTCAGTCCACTGTCCACTCACTTTTTCTTCATTCTCTATTCAGTAGAACAATAGATCCATGAACTACACTTCTGCCTTGCCATTGATTTTGTGATCTGGTGATAGGCAGTGTTCTGTCTAGACTGAATGAATGATTTTGTGACTTCTGCCTTGCCATTGATTTTGTGATCTGGTGATAGGCAGTGTTCTGTCTAGACTGAATGAATGATTTTATGATTGTCAGTAGCTATTTTTGTGATTGTCAGTAGCTTTTTTGGTTCAATTTGGATGGTTAGAAGTTGTTGTTTTCATTAGTATGCTAGATCTGTTATTCTGGTGATATGTAGTTAACTTGTGTCATGTTGTTGGACTGCAGATTGCATCGGTGATGGAGACTCCTGGGAGTAGTGTCCAACCTGAGCAGGTCTCGCAGGCTTCCATCCCTGTTGATGGAGCTCTCCCTGGTAATCAAGTTATCGCCATTGATGATGAAGTTGATGATCGTGAGGCCGAAGATTGGACTGTAGGTTTAACTCACTCACAGGGTTCGCATAGGAAGCTCACATCTGCTGTACAGAAGGACTTCACACGAGTTTGTGATGATGATGGAGTTTGGAAGGCAAAGTGCAACCACTGTGGCAAGAAGCTTTCAGCTACAACAACAAATGGTACTAACCATCTGCGTACTCATCTGAAAATCTGCATCTATAGGAAGAAGCCCGGTGACAATTTGCAAGCAAATTTGAGGTTTGCATTCACTGACAAGGGTGCAGTAGCTGTTGAAAATTATATGTTTGATCAATATGTAGCTAGGAAAGCACTTTACACGATGATTACACTGCATGAGTACCCTCTGTCCATTGTGGATCATCTTGGTTTTGGTCAATTTGTTAGTGCTTTGCAACCCTTATTCAAGATAGGAACTAGAAACACTATTAGGAAGGGCATCCTAAACTGCTATGATGTGGAGAAAAGAAAAGCTAGGATGTTTCTTCAGAAGCTCAGTTGTCATGTAGCCATTACAACTGACCTGTGGACTGCTGATAATCAGAAAAGAGGATATATGGCTGTCACTGGACATTTTATTGATGACTCATGGACCCTTAGAAGCTGCATTTTGAGGTGATTTCCTGCTGTCCTACTTCAATTACTTGCTGTCCTATTTGTGTTTTACTTCAATTAGTTGCTGTCCTATTTGTGTTTTACTTGAATTAGTTGCTGTCCTATTTGTCTTGTACTTGAATTAGTTGTTGTCCTATTTGTCTTGTACTTGAATTAGTTGTTGTCTTATTTGTCTTTTACTCCAACTTATTTCAATTGTATTTTCCAGGTTTGTATATGTGCCATGCCCCCATACTGCTGAAGTTATTTGTGATGTACTACTTAAATGCCTCCAGAGTTGGGATCTTGATTGCAGGGTGTCCACTGTGACACTTGACAATTGCAGTGTCAATGACAGCATGATTGGTCTAATGGAATCAAGGCTTGGGGAGGGTAATATGTTGCTAGGTGGAAAGCATTTGCATACCCGTTGCTGCGCGCACATATTGAACCTCATTGTACAAGATGGATTGGAAATGATCAAGAAATCTATTGCAAGAATCAGAGAGAGCATTGCTTATTGGATTGCTACACCAAAGAGGTATGAAAAATTTGTGAAAGTAGCTCAATAACAGAAGGTTGAATTGAAGAAAAAACTATATCTTGATTGCAAAACTAGATGGAATTCAACTTTTATCATGATTAGTACTGCTATACCTTATAGGAAGGTTTTTGATCATTTGGGCACTCTTGAACAACACTTTGTTTGCCCACCAAATGATGATTGGAAATTTGCAGCTATTGTTTGTGAGAAATTAGAAGTGTTCTATCAGCTCACTGGATTGTTTTTTGGAACAAAGTATGTGACAGCTAATATCTTCTTTCCTAAAGTATGTGAGATCAAACCTAAAATTAACTCTTGGAAAGAAGATGAAAATGAGATCATTAGAAACATGTCCAGTGCAATGATAGAGAACTATGATAAGTATTGGTATGATATCCAAGGTCTCATGGTTGTTGCTGTTATTCTTGATCCATGCCTTAAGATGATCATGCTGCAAGCGTGCTATATGGCTCTTTTGGGTCAAGAAGAAGCAGATAGATATTGTCAAAAGAGCTATGAATTGCTAACTCAATTGATGGATGAGTACCAAGTGCAAATTGATCAAGAAGTTGTGGGTACATCATCTTATGGGGCTTCAAACTCTACTGTTAGTGCTGTTGCTGTTCTGTCCATATTCAGAATACTTGCTGCCACTAAGAAGACCTCAAGTCTTGTTAAAGAAAAGAGTGAGTTAGATTGGTACTTGGACGAAGATCCTCTTCCTCATGATGAGAATGAGTACTTTGATGTCTTGGGTTGGTGGAAGGTGGCTGGAACTCGCTTCCCTACTTTGAGGTTGATTGCTCGTGATATTTTGGCAATTCCCATAACCACAGTAGCTTCTGAATCACCTTTTAGCACTAGTGGGAGGGTTCTAAGTGAGCATCGCAGCCGTCTTACTCCACAAATGTTGGAAGCTTTGATGTGCAGCCAAAGTTGGTTCCGTCACAATCTTAAAGGTAAAGAGTTATGCTTTTGATTCCTGCAGCTTGTCAATGTTGTCATCTCATTCTAATGATCTTATGGAAGCAGCTTACTAATGACGTCTTCTTATTCCAATGTGCATTTGTAGGTCAAGATGATGGAAAGATTGACACCTTTTGGTCCTGCCTTGAAGACATTGAAGAAGAAATGAAGGAAGAACCTTGCATCTCTACCGTCGACTCTGATTAAGCTTGTTGTTCATTTGTATCTGTTATGTGAACAATACTTGTGTGATTTGAGCCATGTGTGTGTTGTTCTAGACTTGTCACTTGTGCTTGTTGAACCATATTTATTTGCCTTGTACTCTTGTTATTAAGATGTTGAATAATCTATGAACAATAGTTGTGAACTGTTATTTGTGAACCATATTTTTGAACTGTTATTTGTGAACCATATTTGTGAACTTGTGCTGTTGTGCATTGAATCTGTGATCTGTACTGGTTTGTGAACTGTGAATTTGTGATCTTGCTGGCGGGTACGGGTGTGCCCGCGGGTACACTGTGCCCGCGAGTGACAGGCACTGGTCGCGGGCGTGGGTGCGGGCACAGGGTTTGCCTCGTGGGTGCGGGTTTGTGAACCCTCTGCCCGCGGGTAATGTGCCCGTTGCCATCTATACGGAGCACATGTTAATATTCAGTTAATGCCAAGACAGTGTCTGAAACAGAACTACATGTCCCAAATTTTGAAATCTTCAAATTTCTCTATGTATTAGCTCTGCATTATTTGCTTGTAAGCTACAACGATGACTTCCAAACCTGAAACGAAAAGTTGTAGTATCAGAATCACCGAGCCAATCCACATCACCGCAAGGAAAAATTGGCTCGTACACGCTCATACATCACTAAGCTAGTTGTTCAAAACCACACAAAGTAGCAATCAGTTGGCAAGTATTTTTTTAATGCAATTTCACAACAGTATGAATCTGGAAGTGCTTCGCAACAATTAATCACTATATTTATTTATTTTCTTTGCCTCAACTGTGTAGTAAAATAATCATCTAGAATGATGCATGTCCTAACTTTACTGGAGAAACAGAAAAATAGACCGACATGATCTTACCAGATTGACAATTCACACAGTCTCAAAGAAGTATTACAGTACATCATGCATGTAAAACCAATTGCAAGGTCATACTTACTCTGGTGTGGGCATGCACCAAGCGCATAGAGAGGAGCTACAATAAACCCTATAATAAATCAAACAAGGAGGCCCTGGCTATGGTTGTAAGAAAAGGTTCACCGATGAGGAGGTTGATGTGTCTGCAACCTTTAGGAAGTATAATCAAGAACATAGGAACGACAACCAATCGCACCAATACAATTACATTGCACAAGCTCATAAATGAATTATCAAGTCATTGATCAATTACAGCAGGCATAGAGATATATAAGAAAAAATATTAATAAGGACTATTCTGATGTAAAGTATTATCACAGTATGCCAAACCACAGTCACATATATTTCTGCAGGAGTATATAGCCTAATTCTTCTATATCCCTCTCATGTAAAATCGTGGAACGAAAGGGGAACTTTCATATGCTCACACGCGTTTAACTGAAAAAACAAATAGTTGATTATTTACTGTTGGAAAACTCAAATAAGGGTGTGGACGCATTCAGTGTGTCTTGTTATCAGCAGAGTTGTGATACTCAAAGTTCAGCTCACCGCATTTTGAAAAAAAAAATTCAGAGAAGGAAAACACAGACAGGAAAAATAGGAACGGTGGCTCAACTTTCCTCTCCTTGCGAGACGAGAGGGATGAGATCATGAGACTTAATCAATCTAATGGTGGTTTATTACACTAATCATCTGTGGTAGTAAGGAGGCACAAAACATTATTTGGGTGTCAAATTAAGCATGTGGTCATCAAAGGAACTGGTACCGATCTTTTCGTGATTTCGTCCATGCCACCTCATACACACAATACGAGCTCATCATAGCAACCATGAACAAGAAGCCAGCCGCGATCATAGAAAGTTAGCAGGACGATGGCCAATGGCGTCGAAAAGGTGCTGAAAATAAAAAACATTCGAATTGTAAACTCTAGAAAGGCTAAACAAAAGGACATCGAGAATAGCATGGAGGGCCTGACCTTGCCTTCAATTTACTGTGATGTTGGCATGCTCTTTGTCAATTTACTGTGATGTTGGCCTGCTTGTTGCCGATGTGCCGGCAAGACGAACTTGGAGGCATCTGTGTGTTGGGGTAGGATCGACAAGCCGGACATGGAGGTCTATGTCTTGGAGGCGTCAATCGGCAATGGCTGCCAATTATCACCGAATACGGCTTGGAGGCGCACAGCAATGGCTGCCCAAAAGGAGATGTCATTCTTGATGTGATTCAAGTAGAAGAAAACAATATTATGACGTGATCCACCAACCAAAAAGAAAAGGAAACAATGTGACAAGATTTCAAGCAATAGGAAACAACGTGAATAAGCTTCCTTTTCTAGTCATCGTAATTAACATCATAGGTGTGGACGTTGGACGATCTCGTGGAGGAAAAATCATGAACGAAAAATCTTGATGCAAAATTAGAGGGGCGGGACGACCATGTAAGCACCAAACATGGCAAGTGAAGGGGGGGTACGGTGATGTGGATGCAAAATTAATGGGGTGGGATGAGGTGGGTACGCGGGTGGGTAGAATTCTTTTACGGTGAAAAAAGAAAC
The DNA here is from genome assembly GCF_000263155.2 of Setaria italica. NCBI lineage: Eukaryota > Viridiplantae > Streptophyta > Magnoliopsida > Poales > Poaceae > Setaria > Setaria italica. Next base: position 28,825,052 of record NC_028451.1, on the reverse strand, counting down.
GGCAAAAAGGCAGAACTATTTTAGACCCCTCCTCAAAACTTTGGTACCCCTCCAGACCTATCAAGTGAGTCCTCTATGAGGGGTACGGGGGTGTAACTCTGAGTGAGAAGTGTTTTCAATTGTTTTGGATATATAGATTTGGATCTTTATAGTATAGATAAAGAACTTTTCCCTCCAAACATATCATTTACTAGTACAATTATTAGGCTAGTGTTAATGGGTTCCATGACACATTTCATGGACATTAAACTATATGACAACTCAGCAAATTTGCTGACTAGATGAGGTTCTTATGCGAACATATGAGAGGGGACTTTTATCCTCAAGACACCAAACAGATTTAGCTACCAATATAACAATATAAGAATATTAGTGTAATGAAACTGTGCGCTAAGATTGATCTTATAAAAATAATTATATTAAATTTATAATTCATCACAATTTACGTTTTTTCTTCTATAGTTATTATCAGTTAGCCATCTCATGGTATGACGACAATGACTGAGAGGAAGAGCAACCTCCACTGTTTGATGCCATAGATCATGGCTGACATCAACTCGATCTTCTTATAATCGAAACGTAGGGCAGGGCACCAGCATTGATGATTCACCCCGAATCCAGCAAACCTGGATACCAGTGCGGTAGGTCCAAAGTCCAAACAAAGAAGAAGGGTCGGGTTACGATGAAGGAGGAGGGGCAGAACGGGAATAAAAAGATCAGGCACTAAATCCCCCCGGTCCTGGGGCGATCGGGGGAGCTGTCAGGCACGTGTGCAGGACAAGCCGTGGTGGCGTCCACGCGCGGGCCCCACGCTACGCGACAAGCCACAGCTCACCGGCCCTTTTGCACCCACCCCCCTACCGAAACTTTCATCTCCCCGGAAGAGGTCCTCCTGCCTCTATTTATTCCACCAGCTCAGCTTCTCCCACGTACACCACACACGTCGTCGCGCACGTACGATTTTCATCCGGCACACGCTAGCTAGCTGTTGCCAGATACAGCATATGGAGGAGAGGCGGCGCTCGCCGTGCCAAGGACGCCGGCGGCGGCGGCGGCGCGCGGCGGAGACGGCGCTGATGGACCGGAAGGTCCGGGAGCTGCGGCGGCTGGTGCCCGGCGGCAACGCGGTGCCGGCCGACCGGCTGCTCCTCCGCACCACCGACTACATCGTGCGGCTCCGGGCGAGGATCGAGCTCCTCAGGGCGCTCTCCGATCTCGTCGCCGTGACGAATCATATGGCGGTTGCCATGCCGGCGGTGACGCCTAGCTAGCTGGCCGGCCACGGTGATTTTTGTGTGTGTCGTTGTACTTTCCGCGTATATATATTACTAGCAAAAGTGCTCGTACGTTGCAACGGGTCTTTACTTTTTTTAAAATAATTATCTGCTTATTCCCACTTCATGTTTCATGGTGCTATATCACTTTTCTTCTTCTCCTTCCCAAAATTCTGCACAAGGGAAATTAAAGAAGTAGATAAGCGGAGAAAAGTTCATAGATTTCATACCAGATGGTATCACAAGAATACGGAAGTTCTCGATGTAACTGGATGATATGATACTTCACCTTTTTTAATTCCTGAGTTATCTGTTATATTATCCTAAAATCTTCGCACTAATAAATGTAACTTTGATGTGCATAATTGAAATCGCAATTAATTTATTAGCACAATGTATGTTGGTCCAATCATTCAGCAATTTTAGTATTAGAGTGCTCCATGAAATTTGTATTTGATCCTCGGCTCATTCTCCGGCTGTATTATAATCACTAAGTTAAAATTTAAATTAGCAATTCTGATTAAATTAAGGAGGTTCAGCGAGCAAGATTGTAGAGCAGTCCTTGAGGCTGTCTAGGTTGTTTTGCCATTATTTAATTTATAATGTACGCAACATCAGGTTTAAACATACATTGAAGCTTCTGGTATATAGATTCAGTATGCATGCAACTCCAATTTTAGCTTTTATACATTAGCATGTTATTACAGACATATTACCCACTAAACTTTTCAACCTATAAAAAAAGCAATGCTAAATAAATGATTACCCTTGATTAGAATTTGTTTGACCACTTCTAAATTTAAAACTTTCACTGTATGCAAATTCATCTAGCAATTACTGAACCAGCTTGACCATACTCCGAGCAGCATAGTACCAACGAGCACTCCAGGCAGCACCACTGCATCAGTAATGTTAGGCGGATGTCAGGCTCCTGTGATGGCCTGCGGTCAGTGTCGGCAGCAAGCAGTAGGGTGGAGATGCCGCACTTTGCATCTATGCTAGGTAGAATGCTACGACAACAATTTATGCTTTGCTGCTGCGCAGATTATATGTGAGATCACAGTGGACCAGTTCCAAGAAAGTCGGCGCTAGATCAAGGCAGCGCGCACGGGTGCAGCAGTGGGCGATAGCATCCGTGCATGGCGAGATCGGAGCTCCGTGTCGCGCCACTAGTGCGGCACGGTGAGGAGCTTGGGAAACAGAGGAGATGGATCGGAACTGCTGGGCTGTTTGACTGGACCGCAGCAAGAAGTTCATGCTCCTATCAGGATGGCAGGTTGATTACGAAAAATGCGAGATATTTTTTTTCAACTCGTCAACGAACTACGGTAGTTTAACTCTAGGACTGCGGGTTGATTAAAAAAGTTGAGGAATTTTTTTTTGCAAAACAACCACGATGGTTGGAAGAAACCACCATATTAGATATAGATATACATATCATGTAAAGATCGATCTCAGTTTTTCTACTACTTAGATGAAGGATCATTGACTGTTTATTATAGCGAGATGTGTTGTGCGTATCATTCAATGTGTTCTGGCAGTTTTGTTTCCTTTCGAATTCGTTCTCTCTAAGGATCCGTTCGATTAGTTAGGATTGGACCTGGGAACCAATCTAACTTATCAAGATTATACAAATTAGTAAACCATTCCAACCAGGAATCGTTCCACGGACTCATTCTAGAGTAACCGAACGAGCCCTAAATTGTTTCTAATTTCTTATTTACTTTATATCACAGTTTATGTGTCGTTTGCTCTTTTTCTTGAGATGTTTTGCTCCTTTTCGTCCTTAGGAGTTTATATTAATTGTTTGTGTCTTTTAATCATAGTGAGTACCTAGCTAGATCGTGTGTTGCATTGGGTGGTTTGTTGGTAAATACTTTATTTTAAAAGGTGAGAGTACTTGCGATTATTGCCCCATAATCGCTAGCAAGATGGACTGATTTTAGATATACGGTGTATTTGATTTTCTGTAAATAGTTTAATTTTTCTGTCTATGTAAATTTTTCTGTCCCATATAACTTTTGTAGTTTTTGCACTGTTTCGTGTATACTTCCACGTGGGTTATTTAATTTTTGCCAACTTGTTTTTGCTTTCAGAGCTTTGTTGCAAACTTGCAACAAGTTGGAATTAGTTGCGATAATAAGTAGTAGGAAAAACTATACTAATGAGTAGTCTAGATCTTTCCTGATGGTTTTTGTGATCCGACAGGATTACTCTCTAGTTCCTGACGATACGCAAACCGTCAGGAATCTTCCATTTTCTGGTAGTGCATGGTCTCAGATATTTTTTGTTTGAGGGTACATCGGGGATTTTTGCAGTTTTGAAAGCCAAGAGTATGCATGCTGGAGGGATGCACAAACCAAATTTCTTGTTTCCATGATGGAGCGTCATCATCTCTCAGCAAGATACCGTGGTCAGCAAGAAGAATGATTCGATTAACGAGGATAGTGTTAAGTTTGTGACTAGTCCTTTTATATATATTAGGAGTACTGTCTTAGGAATTAGGGGTAAAATAATACTAATAGATAGCTCACGCATATACACGGGTACGGTGACGGGTCCACACAGCCAGTCTTTATATGAAAGCGCAGTATTGCCGTGTCAACACTCCCCAAACTTACGTCATGATTTTTGTAAAACAGAGAAAAACTATACTTAAAAAATATTATGGTATTACATGGTTTTGATTTTTAAAACTATGATCTTCTAAGGAAAAAACTGTGATTTTTTACATGGCTTTAACAAACTGTAACATCCAAACATGGCCCTTTCGTCCATGTGCCACTGCTTGTGCTTCTACACAGTAGCATATTCGCATGATGAGGTTGCTTAAAAAAAAGTTGCTTCAAAAATATTCGCATGATGAGAGGTGTGAGCTGGAAGCTGGCTGTATCCACAATCGCACATATGCATCAATTTGCTTAGCTAGCTGGTCTTAATTAAAAGAGCTAGCCGGCCCATTATTTCACGGTTATTATGTGCTTATAAGTTGTAAGGTCTCTTTTCATGATATAGTTAACAAAGGTAAGAACTTGGGTAACTGTGTTGTAACAACCTAGATTAATTAAACGGTGTTTTAATATTAAGAACAAGTCTTTAGGGCTTAAAGAAGAACTTGGGCAACAATAAGGCAAGTGAAAGTACCCTTTTGCCCTTCACAAGCTTAAAACACTGCCCAAACCGTAACTCAAATATTTGCTTGGAAACTTAAAAATCTGTCCAACTAAGAGTTGTAGAGCTCAATCTTCCTAACAACTTTCATTTTTGGTGTTTTGCTTGGATCTAAGCAGAAGCCCTCCAAAAATACGAAATATCAATCTGTGTTGTTTTGTTTTAAAACGGGCAAAGTCCAAACTTTGGGGCTCTCTATTTCAAAATTGCTAATGTCAAATTGAGCTGAGCCCTATACCAAAGTTTTAAAGCTTCGGTACCTTACTTTAAGGAGCAAGTTTGAAATCTACCCCCGAAAGCCTTCAAAATCTATGTCAAAGTCAGTTAGTTTGGTCAACTCAGCCTCCTTTAGCAATTCCGACTAAGTCTGGAAATCAGCCCGACCTGGCGCCTTAGGGCGGGTTTATCTTTTGAAAGTTGAACAGAACATCTGAAAATCCCTTTATAGAAGTTGGAGACCTAGGTTCCTACAACAACTTCGTTAATTGGACCTTCATCCAATTCACCTCCGAAGCTCTCCAAATCTGCAGCTCAAGTCAACCCAGAACCCTGAAAACCAGTCAAAACCGCCGCTTTTCTCTAAGTTGTGAAAACCATCGTTCCTCCAAACTTTGAAGTGTTGAATCTTCAAATCCACCGCGTTTCTGAACTCGGTCAAATTACAAAAGTTGGACTTTGGTCTGTGTACTACAACTCTTGTAAAGGGAGTCAACGTGGCGCAGTTTGAAAATCGGGAGATCAAGAGGCTCGAAGATGGGTCTGGCAAAAGATCCCGTGGATCCGTCGGCCAGAGCGCGCCTGAGCGCGCGTGCGTCGCGCTCTAGAGCACCGCCGCCGCGTGGCGTGGCCTCACCGGCGAGCGCCGCCTTGCCCAGTCGTCGGCTGCGACAAGATGGGTCGACGCGCCTTGCTCCCCAGTCACGCGCGACGACGACCCGCGGCCCTCCGCTCTGTCCCGTCTCTTCTGCCCGAGGCCTCGCCGGCCATGCCAGGTGCACTGCCCGCAGCCCCGCCGCCGCCCCAGACACTCCGCGACCGAAGGCCGGCCACTACCGCGCCGGTGCCGGTGCCGCCTTGCCTCCCGCGTGCATCCGCCCCACCCAGATTCCCGGCCGCGCGCCCCAACGCCTTCTGGCCCTCCCGTCAAACCCCCGATCGCGCAGCCCACACGCGTGCCCCGCAATGCTGCCGCCTCCGCCAACCACCGAGCAGGCTGCGACAGCTCCTCCCCCACCTCACCAGTAGCGTGCCCCAGCAGAGCCGCTCGTCTCGCGCACGCTCATGTCGAGTCGCTCGCCCTGTCACCTCGCCTGCCGCGCCTGCCCGTCCCTCCTATCTGCCAATGCCGCGTCACCATTAATGGCCGCGTCAGCACACGCCGTCCTTCTCCGGCCCACCGGCTAGCCACAAGCCCCCGACGCCTATAAAAGCCCCGCCAGCACTACCGCGCTCCCCTTCGCCTCCCTCTCCGCTCCAGCCAACCGTCCAGAACCCTCATCGCGTGCCCAAAGTTCCACCACCACAAGCTCCTCTGCTTCGCGTTCACGCACCGCCGCCTGAGCTCGTCGTGGAGCTCCCCCTTCTGCTCGACCCCGCGCCTTGCCGACACCACCAGCCTCTTCGCCATCCTCTCGCGCAGCTCTAGAGCTTGCTTGTTGTCCAAAAGAAGCACCACCGCTGCTGGAACACCGCCGAACCCCGCCACTGCCCAAACTTTCTGCCTTCCGTCGTTCCGCCCTGGCCAAGCCTCCCCGTTGCCTCCAACCGCTTCAAACCGGACCAAGGCGAGCCCGTAAGCCCTTCCGGCCACTCATCGTCTCTAGGCCGCCGGCGCATCGCCGGGATTTTGCCCGTGCGCCGCCAAGGACCCAATTGCTTTTGAGAAAGATAAACTAGGGGCCTTAGTGTTAAAATCCAGGACCTTTATGTGATTAAACCCTAGACCTAGGGGCTAGTCCGCAAGTTTACCTCAGTTTAAATGTTTTAGTAGGCAGAAATTGTGTTTAACTTTGGAAATTCACCAAAATTCGTAGAAAATTCAGAAAAATGCCAAACCAATTTTGCTAGGCTCAGAATGAAGTGTAGTTTTTAATAAAAAATACTTTTGGCACATGTCACTGTTGGAATTAATGCGATATGTTTTAATTCTTGTTTAAGCCATTTAAATCATAACCAATCATAGAAATATGATAAAAAGATGAAACCAACTCTCATATGTTTGTTTCAAGTAGTAGAAGCTAGGAAAAATGTTTTGGAGCTGGCTCAGGTGTACAACTCCCTGTTTCAGTTTTACCATGTTTAAAAGGTTGTTTTCACCTTTTTGCATAACAATTAATCTGGAGCTGAGAAAAAAATATGAAACCTTCTGACTCAAATCAGTAGTATAACTCAAATTGTGGGAAAAATATGGAAACCACCAAAAGTAACTAGGTGAACCACTTTCCTGTGTAGGGAAGAATAGATAGGGTAAAGGTATAAAAAAGATATCTTTTGTTAAAAATAGTTAAATACCAGCTACCTTAAGGTAACAAAGGCTATATTGGAAGAGGTATAAAAGAACATTTAGAAATAGGATAACTTTTCGATATAAAGCTTAACAAAGTGATGTTACGTATATGTACACAATCGCCATCAAACCGACCCCGACCTATACCACACCCCACCTTCTTCATGCAAATAAAGAAAGTTCAGAATCTTGTCTAGGTGAATGTGGCCTATATAACTTCTTCTTCTTAAGCACTAATTTGTTTTTGTGATCTATGAAAAGTGGAGATTTTAACTTGATGCATTGCATTTCGTGTAGAGATGAACCTCGCAGACAGAACCTACGAGCTTCACCCGGCGTCGGAAGACGGAGTCGTAGCTGATCTGCCGCCTGCAGAAGCCGAGCCCGAGCACACCGAAGACCAGTTCGCTACTGCCCCACTTGAAGGAAAGCCTCGGATCATAATTTCCTATCTTTAACTACTTGCAACATATTTGGTTGTTTTTATTGTGCATTTATGTTTCTAGGAATTGATTGAAACCGTAGATGCATGAATTAGTGCCCTTGATCTGAACACTAGTATGATAGGTCGAGTAGTTGCAATGCTTAATAGGACTCGGTAAAAGTCGAGTGATTGACTGTCACTCGCGAGTTATAGGAGTTGTTTGCTCTCCTTTTTGATACAACTATAAGGATGATGGATGGGGCAGGGCTTTGTGAACTATTTTGGTGGTTGGTGGATTGACCCGTCTGTCTACATGAAATTGGACTAAGGTCGAGATGTGATGGTGTTCCTAATCAAGTGTTTGAAAGTACTAATCTCATACCTAGTATGGGATGGGGAAGCCTAGTACCTGATTGAACCAGGACGTGAGCGGTTCGTTCCACTGTCTCTGGAAACTGAGTTTTCCCCTGGTGCATCATGTGGTGACAAGTGCGGTCATAGAACGGCAGAGGCCGGGTCTATGGAGCCTTGTACCAAGGGAAGTGGGCTCGACGCGGGTCTGGGAATTGATGGGGACGGCCGACAAAGGAAGTGACCCTTCGTGGTGCGCGGATGTCATGAGATTAGGTTCGCCATGCATGGTTAAGAAATTCGAATCGATTCGTCTGCCTCTCACAGTTTGGGACTACTTGATCGCTATGCTACACTGAGTAAGAATGGACTTGATGATTTTAATATTAATGCTTGTCATTAATTGTCTGAGAAATTATGCTTGTCTAGTGTAGTTGCTAACGTAGACAAGTAAATGAACTCAGAACCTGTGGCTAAAATATTGAAAGTAAGGACCTACTGTAGTCGCTTTTGGCAAAAGCAAACCCCAGAGCCAAAAAGCTTGCATGTCTAGGTGTTGGTGGAATAGTACCACCGGTCGGTTAAGTCTTGTTGAGCGTAGCCGCTCAGCCTTGTTGTGGCACATCTTTTCAGGTGATGTTGACGCCCCCGATCGAGTTTGCTGCTAGTGGCACTTGGCCTCCCCAGCTTCCTCCTGGGTGGACGGTCGAGTGGGATCCCTCCTCGGATGGCGAGGACAGGGACCATTGATGTCATGATCGGCCTCATCGTGACTTCCGACGTCGGCGCTAGCTTCCGTTTGTTTATTTCCGTTGCTTAAGAACTCTGCAAACTATGTTTAAATTTCGAACCTGATGTTGTAATAAATCAATGCACTTGTTTAATTTGGACGATCTATTGTATTCTCTGGAACCACTCACCTTCGTGTGAGCTATGCTTTCTCGGTCCTGTGGAGTGGTTTATCAGATAAAATCCGATGAACTGCCGAGTTAACTTGATTAAAGCACATGATCGCGTGTTAGGTGACTTAATTGTGTTTTAGCTAAGTTAATTAGGGCAGTTCCGCCACAATGGTCTATTGGATTTCATGGTGATGAAATTTCTCTCACATACGATGAAACTCCCTCTCCTCTCTCCTCATAATAATTTTGCCATGTCAGCAAAATTGTTAATGTGGTATATTATTTAATGGTCATGAAACTCTTGATAAAATCTCCACTTAGATTGACCTAAACAATGATTACATGTAAGCATGTTTACTATTAACGGTCTCCTTTAGTGGTCTTGTTTATTGCATCGAAACCTTCGTTTCAAAACATTCGTAACTTGCTCGTATGTGGCGCCACCTGTACAAGTACCCCGGAGAAGCTAGAGATAAATTACAATGGTGCACCCGATGTTACATTGGGGTAACAATCCTGGGTTAAATTAAAAGATGTACACATATCCTCAAAGTAATATTATTAGACTAATCCTAGTCCATTGTAACATGGTGCTATATCAAATATGTTACGACACTAGAATACATTAAATGATGTGTAGAAATGCCTCCCACAATAGTACATTGTATCTTAATATTGTTTCCTATATCCCTCAACGATATCGAACGAAAATTCCACAATAATATAGTTTTTTTCTCTCTCTCTCTCTCTTCTTTGATTTTGTGGCATGTCGCCAAAATATCATATAGGTGGCGCTTATTTATGTGCATTTAGATTTACCCTCGTGCCTATCCACCACTGTAACTTGGCTCCTATTTTTGAATACTATTATTCACTGGAATTAGTAGAAAAAAATAAAGAGAGGGTGACTCGGGTGAAACCCAGCTCCGCCGCCGCCGTACCCCCATTCCTACGCTAGTTGCTAGTTGCATTGTCGCTCGAGTACATCATCAAAAGTCCGTGCGTCCGTAATGACGGCAGTGGTGGGACCTTCTTTTTCCTTTTCTCCCTAGCTTCTCCCACTCTCCTAAGCTTGGTGGCTGCCATGGTGAAGGCAGCGGGCGGTACCGACTTCTCAACCCTATGGTTCAGCGGTAGACAAATCTAGCACCACGACTTTTGGACCTAGTTCCTCTCTCCACCCACAAAGCGTTTCATCGCATATTGATGAGGGGGCTCTAGCTGCTGTTGTGGACTGGGAGACAAGCTAGCTGAGCTACTTGAGGACCATGACATGGCACTGAGAAGGGCACTTCCACTCTTGAAGGCATTTACCTTCACTGAGCTCGACAACCACGTCCCCTCCCTCTGGCCGTCCAACAGGGGCGGCCATGGCCGGATCTGCCCAACCCCCCGCCCCTACCCCCTCCTCCTCTTCCTCTTTCTCCTAGAACTAGATCCGGTGTGCCTCATGCTATCTAGATGGGGTGCACCACGCCGCCCCGCTCCTAAGCTACCTATGGCCTAATGACATCCATAAAGCAATTTGCATCTACCTTGTACCACCTATCGGTATTTAGATCCGGCAACCTACCGAGGGGGTGCCCGAGGTAGTGTTTTGGTTAATGGGGCTCGTCGAGATCAAGAACTCGAAGGTAAACGCAGACACACGATTTAGACATGTTCGGGTCGCTTAATAGCGTAATACCCTATATCCTGTATGTTGGTTGTATTGGATTGCTTTGGAGGGGGTCCCTACCTCACCTTATTATATACACGGGGGCAGGTAGGTTGATTACAAGAAGACTAGTCAAATACGACTAGAGAAGTCTTACTCTTATTACAATGAGTACTTTTCTAATCCTCGACTACTTCCTATCTTTCCATGTAGACTACACCGCCCTGCGCCATGATCTCCATGACAGATGCATCTCGGTGTCCAGCCCCATATTTGGGACTATCCAAATCTTCTAGTGGACCATACATACGACACGACCATCACCCATGGTGGTCACATCATGGGGGTTGCGTACAACCTTGGAGTGGTAGCCATCATTCCATTCAACTATACTAAGAAAATTAGAATTTAAACAGACCATATCAAGAGGACAATTTGACACCTACGAAAAGATGTTAGAGCAACAAAGTAAGAGAATACGGAGATACCAATACGAGAGAAATACCCTCGTAGGGAAACTCAAGGAAGCTCAAAAAGAATGTACAAACCAGCAAACCATATTCTATGAGCAAATAGAAGGGCTCCAGGAGCAGTTAGAAGCCCAAATAGCAGGAAGCAGCAATAGGACCTAATATCAGAAAAATCGAGCCTTAAGACATAAGTTAACACGACAACGAGGCCATATGGCAAACACTCCTTTACTCATGTCCACCTTGTCACCCTTATGAAGAAAGTAATATACCTTTATGATAAAATAGAATGAATAAATAAGGGTTGGCAAGGGTCTGATGATAAAAGAAGGTAGGAAATAGAACAACTCAATAGCAGGCTGCCCCCAAAACTTAGAAAGGAAACTAGATTACAAACCTTTGAAATCCCTAAATTGACCTTAAACTTAGGGGCCTGCGATGAGGACACACACCCAACCCCGCCCCTTACCCATGAAGCAAAAATTGCAGCACATATAGCCATCTGTTTATATCCCGACCGTAAAACCCCTACTGAAAAGGACCACATTGTGCACACCATATACAGGAATCCCTAGGAAGATGAAAACTTGGCCGAGATGGAGGAAGTGCAGACAATAGTGGAAACAGAAATTCTTCCCCCATACTAGACACATATGTACACAAGTATAAATAGTGTACGACAGAACTAGAATTATTGTATAGGATAAGATTTTCTCTTTCTCTTGTATTATAGATTGTATGGTAGTTTGCTTGTAAATTAGAAAATTGGAAGTTGTCTAAAGTGTAGATATACTTCCAATATGTAAGGTGCTTGATGTAATGCTCTTATAAGGAATAAATCTCCACGAGCTTCTTCTTTCTATGCTATCCACTCTTGAAATTCTATAACCCTAATAGCTATAATATTATGAACAAAATAATAAGGTTAAAAATCCACTTTAGTGAACAAAGTTACAATTCTAATTCCATATGATGAAAATAGTAAGGAGCCTAGTTAAAAGGTGAAATGACCAAAAATTATCAAGAAAAATCATCATACCAAGCCCTTCAAATAAAGAAACACTTTAAGATGGCGCTCCCCCTAAAAAGAAACATTACAAAGATACTACTCAAAATAAGGTTACTAGGAAACCAAGAAATAAGGCACAAGCAAGAAACATTTATCTACACCAAACATACCCAAGATAAATATAGCTGGAAAACCCCAAGGTAAACCAACAATAGACCCAGAACTATAAATCTAACTATAAGAAAACTCCGAAAACTAAGTACTGGAAGTAAAAGGTAGAAGACATGCAAGTTTCTCGATAGAAATGTAAAGGACCACCTTAACCATTAAAAGGATCTCCAAACAAGGAAAACATAACTACCACTACTCCTTAGGAGGAATATCCCGCCCCTAGATATCCAAAAGAATCATCATACGAAATTTTCAACAGGAAGTAGTCACCCAAGTTCACAACCATAAATAAGCCCAACTCTTCAAGGAAGCCTGATAACCTTACCCTCCTACCCCAGTTAAACATAAAGTTAGAAATCCTTAAGTGGCGTAGTAACCTAATAGAAACACTAAATCCCAAGAACTTAAGGATTAAAATAAAAAGAAAATAAATCTTCACCCACTAAACACCCGGGATCATCAAAATGTATATTAACTCTAAAAAGCAGAAAATAAATATATTTTTGCACTAAGAACAAAGTTAGACTCCCAGAAGATCATGACTAAAACTCTACCCATAAGCATAAGGAAGGATCAAAAGATAAGACAAAGAAAAGAAAAGAACCCTAAAACACCTTAAGTGGGGTAGCACCCCATATAAAGACGAAATAAAATATGTAACCCCACATAATAAGTACGGGAGTAAATATCCAGAAAACCCAATAAAACTATAAATACATAATAAGAAGAGGAATCTATAAAAAAGGAAATGATCCCTTAATAAAAACAACCAACAAATAACCCATCCAAAGACAAGAAGATAGTAAAGGAAATTTGAGGAACTTAAGGATAAAAATAATCATAAAAGACCTAAGGAAGAAATAACATTAAAAAAATCTATAACCCCTGAAAAATCATGGGTAAATCAAAACCAAAGATGCATAGGGAAAACCAAGAATTAGGAAATGAACCATAAAAATGAAAAGAAATAAATCGTACCCCTATCTTTCTTATCTAACCCTCTGAATCTCGAGGACGAGATTCCCTTAAATGGGGTAGATCTATAACATCCCAAAAATTTAAAACATTAAAAAATGAGGACTTGTTAAAATTTTCTTCTTTTCTCCCCAATAATTAAAATTATTTCAACAAATGTTCATATTAAGCATAAACATCACGTGGTTGTGCATTTGTGTGCTAGAGAGTTTAGGAAAAGATCCAAATTTTATAGGCAATTCTCAAATTTGAACTAAATTTGAATTCAAACTATACCAAGAACCCCTCCAAATAAATGCTAAGCTCCCCTATTACTAAGCAGGCTGATAGCTTCACTTTCAACCCAAACAACCTTCTAGCCCAATCCATCTTCCTCCTCCCTCCACCTTCCCGCAAGGCCTAGTGAGCCGTTTGGCCCAGTTTGCCCAGCCTGCAATGCCAGCGTCGTTGTCATCCTCCCCCTCTCTTCCCTCTCACACTTGCCTGTACATCCTCCCTCATTGGCGTACACGACGCCGCCCGATCCGCCTTCCCCAGCCATCTCCCTGTTCCGTGACAAGTGCACCGTACTGCCACGACCAGACCTCGCCTACTCCCTCTGTCAGAATCCCCCTCCCTTTCCTCACAACCCTGGCCACTCGCACCTGCACACGTGATGCCACGACGTGGCTACAACGGCCGTCGCCCTGATCTCCTCACCCCATCCACTATTCACTGCTCCGAGCAGCACCTTGGAGCGACCCCGTCATGCCACATCGATCCAGCTCCTCAACCACGCCCGTGATGCCTCCCTTGCCCCCCTGCACACCCACGCCAGAGCCCTGCCAACGTACTGCTCATCGCCTGCCATTAACGGCTAGTGAGCTTATCCACTCACCTCTAGCCTTATTCGTTGGCTCGAGACGCACCTCGAGCTCCTCCCAGGGCTACAAATAGCCCCCTCCCGGTGCCTTCCCACCTCACACCACCATCTCACCTCCTTTCCCTTGCTGGAGTAGGAACCCAGGCTCGCAGCCTCCAACCACCGCTATGCTCTGTCTCCCAAAGCTAGGATGGGTTAAAGTCAAGGTTGCCGCGAAGCCCTTAGCCTCATTTCCTATGCCACGGCGCCGCTTTGCTGGCCGCTCCACGCTGACCTACCACCGCCGCTCAACCCCGCAACCACTGCACGTTGTCGCCTTGCTCCGACCGTCGCACCGCCCACAGTAGCACCACAAGTAGCCCTGTTATGCTGCCAAAATTGCCACTCGAGCTCTGCACCCCCCCTCCGGTCGCCCCTCCTCGCTAGATCGTAGCACCGCCCGATTCCAGCAAGCCGTCGGCGCCGCACCAGCCACCTCCCAGCCAGCCTAACCACCCAGACGCATGCGCCTTGCACTCCCAACCACACCCGTATACTCGCCATAGCCCCCAACCCTCTCCCAGGCCAATTTCCCTTCTTGGCCGCACCGTCGTCGCCACTCCGGTGAGCCGAAACAGCCACCCCAACCTCTAATCCACATCAGGACCTAGCCTATCCTCACCGCCGTGACACCCCGAGGTTGGTGCTACCTATACGCGGGAAGTTGAGCCAAACTCT
>NC_028451.1:28758994-28810463 GCF_000263155.2 Setaria italica | reverse complement strand
GCAATAGACGTACTTTCTCTAATTTCGCTACAGCCACCTCCGTCATAGCCTCGCTGACCTGCTGACTCGGCCCCACCTATCAGTCTCACAAACTATACGAAAACTCTAGGTACACACTGCTGAGAGTACCCCAAATATTATTTCACCCACTTCCACTTATCCAAAAAATTCCGCCAAAATTTCCAAAAATATTAGAAAGGTTCCCAAACACATTAGAACCACCCAATCTCCTTTTACACATCTTTAAGGTCCAAAACTAGATAAAACCATTTTCAGCCAACAAAAGAGCCCCATTAGTGTACCAAAAATCTCTCCTTTTGCCATTCTTAGCTCCAAAAATATCTAATAAATTTCTAAAAATACTGGGATATATTTTAGGCACATTCATGAGTTCACCTTCCCAAACTCGCATCTTAAACCCCCAAAACTAAGGGGACACTTAATAAATCTATAGAAATCCTATTGTCTTTATATTAGAAACTAAGCCAAACTTCCAAACCCTTCCTAGGAACTTGGGAAATTCTTAGCACATACCCAAGCCCCATAACCAAGTGTCTATTACCAAACCATTCAATAACCCATAAACCTACACCTAGAAAATCACATGAAATATAGAAGATCACCAGAAACTTAGGAAAATCCATCCCAACCCCCTTCACAACCTTCTTAGATTCTTTCCAATAAGCTTTGGATTACATTGATTGATGATTGATTGCATGTTCATTAGTATCTTAATCTCTCCCCAATGTTGGCCGTACATCTATGGGCCCACCGGGAGGCTTGGACAGTCCTAGATACGGGGTTGTACACTGAGATATGTCAGACATGAAGACTACGGTGCAAGACGGCGTGGTCTACATGGAGGACAGGAACTAGTTGAGGATTAGGAAACTACTCATAAGCAATTAGAGTAGGACACTCTAGTCGAATCCGACTAGTATTCTTGTAAACAACCAACCTGTAACCCCGCCCCCGGCAATATAAGGCGAGGCAGGGACCCTATCCAAACAACATCAATCAATACAACACAACCAACACACAGGACATAGGGTATTACATGACATAAGCTGCCCGAACCTATCTAAATCATGTGTTCGAGTTCACCTTGGAGTTCCTGGTCTTCGGTGAGCCCCACGCATAAAACACTACCTCGTGTACCTCCTCGGTAGGTTGCCGGGTCTAAACACCGACATCCGAGAAGTTTACGTTTCACCTCGGAGATAGTCATCCATATAAGGATTCAGTTTCGCAGCTCAACAAGCAAGGAAAGTCTTAACACCAACCCCTTGTTCATGTTATGCTTTGCAATACTAAAATTAACCAAGATTATAATGTGATATTGCATACTTCATAAACCCCTAAATATAAGGTTAAGTATATTCCTAAAAGCAAGCCCTTACTCTTCCTCTTGCTTAAAACTCTAGGAATGTCGTTGTACCTAAGGCCTGATAGATCTCATATATTTTCTATTTGCCAATCTAATTCTTTAGGTGTGAGTTGTGGCAAAGAAAATGAACTATAAAACTTGACTAGCAACCAACTAAGGAGGATGTGAGGTAAGTTGGGTAACCTCGTGAGGGGCCCCTACCCAGTGTTGCCTCGATCATTTAAGGATCGGCTCATTGAAAAAATCTTTCTAGTGTATATGTGCAACCATACGAGCCAAAAAGGTACAGCCTTCGGGGGTGCCTACTTATGTGAGGACTTGATTCACACCCCACTACAGAATCTAGTAAACCATCCCAAGGGGCCACGGTGGGCAACGGATGCACTAGAGCAGGACCTTCACAGAGTCCTAGGTCCGGCTAGCATGGGTCATTGGTTGAGGTCTGTAGGGCCTGGTGGCATTGCATGCCATGTTATGATGCTTCTATTTTCCTAGGTTAGTGTCCCTGAGTGGATGTGGAATGGCCTCTGCTTAGGCCCTAGTGTTATCCATGGATGGAGCTAGAGGATGTCGTTGTCGGTGTTTTAGACCGGCAACCCGCCTAGGGGGTACCCTAGGTGGTCTTTTATGCGGTAAGGGCCGTCGAGAATCAAGGAATCAATGGTGACGCAAGGAACATGATTTAGACAGGTTCGGGCTGCTAGATCGCGTAATACCCTATGTCCTGTCTTTTGGTTTGTATTGATGTATGTTCTGGTCCTGAGGGATCTATTTTGAGGGGGGTCCCTGCCCGGCCTTATATACTCGGGAGGGCAGGGTTACAAGTCTGAGTCCTAGTCAGGTACTATTACAGAGTTCTACTCGGTATCGTCCCGAGTAGTTTTCCATAAATATACAAGACTAATCCGAGTAGGATACACCCATCCTTGTTCTGATCATGTCCAAGTACGTCCCATAGTGGGCCGTCCAAGGCCTACTCGTGGGTCCGGGGAGTAGTCCCGACAAGCCCCCGAGTACTTTGTAGTAGTGCGCCATAGTCTTGGGCGCTGCAGGCACTACCCGAGTAGTTTCGCGGACTGAAGTGCCCGAGTACTGTCGCATGGCTGGAAGGTACTCTTTCTGCAGTTTCAAATTGTCTCCGTTCCGAGTAGTTTTTATATGGTAGTGCAATGTCAATCGCACTCCATATGGAGTAGCCCCCGAGCCTTAGGTTTAGTCGAAGACTCAGGCTTAGGGTCAAACCAGCTTTTGCCCATTTTACTCTCGGAGATTTTGAAAAAGAAAAAACTGACCAACGGGTACGGTACCTGTAGACCCCGAGCACTTAGGCGATTCCTGTCGTTGAAGTGGTCATCAATCCGTTGACTGTAGTAGCCGTTGGGTGTTTATGGCGATTAATACGCGATTTGATCTATCCGTTACGCAACTGACGCGTCGAATCCGGAGCCGCCGGAGATAAATCTGGAAAAGCCCCCTTTGCAGTTGTCGTGACGTCGTACGGGCATTAGATCTGTTTTCGTCTTCCTCCTCTATGCTTTCGTTTGCTATATCACCGCCGCCAGTGCTGCCGCCTCCGCCACTGCCGCTTTTTAAGGTAGATCCGAGTGGAAACCTCTTCCCTAAGGCGAGGTTGAATCCATCAAATGCGCTCCAAGAAGATAGGCAAGAAACCCGAGAAGATCCAAGGCAAGGTTCTGGCGACGAGCAAGGTTAGATCCAAGAAGGGGAAGGAGTTGGTGCTGCCGGCACTGAAAGTGGGACCGACGAACCAGACTGCTCCGCCACCACCTGGGGCAACTTGGCAACACTCAGTGATGAAGGAAGAGGGAGTCCAAGCACTGGTTGATGCCAAGCTTCTTCAGCCGAAGGAAATCGTGCAGTGGCGCCCCGCATTTCCCAATGCGTGGTAGTTCGAGGAGCACCCGGCGGAGACGGTGATGCTTGCTCACTTCGTGGAAAGGGGACTGGCCGTGCCTACCTCTGACTTCTTCAGAGGTATTCTCAAGTACTACAATCTTCAGCTCGTCCACTTGAATTCCAATGGAGTACTGCAGATGGCTATATTTGTACATCTGTGTGAAGTTTTCCTGGGAGTACCTCCAAGTCTCAAGCTATTCAGGAAATTGTTCCGTAGCAAGCCTCAGCCGAGTGCCCAGCGGACGGAGGTTTTTGGAGGCGCCGGGTTCCAACTCAGGAACTCAAATGCATATATTGAGTATAATCTGACCGACTCCCATGGGGACTGGAAAAAAAGGTGGTTCTACATCGGGAACCATGATCCTCGCCTGCCTGTGGTGAGTGGTCACGCGCCCAAACATGCGGAAAATTGGGTAAGCGAGTCTGAGGATACCCCAGAGCTTGATCTTCAGATGCAGCAGATCACCGAGTTGAAAGCACTCGGTCTGACTGGGATCAATGTGGCAGCCAGCTTTCTGAAAAGAAGGGTCTAGCCACTTCAAAAACGCGCTCACCCGGGAAGTGAGTACAAAGGTCTGAAAGATCCTTCGCGTATGTCTGAGGAGGACATATCTGACGATGACATGGAGGCGCTGCTGGCAAAATTCTTCAGGAACTATCAGGGAGTTCTAGTGATCCCTGCAGCCCTTCGCCAGTATGAATCCTGGTACGAGCCAGAGGTGGTAAGTATTTCCTTCCTGACTTGTTTTCTTTTGACTTGTGAATCTTGTTGCTGACACCGATTTGCTGTTTAGAAGTCCCGAGTACTTGACGGCTATGTGGCACAGTCGGAAGAAGAGTCAGAGACCGCCGCCGAGGAGTCAGAGGACGAACCTTCTCGTCCTGTCAAGAGGCGCAGAGTAGTCCGCAAGATGGCTGCGGCTAAGTCTGTTGCAACCACTGAAAAGTCTCGGGGTACCACGGTATGTAGTCGATGACTTGTATGTCACTGATAAACTCGAGATGCATTATTGATGTGGTGAATCTTTTCTTGGTTCATGAAGGCTGTAGATGAGACTGTCTCTGAAGAGATAGCCGCGTCCAACCCTGAAGTCGGTGATGCGGCCATTGACACATTGCCGGAGAAAATGCCGTCAACAGCTGTGGTAGCCCCCGAGTTAACCGCGCTAGCTCCATCAGCTGTCGTGTCGCCCACTGCTGATCAGGCGGTGCTGGGGCTACCTGCCGGAATAGCAAAGGAGGTGTCACCAGTACTTGCTACTGGCACCTTGCTGTCAAATGTGATCGCCAGTGGTGAGCACTGTCCTTTTCAATTGTAGTCATTTGAGTAGTATTGTAGTCTTGACTTCGGTTTTGTAGGTCTTGGTGAGAAGACGGCGCCGGCGGTTGTCCCCGCGGCTCCGAATACTCGGCCGCCTGTCGTCGAGAAGAAACGTGTGCGACTGCCGCCACACTCAACCCGGTGAGCCTCCTTGTCTTGTTGGATTCCGTTGGATTTTCTAAAAATCGTGTAGTGACACTTTGGTGATGCAGGGATGCAGAGGAAACTATCCCTGTAGAAATAGGGGTAGTACTAGATCCTTTGACTACAACATCTGTTCCTTTTGAGGACATGATTGTTGAAGAGGTACCCGAGGTTGACCCGGGTCGTATTGGAGCTACGATGTCGATGCTTCAAGACGTGATTCGCTTGGTAGAGGAGCCTGCTGCTGCATCAGGCTTGGGGAGTGCCGGCCTATCCTCGTCCTCTGGCGGAGTGCTGGCTGTAGTTGAGAAATCCAAGCGAGCGACTGCTCCAGGTAAATGCCTGTATTTAGTTATTGTAGTCGTGGTCGGTAGCTGATATGGTGAATGTTGTAGGTGCTACTCTGGGTACAGTTCCTCTTGTGGAGAGTACCCAAAGGCCAGTACTTAGCCCGCCTTCTGACTCGGAGCTCCAGAGGGCCATGGATGTGTTCCGGGGCATCCAGGTACATATTGCTGATGTTACTGCAGGACCCGAGTAGTCGTGAGGCGTGAAACTTACTACAACGTACTCGGACCTTTTCAGGAAAGAAACCACCAGCTGGAGCAGGAGTGTGCCCGAATGAGAGAAGCGCTTCGGGTTCATGAATTCGGGGTGAAATCCTTTGCCGTGGAACGCGCGGATCACGTCGTTCTGCAGGAGAAACTGGAGAGCTGCTATAAATCCTTGAACAAGAAGTATCAAGGTAAGCATTGCGACTACTTTGGGTGTATCCAACTGTAGTTGGCTGTGGCCTAAGTTCTTTTGCTTTGTAGAGCTCAAGAAACAGGAGGGTCTGCAAGGAACCAAGTCATTGATTGGAGGAACGCTCACGACCGAGTGGCAAATGAAGCCGAACATCTTCGGGCCACGCTCGCTGAAGCAGAAGCTGCATGCGAGCACCAGCGGGATCGAAAGATGCAGAAGGGCATGATGCTTGTCATGGCCATGGTGGCGTGCAGAGATCATGCCCAGACCTTGGGACGACTTCGTGGTGAACTCCAAGAACTGTTTGGAGCGGCCGAAGATTTGGTGAACGCCATAGCCCCCGTGGAAGGCGCAGGGCCGCAATCACTAGTAGAGCGAATAAGAGCTGCCCCGAGTAAAGTAGCAGGACTTTGCAGGACTGTTTGCAAATAGCTGCTTGCAGTTGTGAAGTCCTACTACCCAAGGGCAGACTTGGTGGCAGCTGGAGATGGTGTGGCGCGTAACTGCACAGAGGAGGCCTATGCGCAGTACCTTGAGGAGGCAGAGCCCATTGCAGCCAAGATGTCGGAGTTCGTCTCCTTAGAAGAACTTTGAGATTTTGTGTGTACTCTTGTTCTTGTCCCAAGTATGTTGATACTTTTGAATATCAAGATTTTGGATTTTGGAGTGTGTTGTCTTTCGAAAAATGTTGTTGAATCTTCGAAATGTTGCAACTCTGTTGTGCCCAATCTTTCAAGGGTGGAGCTCCACCTCGCCCGACCTTGAGTCCTAGGGTTGGAGGTGCCCGACCCCTCGAGGGAGGGACTCCGCCTCGCCCGACCCCGAGTCCTGGGGTCGGAGGCGCCCGACCCTTCGAGGGTGGAACTCCGCCTCGCCCGACCCTAGGTCCCAGGGTTGGAGTAGTCCGAGCCTCCGTCATGTAAGCTAAGCTTCGCGTGTAGTAGTCCCGAGAGTCGAGTAGTCGTAATGCTGTTTGAGTACTCGTCTCCTGAAGGACACGAGTGTACTGTACTCAGCTCTCCTTTGTTAATGTACGGATGTACTGTTGTCTTTTGTCCGTTGCAGAGGCACGGGTGTACTGTGCTCCTTTGTCTATTGCAGCATGAGTGCAGGCACATGGGCAGAGTCAGGAGTTGTCAGACCTATTGATCACGGGTGCGCAGTAACTCTTGGGCCGGTGGTAGGTGTAGTTTTCGGCTATAAATAAGGGCCATCCGCTGGTCGAACCAACTCAAGCTCCTGAGTAGCAATGGATTGCCTGCGATTGCTTCTTTTTGAGTGTAGAGAGCTAGCAAAGAGCGCACCGGTGCTAGAAGATTCCTCGTAGATTAAGGCCACATTGCCTCCACAGGCTCTTGCGCTCGTAGGGATAGCCGCGATGCTAGAAGAATCCTCGTAGGAGGGTTCGTCGCCTGCCTCATCTCGTAGCTACTGATCTAGTGGAGTACGCGCTGGAACTCGCAGCGAGTGATGGGTGATGAGTGCCGCGGTCTTCATCCCGCTCTGGAAGGTGGTGGAGGTGCGGCCGTAGAGTAGATAGGCCTCGCAAGGCTAGCAAAAGAGCAGCCTTGGTTCCCTCTGGGCACGTCTTCCCGGTTTTGACGTTGCCGCTGTCCTGGTGATGGCGGTAATGGAGTACCTAGACGTGCCTTGGGTAGGATACCTGGGCGTGGCTACGTTTTGCGCAGCTTCCTTGCATGTAGGCCCTTCCTGCGGTCGGCAGACCTGAGTGGCCTTGTGATATAGTAAAAGCCTGAGGCTTAAATGTAGCCCGCCAGTAGTCAGTTGCTTGTAGTTTTTGTTGAGCCGAGTCCTTGTACTCGTATGTAATCTTGATGTACTCTTGTTTCAGTAAAGATTGATATGAAGAATTTGTATCAGGGCAAGTTTCCTTGTTGTATTGATAGCGCGTTGAAGCGAACACCCCTTGAAGTCGGCAGTCGAGTAGTCGTCTCGAGTAGTCCCCTTGGAGTGAGTACTCGAGTGCTGCTATGGGTAATAGCGACAGAGGTGTTATATATTCCAAGAGTTTGGCACCTGTTCGCCTGAAAGCTCTTGGAGTCTGTAAGATCCAGGTCCTGTAACCTTTGATACGATGTAAGGACCTTCCCACGGTGAATTGAGTTTATGCAATCCTGACGTGTCTTGAATACGCTTAAGGACCATATCGCTCGAGTTGAAAGATCTTTCCTTGACGTTGCGGTCGTGATAACGCCTTAAACCGTCAAGGTATCTGGCAGATTGCACAAGTGTTGCGCATCTTGTTTCTTCCAAACTGTCGATATCTGTTCGCCGCGTTTCTATTGCAAGTTCTTCGTTGTATTGTTCAACGGGTGGTGATTGCCACATGATGTCAGCGGGTAGTATGGCTTCTGAACCATATACCAAACCATATACCAAAAAATAAGGTGATAGTCCCGTAGTCTTGCACGGTTGGGTACGTAGGCCCCACAAGGCATTGGGTAACTCTTTGAGCCATCGGCCGCCTTTGATGTTGCCGACGTCATGTAGTCGTTTCTTCAGAGCATCGAGTATCATGCCATTAGCACGCTCGACTTGACCGTTGGCTCGCGGATGAGCAACCAAGACATAGTGGACGTCGATGCCGCTGTTCTCACAATATTCCCAGAAGTTGTGATTGTTGAAGTTTGACCCGAGATCTATGATAATCCTGTTGGGAAAACCATAACGATGTACGATTTCATCCAAGAAGTCGAGAACTCGGTCTGCCTTTGGGCAAGTGACTGGTTTGACCTCGATCCACTCGGTGAACTTGTCGATTGCCACGAGTACTCTGTTGAAATCCCCCTGGCGCGGTTGGTAACGGGCCAATCATGTCGAGCCCCCAGCAGGCAAATGGCCATGTTGGAGGTATTGTGACGAGCTTGTAAGCCGGCACATGTTGCTGTTTTGTGAAGAATTGACAACCTTTGCACTTCTGGACTAGTTGCTTGGCGTCGGCCAGAGCCATTGGCCAGTAGAACCCTGCTCTGAAAGCCTTGCCAACTAGTGTCCTTGAAGAGGTGTGGTTGCCACAGATTCCTCTGTGAATTTCTTCGAGAATTTCCTGGCCATCTTCTCTGGTGACGCATTTCATGAGTACTCCAGATGATGCTCCTTTCTTGTAGAGCTTGTCTCCGACTAGAACGTAATTCTTTACTCGTCGGGAGATTTGCTCAGCTTTATTCTTGTCGGATGGTAGCTGGTGATCTTTGATGTAGTCGATGAAGGGTGTCCACCAGTCGACCTCTATCATCATGATCTCTCGAGAGGCGTCAGTAGTCGGGACTACTGGTGGTGTGACTTGTTCAGGTATGGATGGCTTGCGTAGTTCGTGTACGAAAATTCCTGCTGGAACTTCTGCACGAGTTGAGCCCATTTTGGATAAGACGTCGGCGGCAACGTTGTTGTCGCGGACGATGTGATGGAACTCCAAGCCAGAGAATTTGTTTTCCAATTTACAGACTTCTTTGCAATAAGCATCCATGTTGTCCTTTTTGCGGTCCCACTCGTCATTGACCTGGTTTATGACGACTAGGGAGTCGCCGTACACCACTAGTCGTTTGATGCCGAGGGAGATCGCAAGGCGAAGGCCGTGTAGTAGTGCTTCGTACTCAGCTTCGTTATTGGATGCTTCCCAGAATATCTGCAGCATGTACTTGAGTTGGTCTCCTTTGGGGGAGATGAGTAAGACGCCTGCGCCGGCCCCTTCAACTTTGAGGGATCCGTCGAAGTACATTACCCAATGCTCTGGTCGTTCGACTGGAGTAGGGACTTTATTTTCAGTCCACTCGGCTATGAAGTCGACCAAAGCCTGAGACTTGATGGCTGTCCTTGGCTTGAAGATCAAAGAGCCCCGAGTTCGACTGCCCATTTGGAGATTCTACCCGTGGCATCTCTGTTACGGAGAATTTCGCCAAGCGGGAAGTCGGAGATGACTGTGATGTTGTGCTCTTGGAAGTAATGGCGCAGCTTCCGGGAGGTGAGCAGGATAGCATATAATAACTTTTGTATCGGTGGATACCGAGTTTTAGAGTCCGAGAGTACTTCGCTGACGAAGTAGATAGGTCGTTGGACCTTGTAGGCGTGGCCCGGTTGAGACCGTTCGACTACTATGGCCGTGCAGACGACATGAGTAGTAGCGGAGATGTATAGGAGCAAGTCCTCATTCGGCGAGGGAGCGGTGAGTACAGGGGGCTTTGACAGAAAGTCTTTGAGTTGTGTAAAAGCCTGATCTGCCTCTTTCGTCCACTTGAACTTGTCCTAGCATTTGAGAAGCTTGAAGAAGGGTAGTCCCCGTTCTCCCAATCCGAGATGAACCGGTTGAGAGCGGCCATGCAGCCTATGAGTTTCTACACATCCTTAATGCTGTCTGGTGCCTGCATGTTTGTGATGGCAGATATCTTCTCCGAGTTGGCCTCAATGCCGCGATGGCTAATGATGAACCCGAGTAGTTTACCGGAAGGTACTCCAAAGACGCACTTCGTAGGATTTAGTTTCCATCGGAAAGCGCGGAGACAGGAGAAAGTTTCCTCCAAGTCGGCGATGAGTTCCTCCCGTTGTCTTGTTTTCACGACGACGTCGTCGACATAAGCTTCGACATTGCGATGAAGCTGCTTCTCGAAGCACATCTGTATAGCCCTTTGGTAAGTTGCTCCTGCGTTCTTGAGTCCGAAGGACATTGTTTTGTAGCAGAAAGCTCCAAAGGGCGTGATGAATGCTGTTTTGGCTTGATCTTCCTCTTTGAGGCTTATCTGATGATAGCCAGAGTAACAATCGAGGAAGCAGAGCAAGGCGCACCCAGCGGGGGAGTCGACCATTTGATCGATCCTGGGTAACCCAAAAGGGTCTTTTGGGCAATGTTTGTTGAGGTCGGTGTAGTCGACACACATTCTCCGTTCGTTTTTTTTCTTGCGAACAAGTACGGGATTGGCGAGCTAGTCAGGATGGAAGACTTCCTTCATGAATCCTGCCGCGAGTAGCTTGGCTAACTCTTTTTTGATGGCGTCGCGTCTGTCCTGAGCGAAATGGCGTAGTCGCTGCCGTTTTGGAGTAGCTTTGGGGTCGACATTGAGGGAATGCTCGATCAGTTCCTTGGGCACACCTGGCATGTCGGCTGGCTTCCAAGCGAAGATATCATGGTTAGCCCGAAGGAAACTGACGAGCGCGAGTTCCTATTTAGGATCCAGCCCTGTTCCGATCAGGGCTGTCTTGGAAGGATCTCCGGTCTGGAGGTCGATCGATTTGAAGTCTTGCTCACTGGCGGGTTTCACCTTTGTGGAGCCCGTCGTGTTGTCCGGGATCTCGAGTTCAGTTGGATGGAGTTTCTTTGAAGCTGTGAAGACTTGTTGCATGG
Organism: Setaria italica; assembly: GCF_000263155.2. Taxonomy (NCBI): domain Eukaryota; kingdom Viridiplantae; phylum Streptophyta; class Magnoliopsida; order Poales; family Poaceae; genus Setaria; species Setaria italica. The sequence continues at coordinate 28,799,591 of NC_028451.1, read as the reverse complement.
GACTAAGAGATTGAGCAGTTGCAGCAATTTCCACGGCTTCGGTGTCGTACTCGTAGGATCTCTGGAGGTCTCCTCGTAGCGTGAGTTCACCTTTGGGACCTGGCATCTTGAGTACCAGGTAGACATAATGTGGTATGGCCATAAACTTGGCAAGTGCTGGCCGTCCGAGTATAGCGTGGTAAGAAGTCTCGAAGTCAGCGACCTCGAATCTGATGTACTCGGTGCGGTAATGTTCCTTGGTTCCGAAGGTGACTGGGAGGACAACTTGACCCAATGGTATGGCTGCATTTCCAGGCACAATGCCGTAGAAAGGCGAATCCGTTGGAGTAAGCATGTTCGTGATGTCGAGGCACATTTTCCTTAATGTTTTGGCGAAGATAACGTTGAGACCGCTCCCGCCATCGATGAGTACTTTGGTTAACATTGAACCTGCCACAACTGGATCCAAGACTAGTGGGAAACGGCCGGGTTCTGAAAATTTTGTCCATTGATCCTTTCTGCTGAAAGAAATTGGAACTTCCGACCATTTTAGCGGTGTGGGGTCCGTTGGCTCGATGGCCATGATCTCCCTGAGTACGAGTTTGTTGGCTCGCTTGGATGCTGTGCTAGGGATGCCACCAAAAATGACGTTGACGGTTTTCGAGGCTGGTTGGACATCGCCATCTTCATCTTCGTCGTTGCGGGCTTTGTTTTTACCCTTGTCTCTATTTTTGGCGTACTCTTCAGGAGTTGGTGGTGCTGGTAAATATTGCATGATTCGGCGCATGCTGTAACAGTTCAATGCGGAGTGCTTGCTAGTTGGGTGCCATGGGCACTGCTTTTTGAGTAGCTCCGTGAAGGTTGGTTCGTCGTCGTTTCTGCGCTGTCCCTTTTTCCCGGAGCTGGTCATGGCAGCAACAGTGTTTTCGAGCTTCCTTTTGCGATTATGATTACCCAGATAGGAATTCCGAGCATTGTTATGACGAGTTTTATCTGTGTCATTGTTGTGGGTGTTGTCACGTCCGCGGTTACGGTGGGAACCGAACCGTTCATGTTCTTTGTCTTCTTCATCGGCCCACTGTTGCACCATGAGCTTGAGTTCTTTGACATCGGCTGGTCGTCAGCGACCGAAGTCTTGGTATGTTCGTCGATCGTAGAGTCCGTTTTGGAAACACTCGATGACGTCTGCTTTGGAGATGTCTACTATGGTAGCCTTCTTTTCGAAGAACCGTCGTAGATAGTCGCGCAGGGCTTCGCCCTCTCTCTGCTTAATTTGTTGTAAGTCAATCTTGTTGCCTGGTCTAGCCATGGAGCCGACGAAGTTGTTGGTAAAAGCTTTTGTCAAGTCTGCCCAAGAGTCGATGGACTTGGGTTTGAGTGACTCGAGCCAGGTCAGTGGTGCAGGTTCCATGCATATGGGGAAATGAATGACTTTGGTGTCGTTGTTGCCTCCGGCTGCTTGGACGGCTAGCGAGTAACAGCGGAGCCATTGAACTGGATCTTGCTTGCCATCGTACTTGGTAATGCCGGTCGGTTTGAATTTTTCGGGTAATTTTGTTTTCATTACCCGGTTTGTGAAAGCGGGAAAGTGATTGTAGCTGTCGACTTCCCTTTCGCGCCGGTTGTTGAGGATTTCTCGTAGATCGCTGATGTTGGATAACTCGCGATTCTTCCGAGTAGGGCGAACACTTTTAACCGAGTTGGTGCAGCTGGCTTCACCCACATCCTTCTGTTGAGTAGGAGCTTTATGCTTGCTTGGACCTTGGCTGTGTTGCTGGGGTTGGTTGACTGCCTCATCGTTTCGTGGGGCGGCATTTTTATCTGCAGCCCCCCTGCTTCCATCTGTAATGCGAGAAACGAATGGGATTGGTGATTCTTTGTCAAGCAGCTTGTAAGCTTGCTCTGCGAGTTGTGCAATTAGTCCATTGCCACGCTGCACGAGTTGAGCTGTGGCTGCGTTATCATTATCTTGAGGCATCAATGTCATCAAAATGTTGATGGAAGCGATAGCCGCGAGTGGAGTATTGTGCTCCTGAGCCTGAGCTACGTTGAAAGCCCGTTCAAGATTTGTAATAGGGATATTTATAGCCATTGACTGTCGACGCTCAGCTCGAGTAGTATTGCGCGCCCTTCGTTGCTTGCGATGTTCAGGAGTTTCATTGTCGGCTGTAGACTCATCGTCAGAGATGTTGTCGACTTGTGCTAGTCGCCCGGGGGTTCTATTCTGGCTAGTTCCCGGGTTGTTAACTGGAGTAATAACAAGTATCTCCCTGTCCGGATAGTAGCTTCCGGAACTTGATGTAGCAATCTCTGCGTAGCTTCCTTCGTGGTTTGATGTAAGTGGAACGCCTTCTTGATACGGCAAGTTGTCTATATGGGCGATGAGGCGTGAGTCGTAGTCACGGTCGAGGAAAGATGGTCGCAGTCCCGGCCAGTGGACGAATCTGCCTTGCGGTGTCGAAGTTATTACCAACCCTTGGGCTGGGCCAGATAATGGTATTTCTGGTGAGTAGGATGAGTTGGAGTCAACGTCCTCGTCATGCCCGAGTTCAACTCGGGTTCGAGCAAGAAAATCTTGATAGACTTTTGTTGTGTTGCGGAGTCCGTGCGGGAACCGCTTTGAAATCGAGACTGATTTAGATGCTGACTGGGGCCGAATCCAAGGTGAGTCCGATCCTGAGTTCAGGGGTCGGCTGAGCCCGACCCTGTGAGGGAGTAGCTCCCCCTCGCCCGACCCTAAGTGGAAATCTGCCTCGCCCGACCCTGAGTCCTGGGGTCGGGAGAGCCTGACCCCTGAGCGAGACTGCGCCTCGCCCGACCCCGAGGCCTGGGGTGGGCGAAGCCCGACCCTGTGGAAGGGCAGCTCCGTCTCGCCCGACCCTGAGTGCTGGGGTCGGCGGAGCCCGGCCCTTGAGCGAGGCGTTGGCGTAGTCCGAGATGAAGTCGAATCCGACGCGTAGTCGAACTTGAGCTTGTTGACTTTGAAATCTTGATTTTTTCCAGTCACTTCTTCTGGTTTCATCTCCTGAGTGTCGATGATCTGGCGCCGGAACAATCCCGAGTCTTCGGTGACGCAGAGCCAGGATCCGAAGACGAAGGTGGCGCCGGCTTCGATGAAGAAGACGGGCCTGATGATGACTTTCACCATTGAGTTCGCGCTGAGAAACTCGATGAGTCCCCCTACCTGGCACGCCAGCTATCGGTGTTTTAGACCGGCAACTCGCCTAGGGGGTACCCTAGGTGGTCTTTTATGTGGTAAGGGTCGTCAAGAATCAAGGAATCAATGGTGACGCAAGGAACACGATTTAGACAGGTTCGGGCCGCTAGATCGCGTAATACCCTACGTCCTGTGTGTTGGTTTGTATTGATGTATGTTCTAGTCCTGAGGGATCTGTTTTGAGGGGGGTCCCTGCCCGGCCTTATATACCCGGGAGGGCAGGGTTACAAGTCTGAGTCCTAGTCGGGTACTATTACAGAGTTCTACTCGGTATCGTCCCGAGTAGTTTTCCATAAACATACAAGACTAATCCGAGTAGGATATGCCCATCCTTGTTCTGATCACATCCAAGTACGTCCCATAGTGGGTTGTCCAAGGCCTACTTGTGGGTTCGGGAGTAGTCCCGACAGTCGTCCAGAGATGGACGCCGGTGGATATGGGTCTCATAGGGTAGTACTGCCAAACGCCTTGGTATGGGCTACCCAATCGTATGGGCAAAGTGTCTAGGCTCTGTAGAGTTAATTAATCTATTCAAATAGACGAGGTTCTCGGTCATGAACTCACATGGTCAAAACTCTCTTTGATTAGTCACACCTCTTTGATACAAAGTAGAGAATTAGGGGCAAATGCCCATGCTGTGAGATAAGCAGGATCCTTACGATCGCTGCCTTTAAAATATGGGAACTAGTAGGGGAGGCTTGTTTCCCCCTCCAGGGCCAAAACAACATTATTATAATAATAACAACTACCCTCCCCCCATTAAAGCCCAAATGGTGTTACACTATGCATACAAACAACTTTCTGCATATAAACCTAGTTTTCCTTGATTTACCTTACATGTCATTAACTTTTCTACATTAAGATGCTTGATGAGTACTTCTAGCAAAAGTACTCAATCTTGTTTGTTTTGCCAGGTTGCCTAGGGAGTCAACTTTCATCTTTTCGTTGTGCATTAATTGTTGCTTGATTATTCCCTAAAGGTGAAGATAACACCGACATAATTCCTCCAATTTTCTTTTCTTCTTACTCTGATAATCATTCCAATATACGTTGGTGCCAGATACTGATCCAGGGCATGGCACTGTATTGCTTAATTGTGAACATCCAAGGGGCGGTCCCCACACCTTTCATTTTCTTTCTTTTATTAGGCTCGAATGGAACAAATTATCGTCCAACCTGGGGACGACCAACCAAAGACTGCTGCTAAAGCAGTGGCTGAAGTTGTCCAATCTAAGACATTTCGGGAGGTTGCTGGCATTCACCCACCCTCAAAGAAAAGGACTAGGGTTGGTACTACACTGCAGGTAGAAGAAATACAAAGCTGATCTTGAGTGAGAAACAAGGGGGGCACAACTTCGGCAAAAGATCGGTGAACAGGAGCCTGAGATGGGTGCACTGAGATTGAGGTCTGAAACACAAGAAACAACATTGAAGTCTCAGACATAAAAGCTCCAAGCTTTTAAGAACACCACAAAATAGTAGCACTCTCTGATTTCTAGTTTGATAAACTTCAGCTCCAGTTAAATGAATCCTCCCCTCAACTGAAGTGTGTTGCTGGTGAAGTTGTTGTTTGTTGCTGATGAACTTTTGTTGTATGTTGCATTGTTGATGCTTAACTTATTGTATGTTGCATTATTATTGCTGGTGAACTATTCATTGATTGTGATGTGAATAATATGGAAGTTGGAAATGAGCTGTTTTTATGTCTGTGAATGTGATGGTGATCAGCAGCCAAAATTGAATATATTATTGCGAAATGCAATAATGGGCTAGGGCCCAAAAAAACAGCCTAATATGACGTTCAACAAACATTTTTCAACCCATAAAATAACACAGAAACCTAAAATGGGCTAAAATGGCCCAACAAAATTGGGCTCATAAAGGCTCTTACATGAAATGAGCTTCAAATTGTGATGAACCGAAATTGTCATAACACCCCTACCACGTCGGAGCCATATTGGATTCTTGTCCAACGTGGCGCAACCTCCGTCCAACGTGGCACAACCTCCGAAACAGTTTTGTGACGACATGTGGGACAAATTTTCATTCGTCATTATCTTAGTGACGCACCAAAATAAGGAACGTCACTACTCACGATTTATGACGCTCGACTAATGACGAAGGGTTTTCATCACTCTCGCGTCATAAATCACGGTTTATGATGCAAAAAACCCGTTTATGACACTTTTTGGTTCGTCACTGGTCGGAAGATTTCTTGTAGTGCCCCCTAGGCATCACATGATCCTTTCAAGAAGAGGAACCGTCTACATCAATAAAAGAGTTATACCATGGTGACCATCAAAACAAGAGTTATAACATCATTGGAAGATCTATACTAAATCAAGCAATCAAGCACCGAAACATGGTTTTGTGATTTATGAAATAGGTTTCCAAATAGTTGCCCCAAAAGATCCGTATAGGCACTTAATACACTAGCTAGATCTAGCCAGGTGCGTGCGTGCGTGCGTGTGTGTCAAAATAATGTTGAACCTAAAAAATTCAAAGACGAATGAGATGAACCACCATCCTTATCTTCTTCTTATCCATCATGCTCCTATTGTTTCTCAAACAGGACATATGTGTGGTAGCCTCATCATCACTGGAAAGGTCAGTGATAGGGATAGGGATGGAAATTATATAGCTACAGATGGTTGATTTGTTGGATTGGCACATCCAGCGCGTGGGAGGTGAGAGTGCCTGAGCCATGAGAAAATCTTAAACTCATCACATACTTAGATTATGGTGGATGAAGGGGTTACCTTAACCAAGACCTCCTGGACATCTGCCATTGCTTCTTGCAGATCTGTTGTTTAAGCATTTGATGCCAGGGAAGGGAAACAGAAAGGAGGAAGATAGGTTAGGAGGAGGAAGAGCAGGTTTGAAGGATGAAAAGCATGATAGATCGATGAGAAAACAGTCAGACAATTTAGTTGGTACATTTATGGTGCATGCCTTTAAGTTTTGTCTTGTATGGGAACAATAACTTGCCTTTTTTCTCTATGTGAAAATCTAATTAATCACTACAAACAAGAACTGACTACAAAATCTAGGAAGTTGTTCGCAGTCAAATGTGGTAGTGCACTAGCATCACATGGTTTAAGCATGCATGCATATGCATAGCTTCATGCAGCATTGCAGTGCAAGTGTGACATGTAGCCCAACTTAAATACGGCTCATAAGTGATCCATGAGTGTTGTGTGTACATTTTTAGTACCATGTCAAGGGTGGAGCAAACTTATAGCCTTTTGTTCTCCAAACATAACACCTCTAGATTAACCTTTTTATATAAAGTTAGGACAAAAATGTGAGTGAGATGCTATGTTTATATAGACCCGTCCCTCGGAAGGTGATTACTAGGGACGGAAGGTGATTACTCAGGTGAGGTTTTACATTAAACTTGCATGGTGCTTTGGTAGGGAACACCCACAAGGATGGCGTGCATCCCCTAGCCACATAAAGCATCCACTAGCGTGCATCCACACCACCCGTCGCCTATATAAAGGCAAGTTATATTACTAGCTAATGGATGATCAATACATAACGAGTATGTAGATTATCGTTCGGTGTCCCATTTGTAACACCCAGAAAAAAGTAGCATTCTGGTTCTTTACCATACTACATTAGAACACTAACTTAACATGGGTGTCCCTAGAGGCATAGAAAGACAGCAAAAACATAACTTGTTTGATGAGCTCAAAGGGAGAGGAGTGTGATATGACAGAGAACCCCCCTCATGTCGGACGATACACCCCAAACTTGGCCCATGTTTAGAGCTCGGACTATGTGCGTGCGTTTGTGACCGGGCCACTCAAAGAGAGAAAACAAATGATGGGCTCGGGCCTTCCCGTCATAGAGCCCCCCAGAATACTATGAGGCCCATTAAGCAGTGTTCTGATAATGTCTTATTTTAATTCGGTCTACACTTCTTGTCGAACTACTTATAATTTCGGTTTTCTAGGAAAAAGGTGATTTAGAGATGCTGGCTTGATCATAAGCCATCTTGGATTTTGGATCAACCCATGGAATGGGTGAAATTTGAAACTTCCATGCCTTACTTGTTTCTGATGTCCATTCATTCCAGAGATAGCTGGCCATAACAGCCTATCCTTTTCAAATTCCAGTCACGCATGCGCATGCTTCACTGATAAACAAAAAATGATTCGATGACACATTGACATCTCACAGGACAGGCCAATATACACTCAGCAGAGATCAAAATTCACATTTTCACAGGATTTATATACAGCAGACTGATTGATTCATAAGGGATTCAGTTCCAATGTACAAGAAATAACACGCACACGCACCACAAACGAAGAATCACACAACCGCAGCTCTACGCCGACTATATACACTACAAGAAAGTATGTACAGGCAGTAGAATTCGAGGTCCCCAAGCAAGTGGGACAATTTACCAATGGAATAGCAGTTCATCTCTACATGTTATCAATCCAATGTTAGCACTCAGCACATATCAGGACGGCAAAAATCTTTTTTCAATGACGCACAGCTTGTACTGTTCAGCATTCGCCTTGCATTGCAAGAGTAGAATAGCCTTGGAACCTCAGGAAGGACATACCCATTCGGTGCTGCTTCAGAATCCCACTGCTCATTGTTTTCTTTTTGGTTTTGCTTCTTTTTTTGGGGGTTTTTTCATGTCTTCCTTCATCGATACATTCTGCGTCTAGACAAACTTAGTAGAACGAAACGGAGTGATACTATTTAGTATTTACACGTAGCTAGGGGAGGCCTGAGCTATCAGTTCTGGAGCGAAGAAAGCCACTGCTCTACAAAATTCTTCTCGTCTGCAAATTTAAGGAAAGAAAAAAATTAGAACATAAGCAGATAAGTTGCAGTAATCATTAGATGTATATATAAATGTTCTCTGATAAATATTCTGAAAAAGAACAAAAATGTGAATATTTTGAGAAGATTGAAAAGCTAATTTCAGTTACAATGTAAAACTCTTTATCATAATCCAATTGCAACAGCTTATAGCAAATTAAAATGGCTCAAGAAGGCAATTGAATGCCATTATTTGGTACAAATTAAATCACAGCAATCAGCTTGAACAGTAGAAAACAAAATCCCAATGAACTGTAGGACTTAGCTACATAGGACGAGATAGATGGAATCATTGAGGTGCTTTGAATTAACTTTGTTTTGTTTTTTTTTTACTCGCACGCAACCTTTTTTTCACTCTTCAAACCAAAAGTAAACGACATCTGTTAGTGTACCCACCTATTGAGTACAAGACAAACTTTATAAACTAGCAACAACTAGATTTCAAGTCCATAGGACAAAGTAAGCCACCTAACCCATGAATAAATAGCACCAATCATGAAAATGGCATATGACTAGCAAGCCAATCCATTCCCACAATGCGATAGAGCTACTCCATGCAGCACATTACTGAACTAGATAATCAGAGGACATCACATACAGCGCAATCATTGGTGGAATAACTCCAGATGCCTTCTAGCATCTGACCGCCAATTTCTATCAGAAAAGGAGGAAAGAAAGCCAGTCTGCCTGTTAAAGACATTAGCTTCTTATCCAATTATCCCTTGTCTTATGTCAGCTTAACAAACTGAAACTATTGCCAAAACAAGAATTTGTAACTGAAAAATGCCGAATTCAGGCAGTTATGTCAGCTTGTGAAACAGAAGACTGAACTATTAACAGTACAGTACTGAAGTACTACACAAGAGTCAACCAACTCACATGATTCTTTCCTAATTCTACACTAGACATATCGGAGCTACTGCTAGTATCATACTACATGATTTCCTCCCAATCCTGAACAGGTACAGGGCTGAATCTTTCCACAAATAAGCAATTAAATCATTTCATAAATATAACTGAAATATCAGATCAGCACATTGAAGAAATATAACTGAAATAGCATAACCAATTCTCGACTTTGAAGAAAGCACATTTGAATTGACATTTCAGATCAGCGTGCTCACCAGAGAGGCCACCGTCGGCCAGGGCTCCGGCGCCCAGAAACCTGCCCTCGCGCCTCCCAGGCTGCTCTTGGCGGCCGTGGCGGTAGCATGGGACGAGGACGGCGAAGCAGTTCTCGGGGTCGCCGTCCGTCTGCAGCTCCGGCGCCTGGGGCTCGAGCCAGCCGATGGACCAGTCGGAGTCGTCGGAGTCTGAGCCGGACAGGCACCCGCCGCCGTCAGACGGCACGATGACCATGTCGTACTCCCGGTCGACCCGGGACTCCCCGCGGCTGCGGCGCCGGTTCCTGACCCTCCTCGGGCGCGTGCGGCGGCCGCCCGCGCCGCCGCCGCCGCCGGTGTAGAAAGTGACGGTGTCGGGCTCCCGGAAGCCGGAGGGGAAGTCCGGGAAGGAGGAGCTCGTCAGCCCCGCGCTCGAGAGCTCGTGGGTGGACACCCGCGCCGCGGCGCCCCCCGGCCACAGCCATTGCGTGAAGCGGCTCAACGCCATGGACATGGCGCAAAAAGAAAAATCCTTGCTTCTCGCGAGGAAAAAAAAAGCTCGGGGACCTCCCTATCAGGCCAAAAGTTGAGCAAATTCGGCGTTCTCTTGGATCTGCCGAGCCAAAAACCTGAATCAACAAACGATAACTCAGATTAAAAACCCGATTTTTTGAACATGTACATCCAATGGGAAGCTTTTTGACCAGAGTAAGCAGGAAAATTACTTCTTTAGACGCCAACCACAAAAATCCTGGTCCAATTGGGAAAGTTTCTTCTTTCAGAGTTCGAGTTAATTGGATTGACAGACTAGCACAACCGAGAAAAATGGCTCTTTCTGGGGAAAAAATCTCTAATCCGGTGAGAAATTAAGCGCGTCACCAACCATCAAATCTTCATGCGGCAAACATGGAATCCAACCAAACTCATTGCTCCCAACACAGAAAGAAAAACAAAAATCACCCTAAATTGGCTCCCGCTTAAAAATTCCGACAAAAAAATTGAACGCCCGAAACAGAAATCCACGAGGATAACAACTTGCAGCCCCCGAAATTCACCCAAAACACACGCCCAAGAATCCCGGTAAAGAAACAACCTTTGCCCGCTCAAATTCGAGGCCCGGCAAACGCGAGTAAGATCAAGAACTACCCCTCCTCCCTACTCGGCAACCGCTAATCGCTCTCCTCCATACCCTCCCCGCTCGGATCCTCCTCTCCCACTCCACCTCCCAACTCCAAGCAACGCAACCACCCAAATCGATGGGGTCAGATTAGAGAAGAAGAGAGGGGAGAGAACTCCGTGGCCACACGGCCAGATAAATAAGCGCTCCGCCCCGTCCGCGGACGACCGAGATCGTGGTGACGTGACAGGAGGAGGGATCTAAACCGTCCGCGCCGCCGGGGCCCTGCCCAGGCCAGTCGTCCTCGCCGCGGGCGTGCTGACGTGTCGCGCGCCGGGGGGCCCTGCGTGCGGGGCAAGCCCTCGCTTTCGTGCGCCGCGGGGACACTTGTCGCTGGGCAAATTTTGTTTTGCTCTGCTCTGGTAATCTGGTTTCCCGTCCATGTGGGTGCCGTCACGCGAATGTATCTGGATGGGTTTCACGTCGCGATCAGGGGGTAAAGCTCGGTGAATTCATGCATGTACCCGGAATACTGTAGTTATATACTGGCATGGTAAAAAACAGTTTGAAACGGTGGTGTTTTGTTTACGTGTGTGTATCACGTTTGTAAAACACGGAGGTGATCTGGTCAGACCTTCCTGGCTGCGCTGCTGCTTACCTTAGCTCCCCGAAACTTGCTCAAGGAAGGATTCAACGAAGATACAGACCATGTGATTCACGAAGGAAACAGACACGACAGGGGTAGAGATTGGAAATCTTTTTTTTACTTGGCGCTTAGTGCTCTTGGAAATACAAACTCGTACTCCCCTGTTTCAAAATGAAGGTACATAAATTTTACTATACATTTAAATATAAAATTATGTATGCATCTAGAAAGTTAAAATAACCTATATTTTAAAATAAATGGAGTACATTATATTTTCTTTTAAAAGAACCAATGAATGTAGTAGCTCCTCTGAACTAATCTATTTTCGGCATGTGTTGTGTTAAGCTGAAGTGCAAACAAACTAAACAACTTTAGATCTCGAGTTGTACAAATGGGTTGATGGATTATAACAATTCAAAACAATCCACTCAAACCCAGCTTGTTATGGTGCAAAGAGAGCCTTACCCTTTAGAGTGGTACAATCCGAAAATGTGAATATCTAGTTCTACCATATGTTATTGTGCTATCGTTATACTAAAAATTATAGTGCGTAAACCCATGTATAAAAACATCATAAAAAATATATAGATTGATAGAGCATACAAGCGTCTATCATCAAGTGAAATTTGAGGTAGAAAATAACTTGTGCAAGGAAAAACAAAAAAAGGAGAAATCAACGATTCAATAGTTGCAAATTGTGGATCAATCATAAAGAGTTGCACATGGAACTATTTAAGTATTGATTTCACTTTTTTATTGTTTTTCATAAGTTTTTGTTCAATGTCAAGTTTTCTACTATGTGAGAATTTTCGAGCGTAAAGAATCAACAAACCCAATAGTACTATAGAAAATAAGGATATGACTGCACTTTGGGTTGTAGAGAAAGCTAAGCGTTCCTTTATCTCCCACCCTTGAGTTTCTCTTTCTGCATCGCGTTGTCACGGACTCGCAGCTTGTAAATACCCACCTAGACTCTCCTTCTTTTTAATATAATAAACAATTCTTAAAAAAATATATGATGAGTTTTTACTTCATGTATTTTTTATATGAATTTTTCATGCATGCCATATGGTGATATGGACCAACAGCACCAGATATTTCCCAGCTTCAGGCTTCACCACTGCATTTGGTCCCAAGATTCTCTCTCTCTCTCTCTCCATATTACCTCTCTAGAATCTTCGATGTGTGAACGAAAATCATACCGTGGGGCGCAGAAAAATCTTGGATAAACATGAACATGCAGTGCCTGGCAACAAAGGTCATTCCTTTATAGAGTGGGTCCGTAACTACCGGGCTGCCACTTGTCGCGTCCATGTGGAGTCAATTGGAGTGTCCTGCGTCAGGTACAGACACCTCACGTGCCCAATCGCCGGGGTTGTGCCGCGCTGTGCCGCCACGTCAGACACGTCTCCATTATCTAGTGAACGTGACAGAAACGTCTCAGCCAGTAAGCTTAGCGCACACTGGCAGCAGTAGCCAACACGGTTTAGGATCCGGATGCCCCGAGATTTAAATTAAATTAAAATGAGTTTTAAGGTCGTGTCCATGCGCGCGTGTCAAGCGCTTGGCAGACCCGGGTGCTGGCCGGTGCTGACATTATCTTTGGTGGAGTGGACGCGTGCGTTTCGAACGATCGAAGCTTTGGTTCATCTTTCCTTTTGTTCAGTCTATCCTGTTAGTAGAATCAGCGACGCTGTCTGCTTAAGTAGGACGACAGGTAGCATGACAATGTGACCGTGCCACGTTACATCAATTTTGTGCTTAAGCACCAGTATGGCTGCATGGCAGGATCCAATTCAAAGTCGGCGGCAAATGATTGGATTACACATTACACATATATACAATACTAGTAAATTAATGAAACTTAACCTCTAAAAACTTTGGCACAACTACGCTCCTGACAAATATGATAACTAGACAGTGTAATAATCCTTCTATATTCCAATAATGATGCTCTGCTATGACTGGCCTTAAAAAAGAGGGCATTGAGGGTTTGGCATGCAAATGCTCAAGTACTCAAGTATCAACACCCTTTGCAACCAACTGGGGCGGTGTTTTATTTAGGGCAAGTTTGGCTCCTGGAGCCGTTTTAGATGAAGCTATGCCAAAGAGTTTCTTTGCAAATGGCTCCGATGGAGAAGCCATCGAGAAGACCTTCCATTTTTCTACTGCGGAGACGGAGCCAGAAATTGTGGCTCCGTGCAGCTCCTCCCACAAACCAACCAGGATGTTTACGTAATTGCCTCTGAACTTCGTCAAAATTACATGAAAAATGCCACCGCACCACCTATCCCCAACCGGCCATCTCTTTGAACCGCGACTCGCTCCCTCTCTCGCAGAAACGGCGGCGCCCCATGAATCCCCTCCGGCACCCGACGCTGTCACGCAGGGAAGCCACTCCGGGTGGGGAAAACAGCAAATCCACCATGGCTGACCTCGATCCAGGGATTGGGGGCGCCGGACCTCTGCATCTCGGTTGGATGGCGCCCTGCGGCTGGGCGGACCGGCAGCGGCTGGCCAAGGACCGGGGCAGCAGGCGGCTGGCCAGGGAGTGGCTCACCAGGATGGCGGCTCATGGGCTAGCGGTCCGGTCGCCGCTTCGACCGCAGGCGCAAGAGCGTGGCCCAGCGCCCCCCCTCCTGTGGTGTGGGCGCCGGCATGCTTCCAGGAGGGGTGTCCATGGCGGGCGACGGAGTGGTGCCGGATTGGTGGACCAATGCAGAGGCTGCCGTGGCTCTCGAGCCAAAGTGGCTCTCTAGCATCTTGGTGACATCGTCGTCATTAGCGATGGCACCGACGTCGGCTGGGAACCAGAACACCGAGGCAAGGGAGGCAAGGGCGGTGCCAGTTCGAGGAGCCTCTACTCATCATGGAGGAGGACACGGTGGCCGGGCACCTAGACCACAAGCGCCGGTCCCTGCTACCCCTGCAACCATAGTTCGAGGAGCCTCTACTCATCGTGGAGGATGACACGGTGGCCAGGCACCTAGACCACAAGCGCCGGTCCCTGCTGCCCCTTCAACCATCAACGTTAGCAATGCCGATCCAAGGTAAAAAATACTTGTCATGCTAGCAATTCATTGAGCATGGATGGAATGTCGTGCCATACATCTCTGTGTGGAAATGGAATTTGTAGTATGCTTGGAACGTGCAGGTTACTTGATATTTGGTGCTTATGGTACTGATTCTATTGGCAACAGAGATGCTGCTTGGTGTGATGGGAACACTAGAATAATTTGTGAGATTTTTGCAGACCAAGTTCAAAAAGAAAAATCGTTCAAGCACTCATTTGAATAAGACCAGTTACAAGAATGTGATACAAAGGTTTCATGAGAGAACCGGAATTCTGTATACTAGAAAACAGTTCAAGAACAAATGGGACAAATTGAAAACTGACTATGGAATTTGGAAGCAACTGACCAATAAAGAGACTGGCATAGGATGGGATGAATCAGGAAAGAATATAGTTATGTCAGAGATTTGGTGGAAGGAGACTATTAGTATATATTGGCATAGGTATGTTCATATTTTGTTATTGTTGTCACAAGTGTGTACATGGACATATTTGGAATGCAGCTCATATAATTTTCCATGTGTGCTTAGGAAAATATTACAATGTTGATGCCGGTTACCCAAACAGACCTGGATACTTGGCTCCATACAAGGACGCAATGTACCATGTGCCGGAATGGAGGAGGGGTCCTGCTCCTAGCGGTGAGCATGAGCTCTTTAACCATTTGCATTCAAGTCTTCATAATGTGGTAGAGCGCGCTTTTGGAGTGTTGAAAATGAAGTGGAGAATACTTCTCAAGATGCCTACTTTTCTATTGGAGAAGTAAATGATGATCATTGCCAGAACCATATACCTCCATAACTTCATTCGTGAGAACAATACACAAAATAAACATTTTCGCAAATGTCATCAGAATCTTGATTATGTGCCCACCATACCATCAAGACATGCAAGACATCTTCCTTCCCAAAATGCAAGCGATACATCAACTTCAGAATCGAATGAGCGGGCAATGGATAGATTCCGTGATGACCTTGCAAGGGCGATCAGATCATCATGAGCATCTATGTTGGCTTGTATGGTTTATGTGATGATTATGCCTCATCTTTTATAAAAACCACTAATATTATTGCTGAACATCGAGGGAGCGAGCCAGAAGCTCTTGTGCTGCTGCCCCTAGTTACTACCGTTGTTGGTTGCTAGCTACAGTACTGCTCATTAGTTAAGAAAATATTTCTATTTATTTTTTTAATTTACATGAACTAAAATTACAAACGGAAGGGAAACATACAATTCAACTTAACAATCAAGTCATATATCAAAAGACATATTGGACATTTGACATCTCCAATCTATTCATGAAAGACAAGGTAAAACAATTTTACCAAATATTTTTCAAAATGGTTTCAGCTTCACCAGAGAAGTAAAGTCGGAGCCGTTTCAGAGGAGAGACAACTCCACATCAGAGCAATAAAAGAGATGCCCCCTAATCCCTATAGCCTATCAGGCTATCAGCTAGTACTAGTATTCAGCTTAGGGTAGCACAGAGCGCCGCATATTATCCCGGAGACAAACACATGGCCCTCGTCCACTACTCCGACTTGCACGCTGTTGTCTCCCTCTCCCCTGCTGCTTTCAGGAGTTTTTCCTTCCACAGGAAAAAAGAACAAAGAAAAAAAGGGGGAAGAAAGCGCCTGAATTGATTCCGGGCATCGACACGCTCCGGCAGCCACAAGTTCTTTTCGTGTAGCTTGGCCTTTCGACCTCGTCAAAAACAGCAGCTGCGCATGATTTCGCCTTAAATTAAAGAAAATCATTAGCATATGTATAGAATAGAAGCAATTCTTGTGTATGTGGGAGAGACAAGGAGAGATCGATGTGTGCCTGTCCAATGCAATGCAATGAAAGTTGCTCTCCCTTTTTGTCCTGTGTTGGATTGGTGAGTGGCGATGCCCCATGAGCCATGGATGATTAGTCGTCCATCCGTCATCAGGCTTAGAAAATGATGGCTCATTTCTCTTGTGCCATGACCACTCAGCGATTCCTATCCGCTAATGCGCGGGTCATTACTTGTGTTCCTTCCGTGCCCTAGAGGGTAAAGGATCCGTCATAATTGGGAAGCAGCAAACGATCGATGGGTCATCGCCTCTTTTTCTAGTATACATGTTAATTACAGCTCGGAATATATACGCAACATGTATCAGTCCGATTATCTTTATAATTTAGAGTTGAGATTAACATTTTTTTATCGGGAGGTTATAACAGACTCTCGTATAACAAGTGACTGCTGTTAAGAACGGCTGAACGGCGCAGCAATACAGATCAGTTTCGAGTGAACCTCGTTAATTAACAACATCGTGTTTCATTCTTGTTCTTGCATGCTTTGGCCTCAATACTCCAAGGTGCTGCGCGGTTAAATTTATAACAATATTTGAATTCTTTCCTTTTTGTGAAAGTTTGCAGTTCAATTGGTACTTTTCGCGAGTTTTTCCTTCCCAGCTAGACAAGCATCGTAAGCGCCCATGGTTTTCTAGGCTTACAAAAAAAAACTACTATTAGCTTAGTACAAACTACTGGTAAAAGGTACTAATGATCACGGTAAACAAACCACAAAGCAACAGGTACTATTAGCTTAGTGCATGTGGAATATTACATGTCTCAGACAAAACACTCCGCTGTCAATTTATATCCCAGTCAGACCGACGTTGTTATCCTTTACAAACAGCAAGTTGCACAGGTAAAGGGCGACACGCGCTATCACTTGTGCCTCTCCCGCGCCATTTTTTTGGTTATCATGGTCGTCGGTGAATAATTCTTCATCTCACAAAAATGGAAACAAATACACAACGCTGGAGGGTCCTATTCAGAATTGGAACACCGGACCTTATATATGGCTAATGTGAATCGCATGCTGTGGTTATATAGCACACCGATCGATGATTTTGCTTAAAAGATAAACGGAAATGCTACAACTCGCACGTCCGGACGCATCGGATGCTGGTCACAACAATATCTAAACATGGGGCCCACAACCACCAGAGCCACACAACCTGTGAGAAGCATCGCGACGACTCGGAGCGATAGCAGTAGCACACCATCTCGGGCTCCAAGCCTCACCCAAGCTCAGGCCTGCCGTGCTTGCTGCCTCTGCCCCCACCGCGACGACATCCGCCGACACGGTTGCCGGCGGCTGCCTCTCCGCGCTCATCCACTCGCTCTATGCCGTGGGCCGCACCGCGGAGGTTGCGCGGGCGCTGTCCACTGCGGGGGACGGCGCGGGCGTCATCGCCTGCAACGCCATGGTGGCGGGCTACTGCCGCACGGGCCAGCTCCTTGCCGCACACCGTCTCGCCGTGGCTGTGCCCGTCCCGCCCAATGCCTACACCTACTTCCCCGTCATGCGCGCCCTCTGCACGCAGGCCGGATCGGCGACGCGCTCGCGGTGCTCGATGAGATGCCCCATCACGGATGCGCGCCTATCTCCCCATCTCACACTACTGACGGTTCCATGTTGCGATAGGTATCTCATGGTGTTGCAGTAGAGATTTTTGGATGTTGCAACAGCTGGCTTTTGATGTTTCATTTATTTGCAACAGTTTGACTTGTTAGCAATCGGAGTGTTGCACCAACTTGTTCACGATGTTGCATATAATTGTTTTCTTTATTTCAGCATCTTCTTCTTTCGTTGTTGCAATGCTATAAGAGATGCTTTTTTTGTTGTTGCAATACTTGATTCGTTGGCCGAGATCGCAAGCAAGAGTTGTTTCTATTCAAGATGTTGCAACTTGTGATTTTATTGTTGCAATGTGTCTGTTTGAAGATGTTGCAACTTGTGATTTTATTGTTGCAATGTGTCTGTTTTGAATGTTGCACAAAGTGATTCGAGATGTTTCATGCACGTAAAGGTGTTGCAAATTTATCTTTCGACGAATGTTGCGTCAAACATGATGAAATACTGCGCACGGGGATTTTTTATCCTATAATGAGATAGATGGCGTGCATGAGTTCCAAAATTATTTTTAGTGCATGCTTTCATATTGCAAGTGTTGATTTTTAATATTTCAATAGTTATTTTTTAATATTATAACGGAGCGTCTGATTAAAAAAATTATCGGATGTCCAAGCACTATCACATCTAAAAGATAAATTTATTGAGAGATCATCATAGATAGAGTCCTTGCTTACCAATGCCGAGCTGGGATCGGGTGAGAACTGAGAGCAATACCTGGTCTGGTCTGAATTTACTTCTGCTTTTTAATATAATCAGCGGTTCCCTTATCTTATCTGTTTCGTTTCGAGTGAGATCTGAAAACACATTCATTAAAACGGATCAGTGATGGGCGCGCGGTTGGATGGGTCCCGGGGGTTCCTGCTGCCGGTGTGCCCTGGCTGCTGTCGTCGCCGGCGTACGACCGCGGAAAGCGACGGGCTGCCCAACGGCGGCCCCCTCGCCGTGCGGGAGTAAAGATTGTGCAGTGCAGGCAGCGTGGAATATGATTGTTTTTGGTTTGCCATTTTTGGCAGAGGCCCGAGGATTAGACCGTGAGGTGTCGCCAATGCATGTGGGGTGGGTCAAGCAGGCACGCAACGCAAGGGAAAGGCTCTCTCACCATCTGACAAGCTAGCTACGTACGACCCACTTGCAGACCATGGAAGGATTATGCTATTCCTGGATGAATGTGCTTTGAGTCGTGAGAATTATTCAACGAGACGTCAAGACTTCGATCAAAAAAGCGCGTCTGGATCGATGAGTACTATGCTGAACGGGTCGGTTTCTTCCAGGGTAAAGCCGGAAGCTGACTCGTCCATGCTCGTTTCCATAATCTTGGTCTCTTGGAAAAAAGGAAAACTCGGCAACAGATCAAAAAAGGCCGGGCCCAACAGCATGCCCACCCGTCGCTTCCGGCCCAAATAACAGTAGCAGGCCCACACTAGCCCACCACGCACCCCACACGTCACCACACACTCCCAATTGATCGGGTGGGGGCCCTACACCCCCGGCTCCTCGTCGCCTCGTTTCCCGCCCGCTTCGCCTTCTCCTCTTCTTCCCCCACTCCCCTCTCCTCCCCCAAACCCCCCAAACGCTCCAATCCCTAGCCATGGAGCCGCCGCCGGAGCCCGCGCTCACTCCGCGGAGGTTGACCGTCGCCGACCTCCTCCGCCTCCGCCGCCCCACCACCGGCGCCTCCTCCCTACATTTTCCTTCCGCACCCACCACCCCCTCCCCGCCCCGAAAAAAATCCAAGCTTGCCGCCGCCACCGCCGGCCCAACCCCCACCTCGACCTCCGGCACGGCCCCATTCGCTCCGATATCCCACCCCGTTCTTCTCTCCGGCACGCTCTCCCTCCCCTCCGAGGACGCCCCCGCCGGCTGCCGCAGCAACTGCTTCTCCTTCTCCGACCCCGCCTCCTCCGCTTCCGCTTCCCCCGCCGCCTCCGTCTGCTGCTGCCTCCTCGACTTCGACCCCGCCGCGCTGGGCCGCGAGATACGCGTCCTCGCGTGGAACTACCTCCCCTCCGTCCGCCTCCACGGCGCCGCGGGCGTGCTCGAGGTGGTCCGCTGGCGCCTCGCGGAGGAGGAGGAGCCCGCGCCGGCCCCGAAGCGTAGCTTCCTGGCGAAGATTAGGCTCAATTGGCCCGCTCAAGATCCGGACTTGGCGAGCCGCGGCTGCGTGTTTGGGTTGGTCAGGTCCGTCAGCGTGGTATTCAGTATGCCGCAGGCCAAGGCTGAAAAGAGGAGTGCCAGTTCAATCGGGTTTCTGGCTGAGATTTTGTGCTGTGGGTGCCGTCGATGTCAAGTATCACCGCCAGAAACTGCTCAGGATCATAAGTTTGAGGTAATCAAGTTCCTGTACTTTGTGGGCTCAGCATGTACATGGCGGCCTCTGCTGGTGTGGCTTGTAGGGAGGCTGGTGTACATCTCGGGTTTGAAGAAAAAGTTAGTTTCTGTTGCGGAGAAAGGCTCACACACAATGTTGGTGTCATCCACAAATACGGCGATGGCATGGTGCAGATCGTACAGGGGAAATCTGCCATTGGATGGCTCACCAGAGAAATGTGGTGGGGTGTATGCTGGGGTTGTTACTGGAATTTACTTGCAGGGCCTAGCGGTTGAGCTGGATGACACTGTGTGGCTGCTCATAGATGATCTGCTGCTCCTGCCACCACATTGTCTTCGAGTTGGTGCTTTTGTACGTTGCTAATCTTTACCGCGGAGTTGGTGCTGTTGAGTTTCGAAATTCCATCTTAAGATTTCACTGTAGCTATTCTACCTCTTTGTAGATCTCTGTAAAGAACTTTCATGCAATGCGTCTGAATTTTGCTTGGACGGGAACTGTTCTGCTTGCAACATGCAGTAAAACTTGCCTCACTGTAAAGTCTTTCTCCCTGGTGGACTCCAAGTAAGATGGGAACTGTATTTGCAATCATTACTCGTATGTGATGCTATGACTCAGCAGTTTCTGCTCTTGGTGCAGAAGTCATATAAAAGCGGAGAGCAAGAGCCTCCTGGGGAAGTTTGTTGACTCACTGGAGATGCCTTCTAGATTTTGGTATGAATATGGTTTAACTTCTATATTTCTATGGCATATACTTACCATGATAAGTGATTGACAAAGCAAAACTTTTCATCTCAAGGTATGCTCATTGTTTCCCCCCTCTATTTCAGGATGTTACTTCTGATATCTTGCTTTATACAGAAGTTTACAAAATTGTTTTCGGATAAGGAGATTTGGGGCTCACAAAATGTATGTTGCTAATTTTTACTGCATCATCTGAACAATTTATTGTCTGTAGTAGTTATTACTTATTAGTTATTAGTCTGTCATATTATCTGCTCATTTTGCGAACTGAAACTCTTGTACTGCAAGGTACCAACAGAAGCAAGGAGTGTTTCATGCCTATGCTACTGAAACTCTCCTGTCAAAGTGCCAACCTCAGGCAAGTTTAGTAGTAGTATATCTGTTTCACTGAATGTGCGTGTATTATTTCTGCTTCAAATATTGCATGTGACTGGCAACTGTTTTGGTTTGCTGCCAGAAGGCAAATAGCCTAGCCTCCTTTGTGCCCTTAATTGCCACTACGTGTTTGTTTGCTTTCTTTTCAACTTCCGTACCCACCCCCACCCCAAAACCCCAAAAGAAAGAAATAGAGACATGCACGAGGCACCAGAATTCTGTGCATGTTGTCACATACCTCAGGGACTTGGCTAATATGCTGCGTGGAAAAAGATTTTACATAAGTTAGAAAGAATACTAAAAACTCTTTAATAAGTATATTTTTTGGGTGAGCAATTTCCCTGGACAATACAGTTTGCTGGAAGTAGCAGCACTGCATGTGGGCACTCATAATTTCTGTTTGTTTTTCCAGGTTTACTTTAGTGTTCAACATGGAGTTTAATTTAATTGTGCTCATTGCATTTCATCCAACGTCTTTTCCTTGTGAATTAATTAACTTGAACTTGGTTATGCAGAAAAATTTAATAATGAAATTCTGCAGCCATGATTGTGGTAGCTCAAGCCTTGGATCAAAATTGGAGTCTTGCAAATTGGTAGTAGTCTGTCCTTTGATTCTTTATTTGGAACTAAGTTTACTTTTGTTTTGTTTATGCCCGCTACTAATTCAGTTTTTTATTCATTAGGCCATACCGTTCTCTAATTTTATCTGCAAGTGTGAATCATTGTGGATATCGTCGATGCTCAAATTTTGGAATGGTCCTGAAGAAGTGGGCGAGAGCCAGGGACAGAACCGATTCTTCTGTGATGGAATTTCCTATCCCGGCAGTACCAAAAGAATAATTTCGAGCGAAGATCTGGATTTTGTATTGGTGGGCAGTTTCAAGGTTATGCCTAATTTCCTGTGTTATTTACCTCATGTTAATCATTATACCTTTTATTACTCTTTATCCTGTCATAAGATACTGGAATTGTGATACCTGGAACGTTCATTAGTAAGATTCTTGAATACCAGGTTTTCCTTGTCGTTGAATTTTTTCAATTACCGTATGATTATTCCTTGTTAGTGAAATTTATTTTTGTTCCTTGAGTTATGATTCTCCTGTGGCACGTGTATCTTTGGAGCTCAACATGGATAATCCTTATTCATCTGTTATTGTATCTAGAGCCTTTACTTTTGCAGGTTTAGTATTGAAATAGTTTGCATGTAGACAGTCCAATAAGGAGATTAGGCCAATTACTTTGAGAATCTCACTTTGCTTCATGTTTAAAATTGTATGTTACTTTGAAGGCCAGAGTTTGACAAAATTATTTTAGTACTTTCAAGGTTGTGTTCTGAAATAATTCTTTAGCATATTCGTGGTGCAGACGAGTGAGTAGGCATGCTACATCAATGATTTTACTTCATGTCCTAAGTCCTAAGACTTTGGATTAGGATGCATTTTGAACTGCCTGTGTCCTTGTTGCATACAGACTTCTCCACTGTCAGGGAGGCTGCAGCTGGTTGATTCCACTGGATGTATAGATGTTATTATACCTGATCTTCCACCGAATGGGAGTTTGTATGGCATCTATGAGGTATTGACCATAATTTCGCATGCAATATTTGTACATGTGAATATCCACGCAACGTCCTACCCCAATATGCTTGGGACAAGAAGGCTATGTTGTTGTATGTGATGCATTTGATGAATGTAATTTTGTTAATCAATTGCCTTGCCTTCTTTGTTGTAAAGTCTATGGTACTCACTTGATTTCTTGGACGTCAGAATTAAGATCTTTGCACTTATTGGTTGGGAAATCCAGCAGAGGTGGATGATGTATCACCCAGAGTTGATGGGCAACTAGTACTGTGAGGTTGGAGGAAGTCACAGGTCTTGTCAACCTGGTACCATAGTAGTATAAAAAAAACCTGGTGCCATAGTGGAGGTGGCAGTGCAGAAAAATACTCCAGTAACTACTTTCCTTTGTCATCTGCACTAAAGCAGACATAGAAGAGATTGTTCCTGCAGGGCTCACTGCCTCGCTGCACAATCTTGCAGTGACATTACGATAGGGACATAATTCTGTTCTGTAGAAATGCCTTGAGATATGTATCTTCAGGTTAATGATTCTAGTGATAGTACTGGACTACTGGCTACTGAGCCTATATGTTGGATTGGAACATACTATCATCCTACTAGGGTGTTTTAAAGCAGTGTAATGTCCAGAAGAATGATGTCGTGCAGTTCCAGTTCTAAGAGTGCTTAGTTTGCTTTTGTGAGCTTACTTTAAACACTTAATATCAGGAAAATAGAGCTTACCATCATCTGCTTTACTGCTTTATGCCCATACGGACGTATAATTAACAATGTTTTCTGATTTTCGTTTTGCCATCCAGATCAGAAATTATAAGCTAGCCCTTGAAGGCCCAGTGGCTTACCTAGATCATTGTGATGTTGCTGATCCACTGTCCTGTAAGGCTATCTTTCAGAAGCTTTCTTACAAAAAAAGAGTGCATCACCTCAATATGTATGTTATACTATGCTGGAGGGAGTTAAATCCTATTGGCCCTTCCTTGCATATTCCTTTGCACATTAATTATAGGGCCAGGTCATTTCACCTTGTTAAATTGTCCCACATATTTCCTCCAAATAATGTGAGTTCATTTTCTTTTCATCTACCCAAAATCTAGAGATTTGTAGCATAATCATGTCTCTAGTAGTGTCTATGTTCTCATTTTTCTATTGCAGGTTCAACAGCAGAACATGTCAGGGCCTATACTCTATGCTGAAGCTGTAATACTTCCATATAATTTGCAGTTTATTGGGCAAGGTGAATGCATTGAGCATGCTGAGGCCTTTAGAATGTCACACTCTCATCTACTAGGTAATTCTGAAGCCTCTAAGGCAAAATTGTGTAATATCCCATGTTCGCTAAGTTTTGGAAGCACCAATCTTTGTGGTACTCTGGTGTCTAGCAATTCTTGTAGATCAGCAGATGGTACTGTTCTAAATGAACGTATTGTATGTGAAAGAGAACACACATCAAGGATTTTGTTAGAGTTCAAGGAGGGAGGTTTTATCAAGTATCAGGTATGGTTTTGATGATGAAGCCTAATTCTCACTATTTATTTGTCGCCACTTCCCACCATGAGCAGTACTAGCGTCTCTAAATTCTACTTAATCTTATCAATATGCAGTTACTGCGGATCAATGGCTACTATCTTCTCCAATGTCCCAGTGGAAGTCTTACTTGCACAACGGAAGGCTGTGGATGTTTGGAAGGTGGTAAAGTCTCACTGGATTCTCAGGATAAAATTTGGAGCATTGCCATTACCTTTGATGGTAATATAAGCATCAAGGGGACAATTGGGAATCAATCTGTTAGAGTTACTTCAGCGGAGGTTGATGAGCCATTTCCCAGAAACATCATCCGTGATGAGCTGAAATTAGTACAGTCTTGGAATGACTTTTACTGTAATTCTTATTTCCATTTGGATTTTTCTTGTGAGGCAATGAGCACAAAAATGGAAGAATATAACACCGTATGCCATGTATTGAATCAGCTGCGTGCTTCCTCCACTGAAGTTTTAAGTGTGTCATCATGCATTGATATTATGATGCCTAAGGAGGCTTCTGGGTCTGCTAACTTGAAAACTGAAGAAGCGGTTCGAGGAGATTTAATATCGGTACAGGGGAAAGTAGAAAATATACATTCACATGCCTGCAAGAGGGGAACATGTATGCCTGCTAATGAGAAGTACAGTCTATGTATCCATGTTGCTGATAATAATCACACGGTAAATAGCCAGATCATGATTTTCGATTTACTGCTTAGTTGCTAGTCTGAGATAATGATATTTCATCTCATGGCATCCTTTCCAGGTACGTCTCCATGGATTCTTAAGCAAACATTCTTTTATTGTTGGTATGGGACCAGGGGCAACAGTGACATTCCACCGCGTCCTTTTGACACAGTTAGTTCCTTCCCTTTCTTCTTGTTTTCATTAAATGTTACTTCCATTGTCTTGTAAGTATGGTTGGCTAGGCCTGAAAGGGGTGCGGATTGGAGCGCCCCTGTTGCTGCCCCTCTGCTCCGTCAGAGAAAAAAGAGGGTCACGGATCAACCTGCCCCTTGCGTCAAACGAACCTTGCTGGCCCGCGGTGCACCGAGGGTCAAACCGCACACACGTGGGGTTGGATTGATTCAAGCTAGCTAATGACTGGTGGCCTGGTGCCCCATTCACCCATGCATGCGTGTGGATATGTATGAGTAGCTAGGGCAGCTTTGGACAGCCGCTAGGTCGATCTGATGGCCGGCGAGCCTGATCTGGTGGCTGGCAGGTTCAACCTGGTAGGCAGGGATCGGGAGGAGCGCTAGGCAGCGGAGAGCAACGCCACGAGGTTCAACCTGAGGGTCGATTGGGGTTGATGGGAGTAACGACTCTGTTGCTCCTGTTCAGAATTGGATTGGCCCGCTTCGGTCTGTTGGTTAATTTCGGGGTCGGAGCGATCTCACAAAGGGATCGACCCGCTCCCTTTGCAGGCCTATGGTTGGCTGGTTGCAGCAAAAGACCATCATTTACCTAATTACCTGCATGAAAAATTTAGCTTTTACCTCTAATTTGATGTATGACCTTGATCTGATCAAGAAGCTGATGTCTGAAGCTTGCTTCGTAGAAATGGAATCTTGAATTGGATGAGCTGCTTTTCCATTCCTAATAAAATAACTTGCATTGTCCATGTACGTATGGGCACTCCCTAAGCATGAACTGAGTACATACTTAGTTTTCTTTGTAGAGGTAAATAATAAGGTGTAGGAAATGTTGTATGGTTTGTTATGCAGCTAGTGTGAGGGCAAATATTTATGCTGTGTAAAAAAGTATTAGATCTCCCCCAAACAGTAACAGGTAAAATGTGTAACCTCATCCCTAAAGGACCAATCTAGTCCAATAAGGGGCCTCATCCTGGACTATCTGTATGGATGGACCAGATTGTTGAACTAAATACCCAGTCCATCCACATGGACGAGCTGTAAGATTCCCATCCAAATAGGCCCTAAGTCTGCATTTGGGCAAATTGACACATCGGCTTGTTGCACCACAAGGAGCGCTCCTCAGGATCTAATAATCATGACCTCTCCTCTTTGGGTGACTCATAGCCTATGAAGAGACTCTGCTTACTTGTTACACCACTTGGAAGTATGGAACACTACTCAGCACTTAATCTCCATTCCTCTTTGGTTGACTCATACGGTCGTACCCCATGACAAGACCATACTGCCCTCACCCATTGCCTCCCATTGTATATGGTTTTCAACGTAATACACATTACTGAAATTGTGATAAGAAAGATATTAGATGAGCAAACGGGCAGTGAGCTGAAGTGCTTGGGTTGACCATGATAAGCACTCAACCCTTGAAGAAGGGATTATTTGGTTTGTTTCAATTTGTGAGAACAAGGTTCTTAAGGCAGTTGTCCTGTAGCAACTTAGGTGCGCCAATAAGATGTTAGGTGCGACCTAGTTATATCTTGCTGTCTAGGCTACAGCTTAAGAACCTTGGTGAGAAAGTAAAATATGAGGGTGGATGATTAGGTGTTGAGCCAGCACCCCACGTGGCCTATTGTGATTCAAGGGTATTCAAATGAATACCCATTATTTTTAACAAAAAACTTTGCATAAGTAGTCTATAATATGTATATGTATTCAAAAACTAAAAACAAAGCACCACAAAATAGGCTTTCCAATCTCTCCTCCTCTTATTCAGCGGCAAAGAAGAGATAACCTGAGCCAGAGATTTTTACTTCGTCTATAAATGAATCTATAACCTAAGCTTTTTCTACCATATGAAATTTTGAATACCCATTGTCAAAATCCTGGGCCCACCCCTGGTCAAGTGGTTGGGACTTTGGGTCATAATTTGGCCCAAAAATTGTAAACCTGAAGATTTAGATCAGACCTTTTTAAATTTGAGGATCAGTTCAGGGGCATAGCTTCAGGTTGCTGTCGGTGTCAGCTGACACCGATGGATTTTAGAAAATTTAGTGCAAAATACTGTTCAAATATTGTTTACAACATCAATGACACCGGTAGAAAACAATGCTGACACTGGTGAACCATGAGGCTGGCTTCGCCCCTGGATCAGTTTGACCCTTTGTCCATAGTTCAAGGACCATAATGGCTGTTATCTCATACTGCATAGAAATGTAAATCAGCTTAGTGTATTACTGCATCCTAAATTTAAGATTACTGATGTCAATACTTGGGAAAGTTTACAAACTAGGATAATTTATCGTGCAAATTGCTTGGGATCATGTTCTTTTTTTTGTAATGTCAAGTTTAATGTTTAAACCTAAGCTTCAGATTAATATTTAGTTTTCATTATGTAAATACGAAGTTGTATTTTGTGTGCTCGGTTCCTATATCCTCTGTTTTCTTGCTGCAGGCATGAATTATTGTTAACTCCTGTTACATACATTGAAGTTACCTCTATCAGCCATACTGACCTGACTGAGGAAAGTGTTATTTCACCACTCAAGTCTTATCGCATAAAGGACTGTTTACTTAGCACAGTTTCGCGGTGTTTTTTCTTTCGTCGGAAGCATTTTGCAGAGAATAAGCACATGCAATTTGACTGCAGGGTAGGTTCTTTTCTGCTTATATTTGGCTCATGTGTAGGTTACAGATGTACTCTGTTTTAATCTTCCCTGATCCTTTCACAACAGCTTAATGTTGTTCAGATGTCTTCTTTGATGTCAAGCTCTATTTATCTTTTGCTCTACTCCTTCCAGGCATCTACTTTAAATTTATCATTTGATGTCTTCACCTTTGTTCCAGGTGGCAACTGTTCTTAAGCTGGTATTGGATAAATCGATTAACCATGGTAAAATACCAAATGTAAAAGTCAGGTTAGCTGGTTTTATTCTTGGTAAGAGATGCTGCAACTCTTCATTTTAGGCAACACAGTAACATGCATCATACACAATTCTAGATCAAAATTCAAAATAATTCCAGTGATACACGGGGGTGTTTACTTTTCTGATTTGTATGGAGCACATGTATTAATCATATTGTATTTCCTATGCTTTTAGCAGATGATGGATCATCCCTTTGCTGTTGCTGGGCTGATGATGCAAGGGCTGAATTGTTGCTAAGACTGCAGGAAGTTGCACATCTGGATGCTTCTGTTAATTTAAAGCTTTCAAAAGGTGGAGACAGCACCAAATTACAGCATACTGTTGGTTACTGCCTAGAAAAATTGTTGAAGAGGCACACATGTGTTATTGTTAAAAACTGTGGAATTCCTCCTGATTTCTCCTGCCGAGACTTGGATGCATCTTCTGTTTTGCATAAAGTCTTAAGTCGCTTCGAAGACAAACTTCTGAAATTTATTATCCTTAATGCTTGTTGGAACGGAACTCTGGTGAGTTTATCTATCCATTAATTGTCAAAGCATTTTCAGTTTGGATCAATTATCTAGGACATTATACAGCATTCGAGCTAAGAAAATGTATGTTTACATATGATTCTGAAAGACGATTTATTGGATTGATGAAACTCATTTTTATTATACTAGGATGTGAATTGTTCTATCACAATCAAATGTGTTGTTTGTGTCATTAGTCGTGTGTTTTGTGCATTTGTGCCATATGACAGTATGTATTCATTTATGTGTCTCATGAGATATACGGCTTTACTTATCTTTTGTAGTCCCAAGACTTAGAAATTTGCTGCAGTGGTTGGTCATACATTAAACGTATCAGTAATATACTTGAATTCTTAGAAGGTATCCTGTTTGATGAACTTTACATTTTGCAGAATGTTATAGCATCAGTTATAAACCCAGATGATTTGAATGGGTTCAATGTAGAACTCCCTGATTTCCCAGTACGGAACATGCAGATGCTATGGATAAAAGAAGTTTTTCCAGTAGATCCTTTGGAAGAAGCTCGGAGACTATTTGGTATTTTGGAAACCAGCTAATGTTGTTCAATGAGGACTTCACCTTTTGGATGATTTAGTTTGAAGTATCCTGGGTGTTGTAATTTGCATTTCACAGTCACACCCATACAGAAAATGCTACTCCCTTCCCCAAATTACTATTCGTTTTGGCTTTTCTAGGTACATGCATTTTGCTACGTATCTAGATATAACATATATCTAGGTGCATAGCAAAAGCTATGCACTAAAAAAGCTAAAATGAATAGTAATTTGGGACGGAGGGAGTACTGCCCAAGCGGAACTGCCATTTCACTGTTGTTTGAAAACAGAAAACCTGCTGAGTGGTTACTTTTTGCAAGGAAAAGGAACGAGAGGCTTTTGAGAATTGAGAACATGATGTCTGTGTCCTGTGGTGGGACAAGGGACAGACGGTATTTCTTGGTTGGAGGGTCTGCATCTTCATTTTAAGCATCCCAGTGCAGACTTGCAGCGCTTAACGAACGGGTTAGGTGATTCAGCTCTTAAACCCTTGGGTGATAATTTAACTGCTGACTGTTTTCTGGATTTTTACTGGAGAAATGGTAGCTTGATGAGAGGGTTCACTGGAATTGGTTTTTGTTATTAACAGCGCCGTGTATAGTCAGTATAGCAATTTCCAAAGTATGTGCTCGTAATGGAGCAAGGTTTTTTTTTATACTCCGTTTCAAATTGTAGATTATTTTGATTTTTCTAAGTTCATAGATATTATTATGTATCTAGACATACACTATATTTAAGTGCATAGCAAAAACTATGCACTTAGAAAAGCCAAAACTACAATTTGGAACGGAGGGAGTATGTATTTATACCCACAGGGGCCTGGTTTATAATGTAACTGATACACTGATATCCATTTTCACACTTCAAGTTTTGACAAGATCAAAGTTGGCGCTACCTGCCTGATTTGTGTTTTGTACAAAGTGCAGAATCTTGCAAAAGTTAGGTTGCGTTTGGCAGAGCTCTCATAGCTGATTCTCTGCTGGAATCAGCAGGAGCTCTGCCAAACAGTTTCTCTTTTTCAAAAAGAAGTGATTCTCTGCTGATTATGTGAAGTGATTTTCTGGAATAAACTAAGAAACTGGGGGCTGAAAAAAGTAATTTCTCTTGATTCTGTGAAGTGATTCTTCATCCTGATTTTAAGAGTTTATGCTAGATAATCAAAGAGAATCACTTTCAGCTACAGAATCACTTCTCTCAGAGAATCAACTCCCATAGAGAATTAGAATCAGATGGAGTTCTACCAAACAAACCCTTGTCGGTGAAATTCTATAGCATGTGTGCTAGCCTCCAAATCATGTGTTTAACTGTTGTTCTAACAGAAATTTTGATTGGCCTCGGTGGTGTTAATTGCGTGTTTAATTTTTCTTGTAGCAGTAAGATTCTCTTTTCGCGTCAAATTGTTTATCTGAGATTATCAAAGTGTACTACAGAGGATGATGGAGCTCCAATGGCTTGTGCAACTGTTGTAAACAAAGACTTGTTTGTATACCTTCAATTTCAAAGCAGAACCTGGACATGAAAAGCTACAAAAAGGGGTGAAATTCAAATGTAAGTGTTTATCTTGTCTTATCTGACCATTCCTGGATAGTAAGGATCTGCTCATGTTTCACCGGTTCAGGCTCGTATCAATTTTAGTATCATACAAGCAGTCTACGGCATGGCCTACCTAACACAGAAGATGGACGCTTTTGGTTGCATCGGAGACTGCCCATCAGAGTCATAGTGAAACTAGAGTAGAAATTGCCAAAGCAGCTGGGGATGATCGATTCACTGTTCTCTGTTCTAACCTCTAAGATGCTCATCTTTTGTTGATCTCATAATATTTTGATAGATTGTGTTAACTAGATTACTTTGAGGAATATTCCTCCGCAACGTCTGAGGAATATACTGACGGTCTTTACAGAAACATAATTGGTTGTTGGTTCTCTTCTGACGAGATAACTCTTATGTTGATGCTAATGAGTGGGACTGGGAATCAAAAGTTCCTAGCTCCCAAATTCAACACAATTCATCTATCTTACTCGAATTATTGTGTTCAATGTTATATATGTTAATTGGCCATGCTTCATGTTTCCCGCTGCCACCATCTGGGGGGTGTTAAGACAGTTTGCAAACGCATAGTCATTGAACTCGTATCACAGGTGAGAACTTAGTCAAGGCCAAATCGTGAAAACCACAAATGCGCGCAGCAACCGTTTCCATCTATGGTAAAGACTCGTGGCTAAATGAACCCAAGCTGTTTATCATGCAATCATATTTTGTCACATCTTCGATTGATCAGAAAGAACAGCAAAATGATACGATCATTTTAAGAAATAATGCATGACATATTCAACAAACAAACTATTTATTATCAGGCCTGTTGATCGAACCAATACCCAATTCTGGCTAGCTATCGCATGTCAGGACAAAATGACATGGTTAAGCCCAATGTTAGGAGGGACAAACAGCAGGATCCAGGTAAACTTTCAGCGTACATATGACATTCCATATGCTAAAAGGAGCAACATCCACTCCAGTGAAGTTCATGGGCTAGATCCTTTCTTGAACAGCTTGATTTGATCACCGTAGTAGTAAGCGCTGCCAATCATCAGAGCGACTGTTGCACCTTGGGCAACAACACGCGCCCTCATCAGTTTTTGGCCTAGTTGAGAGTTCCCATATCGGAAACTGATCAGACCAGCAGTCAGAACTCCAGCAGTCACCAATGCACCTGGAAAAACAATGCAACATATTATAAGAGAGTTGTAATGCAAGCGATTATGTAAGGTTAAGTCATACAATGACACAAAGATAATAAATTAGAATTTTGGCAGCAATGCGAACTAGTATCTCCAGTCAAGTTCCCATCGGCATCATCACAGAAAGGTCTATTGGTTACATTAAAGTTAAATGTTAATTTGATCTAATTCTAATACACAACAAAAACCATATGGTAGGCAGATCCAGAAAATGTAATAAAATACATGATTGAATCGTATGAGTGTTTAAATGAGAACCAATAGAGGAAGATCGACAAATTCAGAACTAATCAAATACTTGCCTAGCTTATACTCCTTCCATCCATAAATATATGACGTTTAGGACAAGCAAATTAGTTCATTTTTTAACTAACTAGGTTGTCCTAAACATCATATATTTATGGACGGAGGTAGTAACATCATGAATCAACTTAAAGCAGACTATAGATGCCAAATAAGCTGAACAGTGTTAAGGGTCTAAAAAATGTTTCACGAGTTCCAGAACATCCACCTCTTGAAGAAAGCTTCACATATACTATTATAAGGTTATCATCAAAGTGGATGTTTGAGGTAGTGCTCATGGAGGTGCTACACATCCTGACTCCAATAACTCCTCTTTATGCTCACACCCAAACATCACCACTGCATGTGCCCAAAACTAGATGAACTTCCACATGCCCATCGGCGCAGTTATAATTCAGAGGTACCCTAAACCAAGGAGCAATATACTTTATAATTCACTTTCGAAATATTGATGAAATCATTCGATAAGGTCAGACCAGCTGATTAATGAGAAGTCAACTTTATCAGTCTCTGTGCAGGGACGAAGCCAGAACTTGATGTTGAGGGCGGCCAAAGTATAGCAAATGGATCATAAGGGGGGATAAATTTTTGTGCTTTTACATGGTGAAAAATTGTGGGTGGACACATAGCCTTTTGGGTGGGGGTGGGGGTGGGGGGTGGGGGGTGGGGGGGGGGGGGGGGGGGCCCCTCCAGTCCCACTCTAGCCTCACCCCTTCTGTGGATTTAGAAATTAAACTCAGTGAGCAATCACCCAAACAGCCATAAATTCTAAGATTGAGGCATAAGTGATGATAAGCAGGTATTCTTGGGCCACGTTAAAATAATCTGGCACAACTCAGTTGCATTCTGCAAATGAGCCCAGTGGAGCCTAAATAATTGTCATGGGATCAGCTTGTTTCTTCCCCGAGAACCCTTAGTGAGACTGGGAGTGGGGAAAAAATACTACATTAAACAATAAAGGTCAGGTCACCGGTAACAGCACAGGACATCATCAAACTATGTTTACTAATTCAGACCCATTAAAGCATATGTTAGATCAGCATAATGCGCATCTAGAATAAGAAACGTTGATCCTCCTACCATGTACACATACTTAAACAACTCTGCCATTATCGTTCATAGAGGTCCACCAAAATTTAAAAGAAAATCATAAATGTGGCCAGTGAATAAACAACCATCTCAACCATCATCAGGTATGCTGTCCAGTTTGTCCAACCCAAGTCCTTAACAAAGCAATCCAATATATCTGTTTGGCAGAATCCATATGTACTATTTGACAACGGAGAAAGCCAAAATTTCAACCAGCATCTCCACACAATATGGAATTTCATTTTCTCCGATTGAGCCGCATGTGTGCAGTTACTGGTCAATGCAGTTATGAATGCGCAAGAGGTAAAAGAACTAAAACGGAACAGACAGAATACATCGCAGAAACTATGGATTATGTTAGCAAATCAGTAACAAGAAGCATCCAATTTCACACCAGTTGCCCCATTTTAATTCCTGCGGTAGCTGCTCCTCACCAATCTAGCCCAAGCATAAAGCCGGTCGGGAGTAATAACAGAACAAAACCACAGTCCTGGTAAACAACAGTTAGATCCCCGCCGACCCAATCCCACGCCTAAAATCCCCAAGGAACCACAATCCCGCGATCTTGGATCCAGAGCGCGGCGACTGAACCTGCTCCTCCGTCCCCCAGTGCGAAAGAGGCCGCGCGCGTCAGAGGGAGGGAGGCGCGTACATACCGATGGGGACGAAGGGGTTCTTGACGGGCTTCTTCCCCTCCAGCTGGAAATCCTCCATTTGGAACGGCGACGGCGGGGCGGTGCCTCCAGCGGCGGCGCCACTGCTCTTCTCCATTAGCGTCGCCGGGCCGGTGGTGGAGGAAAAGAAGAGTCTTCGGAAACAGCGGCGGCGCTGGGCTTCGTTCGGGTCCGGTGGCTGCCGCCAACGCTCTTGAGTTGTTGAGGAGAAGGTGTCTGGGCCGTTGGATTGTGATCCGAGGGTAGAAAGGCGTTGTAGGCAGCGGGGAAAGGCAGTGCGCGTGCTCGTGGTGCCAAACTTGCCAACCGGGCCGGTGCCGTGCGGGATAGCTGCATGTCGCATGTCCCCCTCCCCCTAAAAAAAAATGTCTCGCATGCGACAGATAGCTATCCGTCGCGCACACAGGGTGGTGGGATGAATTCCGCCCACTAACATTTTCGGCCTGCTACGAGAGTTGAATAAGGCTCGGTCCGTTTTATGTTTTATCCGTTTTTCACGCATGAGAGTGGAGGAGTGAATTCGGCCCGTTAGCAAATATGCGACCTGCTATGCGAGATGGTCCGGTCTATGTCACTTTTTATTCATTTTCGATTTTCGTGAGAGCGTGATGGCCCAATTGTGGCCCATTTTCAGTTTTTCTTTTCTTTTCTTTTTCTTTTCTTTTTTCTTTCTTGCGATTCAACTTATTTTTCTTTCTTTATTACCGTTTCTTTTTCCTTTTTTTCTTTTTCCTTTAGCAACAACACTAAATATTTTATTTTGTTTCTTTTTTATTTTTTATCCTTTTCCATTATTATGTTTCTATTCCTTTATTTTTATTTATTATTCCTTCATTTATTTTTCTTTTTCTTTCTTTATTACCGTTTCTTTTTCTTTTAGGTAACAAAACTAACTTCTCCCTTTTTTATTTTGTGATTATTCTTTTTCTATTACTTTATTTTTATTTATTATTCATGTGTTTCTTTTCTTTTCTTAGTTTTTATATTTTAGTATTAACTTTTCTTTTTCCCGTAAAATAGGCAAAACAACATTATGAGGTGTAGCGACTACAGTAGTTGATGTATTTTTTTCTTAATCTTTTGTTGCCTTGTTCGTCAAGTGTGCATATTTTTTTATTTAGTTTTATTTTTATTTAGTTTTTTAGTTCGTCAAGTGTGCATATTTTTATTTTGTCAAGTGTGCATAATTCAATGATATTTCATGAGTTCATATAATTTATTCTAAGCGTATGCATATTTGTTCTGTAAGTTGATATAATTTGTTTGGTGGTGTGTACTTATTTGTTCATGATATTCAGTTTCTATTGTTTTGACAGTACAATGAATTGTTCGTGATTTCAACTATTTTTGTTTGCAGTGTATTATTTTGTTCGTCGCGTTTAATTATTTGTTCATAGAAATTATTTTTTTTTCATCATGTTTAATTATTTGTTCATAGAAAATTATCATTTTTATAATTTATTCTATGATTGTATATTTTTCTCTATATGTTTGTATAATTTGTTCGACGTGTACAATTATTTTGGTCCATGAATTTATATAATTTGTTCCGCTATATGTATGTATTTATCTGTGATATTGAGTTTCTATTGTTTGTGTTGTACAACAAATTGTCCGTGATTTCAACCCATAACTAGCTAGCTATTCCTAGGCTGAAAGTTACGCAACCTATCACAGTATCATTTATTTAATCACGAACTTGAATTTTTTGTGGTGGACTTTCATTTAGCTTTATTGGAATAAATTGTTTGTGATTATAATTACTTTTGTTGGCTATATACTATTATTTTGTTCATCTTGTTTAGTTATTTGTTCAAAGAAAATAATTATTATTTCTGATGTTCAACTATTCGTTGGCAGTAGTCGAAATTAATTATTCTGTATTAAAAAATATCATCGAAACATAGTCGAGTGGGGTCTTGTTTTAAAGATCTTGTTGTAAGCAATCCATTGGTGTGATCGAAATTAAATTTGGATATATGGTTTGAGATTTATAAATTTTTTGTTTGAAAATTACTTTGCATGTGGGTGATGTCATATATTTTGTCACGTCGGACATGCATGCAACTTATATCTATTTTAATTCCTGCGAGGTTAATTTATCCCTCCATACTCCTATTAGCCCATGATATTAATTGATCATCCTGAAAGCGACAGGTGGAAAATTTATCGGCTTAAGTGGCGTATAGCCGCACCCGGTGCCGTGCGACCCTTCTCCGTCCTCATCGACGTGATACAGTTTAGAACCGAACATGTCTTTGTGTAGTATTTTTTTTCTTGAAACACATAAGATACACATACGTTCAGCACAGCGAGATGGGCGTTTAATTTTTCTTTTTTGGATGAACCAAATTCAGTGCTAACGTCTGTTTCGCACGCAAGCAGAGTGTTAAATTGGAGTATTTGCGATGAGATACGTCAAAATTAAGCATAGCCTCTCTTTTTTTTTTATAAGGTAAAGCATCGCCTAGACATCATCCTTTGTCAAGGTTAATATTGAAAAGGGCTGTGCGTTCTAGTGAGTGAATCTGATATATAGATTCTGTAATTTGAATGCACTTTTTGCTATAAATAGATTCATTTAACCTTCATTTCAAACCTTATTAGTTTCAAGTTTGAAAAAAAAAGGTTGTCCTTAATGGCAACAAATTTTTACCTCTGGAACAATAAACATGCAAATAAAAGCTAATATTAACTAAAGTTGGCTGGTTGCTGGTATGCAAACATACATTCGAGCAATATCAAACAAAAACCCCATAGTTGACCATGCTCACCTTCTTTTCTTACAAAAGAAAAGTGTGGGAGAAAAGCACCCTCGCCCGTTAAACATAAAGACATGTACTCTCTCTCTCTCTCTCTCTCTCTCTCTCTCTCTCTCTCTCCATTTTTTTTAGGGCATATTAAGATTTATTTTTTTACATCGAACTTAGGAACTTTGATAATCAGTTAGCTAGTCAAAGTGCATGCATCCCTAGTTGTATAAAATTGAGCTTATGAAACTATGATCATCATAGATCTTTTTATATAACATTGATTTTCTAGTAATTGATGATATGTTGCAAGAGAAGTTAATGGTCAAAGGATGCTGTGCATTTTTCTCTCTCTAAATTTGGTCAAAGCTAAGACGACCTATAATACAGAGCGGAGCTTTGCTTAGGAAGATCCAGAAATTCACTGTGTTCATGGTCTAGAGTCTAGACAACTTAATGCTAACAAATTGTTGTACAATGAAAAAGTCTGGTACTCATGTACTTCCTCTTCTCTTCTTTCGGAATTCACTCATGTGCTTCCTTATCTTCTGTTCGGAATCATGTCGTTTTTTGTCGCATAACGATGTAGTATGTTGTTACGATCTCCACCAATGATCTTGATAAACATGTCAGAGAGAGGAAAAGATTGGCAAGAAAAAGAAGAGAGTACCACCGCAGTCCACTGATATACTCTCTCCAATTGCTTCAACGACTTGAAGAGGTACTTCTGCAAGATATTTTAACCAATACTGGCTCACAAAGTCCAATCTGATGACATACGCCAGATATCTGTCTAATCTCTGAATTGTTTCATACAAAGTAACAAACGTGCATCTTCTGCGTAATCTAATACTCCTACCGTTTCCGCCCTCACTCACACAACCTATAAAGAGTGGCAAGTTTGGTAATTGGTTCGTCAGACTCAGACAGACCTGCACCCAAAACCAACCACCTCTCACCTACAACATGAGCTAACCAGTCGCCATCAGAGACCTTCAGAGGATCGATCTCCCTCCAACCAAGAAACGCTTGTGTGCGAAACAAACCTTCCCAACCCCACCCGTCGTCCGCCTCACTTCACCGCGTCGGGATCAGCCCGGATCCGATCAACCGCCGCTCGCCCTCCCCCTGTGCGACACCGATCGAAACAATTATCAATGGTTCCTGTCACAGTTCTCCCAATCCGGCCTTTTCATTCCCTGAAGCTTTCCGTTGCCAAATTAGCAAATCAACATCTCACTCTCTGTTTTTTTAATTCAAAAGTCGTGGACGAATTGGAAC
The DNA here is from genome assembly GCF_000263155.2 of Setaria italica. Taxonomy (NCBI): domain Eukaryota; kingdom Viridiplantae; phylum Streptophyta; class Magnoliopsida; order Poales; family Poaceae; genus Setaria; species Setaria italica. The sequence continues at coordinate 28,761,918 of NC_028451.1, read as the reverse complement.
CGAGAAGAGATCATCTGGTTTTATTGTTGTTTGGCCAGTACTGAAAAAAGAATTCACTGGTACTGCCTACTGGAGCTTGACAGCTTCCTGATAACGGCTACATTGCAACCACCGCCACCTCTACCACCACCGCTCCCCCCTCCGTCCTTAGACGTCCCCGTCGCCACTCACCATTTCCCCCCACGATTCCTGCCCGAAACCTATCCTGCGGCACCAACCAGCCCCGTTCCTCATTCAAACTCCATTTCCGCCCCTCGCAAAGCACCGTCCGTTTCGGCAATTCCTTGGCCCGGAAGCACGCTCCTCTGTACATGCGACATGCCTTGCGAGCTGCTAATGTAATGCCCACTCCTACTCGGTTTGCGTTGTCCTCCCTTTACTTCTTGGCCAAAGCCCCATAGCAGGTGGCGCGTCTCGTCATCCTACTTGGCTCCCAAGAGATCGTCTCCTTCTTTACCCTTGATCCTCCTGGCTCGCCTGCACTGTGTACTGCACCTCCGTGCCCTCCCGTCCACTCTCGTCCTTGTGCTGCTGACCATCCAACATCCTCCTCCGTGATCGGTGGCGCGCCGCGGGCGGTTCATCGATCGGTTCAGGTCAGCGTTGTTAATTTGCTTGTTCATCATGTTTTTTTTGCCATTCTGAGAGGAGTGTGAGTGTCCATTATGAAGACTGAATTGGTACCATGCCGTGTGTTCTATGCGCTGATACTTGCAGTGGTAGCCATTCTTGCAGCTACAGGGCATGTGCTTTTCTGGTAAAGCGTGCTGCCCCCTGTGTGCCTTGGGCCGGAGCAAGGAATATTTCTGAATTCTTGATCACGGGAAGGTATCGACGAACTAGATGCATCAGAAAGTTCCCGCGTGAAGATCTTCACGCGACAAGCCGAGAAATTTCTTGGGTAGTGATTCCACTGCCCTTAAGTAGAAATGGAAAAGGGAGGGTTCAAGATGTTCAACATAGTCTCATCCTGGAACAAGAGGAGGAGAAGCAGATCACTTGATCAGCTAAATCCATGTGAGCGAACAATTTTATTTTTTTGCCTTCTGTATTATATGCGTGAGTTTGCAAATTGCAGGTGTGCAGGAGTTGGAATTTTGATGATCTGAGGAACATCCTCTGCAGGGGTGTACAAGCCGGCCGAGCTGTGGCAGGCGAAGGAGCAGAGCCCGCCACCGAAGAAGCGCAACTGCACGATGGTGTTCACGCTCAAGGAGATGGAGGAGGCCACCAACATGTTCAGCGACCGGAACCTCATCGGCAAGGGCGGCTTCGGCCGGGTTTACAGAGGCGTGCTCAAGGATGGCCAGGTGCTTTTCACCGATTCCCAGTCATTTTCCCTTTCTGTCGGCGCGGGCTTCATTTTCAGAATTTGTAGAGACACGCTAAGGTGTTTGCTTAAGCTCACACGTTGATGTCAATTTGTCCTTTAGTAGCTTTCATCCGAAGCATTTCGAATTATCGGCAGTCTTAGCACCAATGATTCAGTTTGGAAGAGAAGTTCATTTTTTGTTGCATGTATTTGGCATGCTATTTTAATTTTGTTGGCGATGGCCATCTGACCTGGATGTGATACGTCCAGCAGAAAGAAACGATCAGAGTGGTGTGACGTTTTGTCTTAACATCCACTCTCAAGAAAACAAAGTGGCAACCACCAGTCAAAATCCATCAAACTTTGATTGTCAATTTCTCATGATAAAAGTAAACTTGACACCCAAGTTTTGAGCAAAAGCACTAAGCATGTTTTTCGTTTTCAGTTCAGAATTTGTATGTAGTAGCATCCAGTCAGTAGTTTCGTACTTAAGTAACTATACAACATTCCACTTGCAATGTTCAGAAATCGATTCTAACAGTATGAAGTTTCTGCTGGATGTGAAGATCGTTGCGATCAAGAAGATGGACCTGCCCACCTCCAAGCAGGCCGACGGCGAGCGCGAGTTTCGGGTAGAGATCGACATCCTGAGCAGGCTAGACCACCCCAACCTGGTGACGCTGATCGGCTACTGCGCCGACGGGAAGCACCGGTTCGTGGTCTACGAGTTCATGCCCAAAGGCAACCTCCAGGACATCCTCAACGGTGACACCAAGCATAAATGTTTTCCTCTTCCAGTTGCAATGCCACAATGAGAAAAAATGTCAGTGTGCCTGGATGTTCACAAGTTGCTTCCTGACAAGTTTTTTCTTCTTCAGGCATTGGGGAGGTGAAGATGGACTGGCCGCTGCGGCTGCGGATCGCGCTGGGCGCGGCGAGGGCGCTGGCGTACCTGCACTCCAGCACGGCCGTCGGCGTCCCCGTCGTCCACCGGGACTTCAAGTCCAGCAACATCCTCCTCACCGAGCACTTCGAGGCCAAGGTAGTTTCAGTTTCAGTTACCATTGGTGCCATCTTTCTAACGATCTCTGCTCAAACTGAAAAACTTAGGGGTACCCCGCTGAACTTTTATCACCTATCACATCGGATGTTTGATACTAATCAGAAGTATTAAATATAGTCTAATTACAAAACTAATTGCATAGATGAAGTCTAATTCACGAGACGAATCTATTAAGGATAATTAGTCCATCATTAGCAAATGGTTACTGTAGCACCACATTATTAAATCATGGACTAATTAGGCTTAATAGATTCGTCTCGCGAATTAGACTCCATCTGTGCAATTAGTTTTGTAATTAGCTCATGTTTAGTCCTCCTAATTAGCATCCGAACATTCGATATGACCCTGCTAAAGTTTAGCGGGTGTTTGGATCCCCGGACTAAACTTTAGTCTCTGTCACATCGAATGTTTAGATACTAATTATGAGTATTAAAAATAGACTATTTCCAAAACCCATTGCACAGATGGAGGCTAAACGGCGAGACGAATCTATTAAGCCTATTTAGTCCATGATTTGACAATGTGCTGCTACAGTAACCATTTGCTAAT
>NC_028451.1:28670971-28758894 GCF_000263155.2 Setaria italica | reverse complement strand
GGGCTAAATTTAGTCCTGTCATATCGACGTTTGGATGCTACGTAGTAGAACTAAATATGAGTTATTATCAAACTAATTGCAGAACTCCTGGACTAATTCGCGAGATGAATCTATTAAACCTAATTAATCCATCGTTAGCAAATGGTTATTGGAGAACCACATTGTCAAATCATGGACTAATTAGACTTAATAGATTCGTCTCACGAATTAGCCTCCATCTATGTAATTAGTTTTATAATTAACTCATATTTAGTCCTCCTAATTAGCCTCTGAATATTCGATGTGCCACGGACTAAACTTTAGCTCCAGGGGCTAAACTTTAGCCATGTCATATCAGATGTTTAGATACTAATTAGGAGTATTAAATATAGTCTAATTACAAAACTAATTACACAGATGGAGGCTAATTCGTGAGACGAATCTATTAAGTCTAATTAGTCCATGATTTGACAATGTGGTTCTCCAATAACCATTTGCTAACGATGGATTAATTAGGTTTAATAGATTCATCTCGCGAATTAGTCCAGGAGTTCTGCAATTAGTTTTATAATTAACTCATATTTAGTTCTCCTACGTAGCATCCAAACGTCCGATATGACAGGGCTAAATTTTAGCCCTGGTATCAAATAGCTGCTTAGGGGCCGTTTGGTTCCTCTAACTTATTTTTAGCACCTGTCACATCGAATGTTTAGATACTAATTAGGAGTATTAAACGTAGGCTATTTACAAAACCCATTACACAGCTGGAGGCTAAACGGCGAGACGAATCTATTAAGTCTAATTAGTCCATGATTTGACAATGTGCTGTTACAGTAAACATTTGCTAATGATGGATTAATTAGGTTTAATAGATTCATCTCGTCGTTTAGCCTCCATCTGTGCAATTAGTTTTATAATTAACTCATATTTAATCCTCCTAATTAGTCTTCAAATATTAATGTGACACGAACTTTAGCTCGAGGAAGTAAACGCGCCTTAGTCACCTCTGCATTGCATCGCTGATCGAAACCCTGTCAGATCTCGGACTTCGGGCTCGCCAAGCTGATGCAGCAGGACCAGGACCTGCACACGACCACCAGGGTCCTGGGCACGTTCGGCTACTTCGACCCCGAATACGCGCTGGTAACCATTATCTTGCACAATCAGTAGTTTTCAGGTTCTTGACCTCTTGTCACTGACATATGTCGATGCCAATTGCCAATGCTGTGTCCTCTTTTGCAGACGGGGAAGCTGACGCTGCAGAGCGACGTGTACGCGTTCGGCGTCGTGCTGCTTGAGCTGCTGACGGGGCGGCGGGCCATCGACCTGAGCCAGGGGCCCCAGGAGCAGAACCTCATCGTGGGGATCCACCAGGTGGTGGGCGACCGGAAGAGGCTGCGCCGGGTAGTGGACCGGGACATGGCCAAGGGATCCTACACGGTGGAGTCGGTGTCCATGTTCGCCGGCCTCGCCGCGCGCTGCGTCTGCTTCGACAGCGCCGCCCGGCCGTCCATGCCGGACTGCGTCAAGGAGCTCCAGTTCATCATGTACGCCAACATGAAGATATGATATGATCACTCTCGCTCGGGTCTGGACTCTGGAGGGGACGCAGAACACGCGTGGGTTTTGAGACAGAGGGCGCGGCTGCTGGTGGATTGGAATTGCAGGTCTGCAGCTTTTGTCCGATTGATTGAAACAAAAATCGAAGAGGGTTGATCCTATGATGATCGTGATACTTGTACAGGGTTATAGTAATTTCTCATTGCGATAAGATTGCACTTCGGTCTACAAAAGAGGAATGCTTTTTTTTTTTACTTTAGAAAGAAAAAATGGATACCTAACAATAAGGACTCTGTTTGGGACCGCAAATTCTATGAGATCAAAGAGAGATCTCACTTTGTATGTTGTCGTGTGCAAGGAGCCAAGGATAGTTGTGCAAAGAGTCGTCCCCCTCTAATTAAATTGTGCCACATGTCATGCACAAATGGCCGGCATATTTCGTTATCTCATCTCAGCGTCTATCTGAACTTATCTCAAACACAACATTAAATGTTGTGGAAGATATATAAGAGCACCTCCAGTGTATGTGAAAAGCGAACCGAGGGCAGCGCATACCGAACCGTGGACATTGGAGCGTTCGATGTTCCCAAAATCGGCTGATTAAAAGTCACTGCCCTTTGCCCTCCTCTCCGCATCCCACGCGCAAAAATGAACGTGTGTTGTGCAGCGCGCGCCCGGCAGCGGCAGGAGGAGCGCTCCGCTTCAGCCTTGGCTCCGCGCCGCTGACCGGTGGGTCGTGTTGCAAGCCGTGGCCCGCTGTCAGCTGCTTGTGGCTCGGTGTGGGCTTGGTGTCGTGCTGTCCGGCGATAGGGTGGGCTGCTGCGCGCATGCATCCTTGCCCACCCTGCGTTTGGTTAGCGGTGCCTCGCTTGCGAGTGGGGCATAGACTACCGTGGGCCTGTGGTTAGCGGAGGGGCTCGGTCATCCGCTGGTGCCAGCGAAAGCACGGGGCTCGTGGTGGTGGAGCGGCCGGGTAGGGTGGGCGCCGACGCTGACCCACCGTGCGGCGCCCAATGCCGCTGACCGGTGGGGTCGCGTCTACGGTGGTCCCGCTTGGCAGTGGGTGGGCGCAGGCACTCGCTCCCACCCTCTCCTCTTTCCTCGAGCCGCGCCGCCATCACCCCGCCCCGCACTCTCCTCCCCACGCCGCCGCCGCTCCCGCGGCCCACCCTCCCTGCTAGCCTCCATGGCCACGCGGAGGTGGATCCGGCCTCCCCGCGTCGTGCCGGTGCTGACCGGGAGCGCGTCGTGTACCGCCGCCGCTGCCTTCCCGCGCGGCCGTGCCCTACTAGACCTGCGCCGCTGGATGCTCTTCCCGGAGGGCTTCAGCCGGTTCCTGAGCCACCACGCGGACAGTGGCCATGCTCGCTTCTTGGACCTCTTCGCCGCCAGCGACGGCGCCTTCGTCCGCGTCCCCCTCCTGGAGCTCAAGAACCACTGCATCCTCGACTCACCCGACGGCCTCCTCCTGCAGCGCGACGGGGACACCGCCGACCACCTCTTCCACTCGTTTGCCTGCGACGTCGTGGACTTCCCAGACATCGATCGCCTCCCCCACCAGCTGCACGAACTGGAGTGAGCTCACCGTCGACCCTGTTAGCGAGTATCCTAGCGCGTAGGCCAACGGCACTGCGTAACTGCCAGGTGAGCTGCGCTCGCCACGCACAATGCATGCCATCCGCTCGATGCGCTCGCTCCACGTCCATCACCCGTAGGAATAGCTCCAGCAGTTAGGCTCTGAGGCTCTCGTGAATGTGTATAAGTATCACAGTACAATTCATTGTTCATCTCCCTGAGCTCTTGCTTTCTTCATGGTATCAGTGACTGACGTATCTAACGACCTCTCCAATCCGTTCGCTGCCCAACCTTGCGCTGCCATGGCTTCTCCTTCCCACTCCTCAGACTCCTCTGCCTCCTCTGCCACCGCACCGCAGCCCGCTCCAGCATCCGTCGTGCAAACTGTCAACATCAAGTCCCATGTGCCAATGATGCTCGACATGGCCGAGCCAAACTACACCCAGTGGAGGTGCTTCTTTGACTCTGTGTTGGGCAAATTCGGCCTTGAAGACCACGTGCACTTGCCGCCGATCCCCGCCCGCGCGACGCCGACTGGGTGCAAAACGACCATAGCATCGTCAACTGGCTGTACACCATAATGAACAAGCCCATCTTCGACAACGTCTACAAGACGCGCGCCTCCGCGTTCCGCATCTGGATAGAAGTCGAGGGCATCTTCCGTGACTACGAACTCCAGCGTGCCGTCTACCTCGAAGCAGAGTTCCGCAGCATTCGCAAAGGCGACTTCTCCATCTCGCAGTACTGCTCCAAGCTCAAGACCCTCGCCGCGCGTTGGCCACCCCGTCTCCGAGCCGTCCCAAGTGTTGAACCTCCTCCGTGGTCTCCACGCCAAGTACCGCCACCTGAAGCCAATCATCACCGACAAGTCCCCGCCGCACACCTTCCAGAGCGCCCGCTCCTACCTGCTGTTGGAAGAACTTCGCTACGAACACGACACCAAGCATGATGAGAACCAGACGTTCATCGCCAGACACGGTGGCTCCTCCGCCACCCAGCCGCAGCACACTGACGGATCTCCATCCTCCACCACCGGCAACTCCAACAACCGCTACAAGCCCAAGAACAAGAAGCAGGGCCATGGGGCCTCCAACAGCGCTCACTCTGCGTCCATCACCCGTAGGAATAGCTCTAGCAGTTAGGCTCTCGGGCTCTCCTAAATGTGTATAAGTATGTAATGCATATGATCAATACAATTTGTTATTCATCTCACTGCTTTCTTCAGACCCCTTTATCAAATGAGCTATGGATCCTGACCAGATCTAACCATATGGCTTGCCTCCCTCGCGCATGGTGGATCTGCTTCCACGAACCAATGAAGGTGCTCTCCGGCTTCACAGGATGGATTGGAGGACTAACGGCGGTGGGCAGCACCCCAATGACGGTGACACGGTGAGGCGTAGGGTGTTACTGGTGCTCCAGTGTGGAGGCCGTCCTCAAGCCGGGCCATCTACGACCTGGTAGGTAGCCTCGAGACTTGCTGCAGATCCATCGCGTGGCGGCTCCCTCCACGGAAGTGGCCGCGTGAGCGGCGATGCTTGAATGTTTAATACTCCTAATTAGTATTCAAACATCCGATGTGACAGGTGCTAAACTTTAGCACGTGGGAGCCAAACAGGCGTGTTGTTTGAGTTTGCCAATTCAAACGCGCACGACAGCCGCGGCGCGCCATGCCGTTCACCAGTGCTAGACGGCGCGCCCCTACCCTCCCCTCTGCGCACGTATCACCGTCGTCCGCGCATTCAGAGTGACCCTGGGCCCAGCATCGAACCATTGAGCACCGCAGCAGAGCCATCTGATGATGATGCTAGCAACCCGTCCAACGTTCCTCACCAAGCGACGCCAACGCAGGGTTCGACGGCCACGCCATGGAGCACCACAACATGTCCATCTGGCGACGACGCCAACAACCCGTCCAACGCTCCTAAGCAAGCAGCGCCAAAGCAGGGTTCAACGGCCACGCCCGGTCACGCACAGGCGTCGGTGAGGAACGATGATGAATGCGACGCGGCCCAAACAAAGGCTGCAGCTTTCCTGAACAGCATCCATTTGGCTATGCAGCCCCCCTCATGGACAGGCCGCCACCCAGAGCACCAGTCGAGAGCGCGACGCCAACGATAAGACGAAGCGGCCGCCTCGCCAGCCAGCCGTTGAACATCACTGTCTGGCCTTCAAAAAAGGGTGAGGTGCTCGCCATGCGCAAATTAGGGGTAATTGACCGCAATGCCAATGCTGACCATGTGGCCGCAAAGGATTTCGACAAGTTCTTAAGGACTACGATGCAGCCGCAACACTTTGTAGCGCTTAGAGACATCTTTCCACTGGCCAATGATCTCACTGATGATCAGCTCATGCAGATCGCGGCCAGCTCTGGAATGGTGAGCGCGTGACCGTCGGCGCGACAAGCAACACAATCGGTCGTGGTCACGCTCCATGGATACGGCGAATCTCAACATATTGGTGTGGAACATGCGCGGCTTGAACGCGCGCTACTGCCGGGTTGCTTTTGGCTCAGTACCGAGGGACGCGAACACCTCCACCGTATGTGTCCAGGAAACAAAGTTCCAGTTCCCAACAAACATTGACAGCCACGAAGTTCCAGTTCCCAACAAACATTGACAGCCAGGTGAAGGGCGTGGCGGAGTTTGAGGCTGAGCAGGACAAGCTGATCAAAACCACTGAGGGGAAGAAGATGAAGATCAAGAAAAAAATACATAGAGAAGGAGGTGGACCTAGAGAAGGAGCTGGATGCCGCCATGACGGACCTGATCGGCAAGCACAAGCCGGACACCTTCCAGGCCATATGGTGTAGTGCAGGTGCTAAACACCTCCCCCTCTTGGGTTGGCCTACATCAGGAGGGGCACACCCATAGTATTTTCACGCTCCTCGTGTAGTTGATTAGTTGCATAATTCCCTGTATAATCATTAAGGGGAGAATGTTCGGTGTACGTACGCCCGGTCAGCCCGTGATGTAACAACTTCTCATTGTTACTTTTTTCTTAATACAAGGATACGCAGCTCTCCTGCGTATTAAAAAAAAAGGCAGCGTGGGCGGCACCACCAGAGGGTGCGGTCACACCCTGACGGCAGCAGACTTGTATGCTGGCCGCGCTCAAAGCTCCGCTTGGCAACGGTTAGTTTATAGTTGCATCTTGCTACTTTTTTTAGATGACTGCCTGACTTTGCATCTGACGAATGGACTGAATGACATTGTGGTTCGATGGTTTTTAGACAGGCATAAATCCCATTGTGATCTTGACATGTTTTAGTAGAACAGCCTCCTTTCAAGTTTATCAATAGATCTTGACATGTGAGAATTACAGTAGTATGCCAATATTGCCTATTTGCCTTTCAGTGTACAATCTGAAAAAGAACTAATGTGCTTGATAGTATGTGTATTAGTCTTTGCAGAAAAATTGGAATTGGTGCTCCAATCATGCATAATTTGTTGTAGTATGTGAGAATTTGGAGCTGTCGCGCAGTAACCTCTGTGTAAACATCCTGGTCCCCCATTTTTTAGGCAGTAGGGTAGAGGTTGGCATTGCTTGAGATGGAAATGTACAAATGATACTCATTCTGGAAAGAAACCACTGATTATTATTGCAATAATGAGGATCCTGATATTAACAAGGAACTCAATGACAAGAAGCAGTTTTATGGTTGGTAGCAGTTACTTTCCTTGACTGTAGACTTATATGCCATTTTCCAACACAAGTATAACTTGTTTCTCCTGTGCTGTAACACATCAAAAAGTTGCACTATTATGTATCCCTGAGGAAAACGTAAGTGAAAGACAGTCCCATTTTGTTACCATGTCCTCACTCCATTATTTGCATAGTTTCACCTGTTGGCTGTTGCACTGCTCCAGTGCACTATTTACTGCATGCCGATATGTATCCATTGCGACCTTTTTATTGTTGCAGGTACCAAAACAGCCTTGGTAATAAGAGGATTGAATCATTTGATACCGGTAGCGATTAAGTGGCTGAGGAAACAACAGTTCAAATGGCATCCTCTTGAGGCACTAGGTGTAAAATGTTTGCGACTTGTAACGATATTTTTCTCATGTGAGTGCAATTACATTTTGTTCATACGAGTAACTTTTGCACGTTACCAGTTTTTTTCTATTCGTATCTCACAAATTCTACCTGCAATTGTTTTACTTTGGTTCCGTTTACCATTAAGAAGGCTCATGGTTTTCCTTTTATTTGAGCTGCAGCATTCTACTGTTTACCAGTGCCTATGTTCATCCATAATCTTCCTTTATGTTTCCCTAAGGTTTTTGAAGAGTACGTTAATTATATGCAGAGCATAATTTAATTTTTTTAGCTTTGGTGTAATAGGAGCTACAGACTCATGTCTTATTCCTAAGTCACATAAAAGTTTCCTAATAATTAACCTTTCCTGTTTCAACTAAAGAGATCTGGAAAAATCATAGACCCTCATGTTTTATCTATATACAGCTCACTTTTAGGACTTATGAAGCAATAAATGTTGATTTTTTATAGTTTCATTCCTTTTCAGGTTGTTTGGTTGCCTGAACCCATGAACCTACACACTAGCCTGGTAGGTTCTTTAGGTAAGCTCAATCCCCTGGAGTTGAATTAGAGCATTTCCTTAAGTTTTCTTGATGAGTGTTGGCTTCATTGTTCCTTTGTTTGCCTGCCTCTGTTTATGGAAAATGCTAAATAATAAGGAAATCAATAGTTGGACTGTTGTGTGATCATAGCAAATATTGATGTGCCATGCCCAGCGGCAATCATGTTTCTATTATTTTCAATGTTTATTATGCCCGGTAGAAAGCATTTTGCTGTTTTACTTGAACCTGCTATCATCTATGTAGCCTGTGTTTGATAAAATGCCTGCATAGTGTGGGGTGAACTATAATTTTTCACATAACAGCGGGTCCTTTTGGAATTTTCACTTTGGCACCCTTGATTGATGCAGCAAAAAATATTTCATGAGGTGTCGAAGATGTCAAGGCCACTTTTTGCCCCCACATACTCCAAATTGTGAATAGATTTCACTTTTTTTCCCATTGTTTTTGCACACATCATTCCTGAAAGAATCTAACTCCGATATACACTGTCCTGAATCTTTTTTCCATCTCTGAATCTGTATCTACACTAATAGTAAACTTGCATTTTTTCCCATTATATTAGCATATGACAAAAAATATAGTCTGTATATCTGGTTGCTTATTCTATCTTCTTGAATTATTTTTACTCAGGTTGAACAGAGCAACACCAATGGCTCCGTAGAGATGATAGACAGGGTCATAGGTTCCTCAGACCTAAATAAGAGGGTGTTTGGATACACCCCACTGTAGCACCTGTCACACCGGATATTTGGATGCTAATTAGAAGTATTAAACATAGGCTAATTACAAAATTAATTGCACAGATGCAGTCTAATTCGCGAGACAAATCTATTAGGCCTAATTAATCCGTCATTAGCAAATGGTTACTGTAGCACAGAGTTATGCAATTAGTTTTATAATTAGCTCATATTTAATCCTCCTAATTAGTATCTGAACATTTGATATGACGCTGCTAAAGTTTAGCATCTATGTAAAAAAACCCTATGTCCATGAGATACTCTGTTTCTATTGTGATTGTACGATGGGGCCCGGGTGGTAGGCCGAATAGGCCACTCTGCCACTCCGCTCCTTCCTTGGATTCGGCGAGAACCACGTCGGAGTAGTGACAGTGGTGCAGCCACCTCTAATCAGAACAGGTACTGAATTGTTTACGACAATTCTGTATTAGCAATGCAATTTCTGAATTGTTTATGACACATGCTATTTCTGTATGACACATGTTCCGTATGACACGTGCTATTACAGATGCAATTTCTGTATTCTCCATGACACATGCTAAAGAAAGTGGCGTGGCAATTATAAAGTGATTATACAATTACATGTCATCCTGTTTTTAGAAACGGTTTAGTGAAATGCGGAAGATAGCAAACGTGAGTTTCTTGATAGCTACCAGCTAGGTTGTTTGGTAGCTAATGCATACTTGTTGCATGTAGATTTATGGTGCTCGGATGTGCTGTAATATTGATACTCCAAATGCCGGATAGACACTTGATAATAGGATAGATGATAGATTGGTGCTCGGATGTGCTATATGTAGCCATGGTGATCGGATGTGCTATATGTAATATTGATGATTAATATGCTGGACAAACAACTGATGGATAGGATAGCCTGGTGTTCGGATGTGCTGTAATAATCATTATTCAGATGTCGAACAAACACCTGATGTCTAGGATAGTATGGTGGTCAGATATGCTGTAATATTCATGATTCAAATGCCGGATAGACACCTATGTTAACATGTTGATGATGTGCTTACTACCAGATGATGCGGTAGTTTCGTGTTGAATTTATCTTATACCATACCATGTATATAGTTTGTTGCTGCTTGCATTTGATTGTTCAAAGGTAGGACGCGCATCGCCGAATGTTCTAGTAAAATATATAGCGTCGCCTCCTTGCCCTTGACGATGTCTCCTCGGCTTCCGTCTCGAGCCCGCGCGCATGACCTCGCCGGCGATGGGGTGCTGTCCTGTACCTGACCGAGGCGGCCAGCAGCACCGTGATGCCCATCGACGCCACGGGTTCTAGACTTCTAGTTCGCCGGCTGTCCCTAGCCCGAGAGCAAGCGGCAGGATTCATGCCCGGAGTAGAAAAATTGAGGAGAGAGGGGAAGCAGGATGGGAAAAGAAGCGGATGACCTGATCTACTCGCCACTAGGATTACTTCCGGGATTCATGACCGGAGTAGAAAGATTGAGGAGAGAGGGGAAGAAGGATGGGAAGGAGGAAAGGAACGGAAGATGAATAAGGCTCTCTTTGGTAGGGCTTCGTCTACGGCTTTTCCACCACCAGAAGCAAGCCCTACCAAAGGGGCACGAACAAAACGGCTCCCGTCCAGGAACTCCGGGAAATCCGCTCTCTGGAGTCCTTTGGTGGAGGAGAAGCTGAAAAAATTAGCTCCCCGCGGCTTCACCCTCGACCGCAGGGGCAACTGACCTTCTTGCCCACCATGACCCGCGGCGGAGGGAGGCAGCGCTGGGGCCGGCAGACGGCGACGCTGGGCCGGTCGACGGCGGTGCTGGGGCCGGTGCGAGGCGGAGTGAGGTGGTGCTGGGGTCGGCAGGCTGGTGGTGCTGGGAGCCGGTGCCGTGGGGCAGCGAACGGCGGCGCTAGGTGCTGGCGAGGAGGCGCTGGGGCAGCGGTGGAGCGGAGAAAAGCAGGGGCGAGTGGATAAGGCTGGCTCTCAAGCGGATGGAAGCGAGTAGATAAGGCGCTGGTAGCTGGCGTTGCCGTTGCGTGAGGAAAGGAAGTTAAATAAATGAAGGAAGGAGAAAAAAAGAAGGAGAAAAAGGAAAAAGGAAAGAAAAAAAGGAAGGGCATTATGGATATTTTATATTTTTATCCATGTTACACATGTAGGAGAAGCCGTTTTGCCAAACGTTTTTCCATCCAGACAAGCTGAAGCTAAAAAAAGCTGTTTCATCGAAGAAGCCACAACCCCAGCCGTTTCAGCCACAGTCGCAGCCCTGCCAAACGAGCCCTAAATTTCTGGCTGCTCTCGCGAGGAAGACGGACGGAGGGAAGTTAATTTGTTTTTTTAAGAACGTGGGTCCCACAATTCCGTGTTCACACTAAAGGTACCGAACCAAAGTTCTGTTCGGCTTCCATGGATCTCAACATCCGAACCAGGACTGGAGCTGCTCTAAGAATCCCCTGCAGAGAAGTACAGTATATAGGATTTTTTTTTTAGGGTAACAGGTAGCTTTTTATTCAATCAACCGATCGTTACAAAGAGAAGCCCGAATAAACTCGGGAGCTTCACGAAACCAAACCGATTCAGAAAGTTGATCGGCTGACCTTGCTAGAGAATTTGCTACCTCATTACAGCTTCTACTAACATGTATGAAGGAAAAGGCAATAGAACCTTTGGCTGCCTGCTTGATGTCCTGAATGAGCACAGCAACCTGAGAGCGATCTTTGCCCGTCGATAGGAGTTTCTTGACCACCGAGAGACAGTCAGAAGCAACAATCACGTGATTGTATGGAAGTGCTGACACGAAGTGCACTGCGTGCCTCAAAGCAGTTGCCTCCGCCACTTCTGGTTCAGTGATCCCATTGAGCCCTTGCCTGCATGCAGCCAAGAAATTGCCATTGTGATCTCTGAACACTAAACCGATGCCCATTCGATTTGATTCTGCAAACACCGCTGCATCAACATTCACCATAACCCATACTCCCGGCGGTGGAGCCCATTTTTTCGGCCTAATAGGGTCACACCTTTTGGAAGCAATGGGTTTATAATTATGCACATACCAACATAAGCTCGGATTTTTTTCAACAATGCAGTGAGGGTGTAGCTGTCCTTCCCCATTCCTAGCTCCATTCCTAGTCTCCCAAATGTGCCACAGAGTGATTGTCATAGTCGTTGCTTCCTCCTCTGTAGATGCGGCTAAGTAGTCAAAGAGCCACTGTCTAGGTGAGCAAAAATTTTTGAGTCGTCTTCTCAAGCCACTTTTTGCCTTTAGCTCTTTCCAAACCTCTGATGCATATTGACAGGTCAGAAAGGCATGAGTTACATTTTCTTCTCTTCCACACTAGCAAGTGTCTAGAGCCGGAATATTCCTACTCTTCAAGTTCTGACCAGTAGGGAGACAATTGTGTGCAAACTTCCACAATCAATTTTCATCTTTGGTGGTGCCCTTACTGCCCAGAGTTGCTTTCATTCTTTTGCTGTGCAAGATTGATTTGATGTATTTCCTTTGCCATTGGAACTTGTTGACAGGAAGAAGGCTTCATTTCTAGCAAGAAAATAGGTAGATTTAACTGTAAACAACCCTGATCTTGTATGAGGCCAAGATGGAAAATCATTCCCAGCGTATATGGGAATTAAGGATTACGCTAAAAAACACCGCCTAACTAAACAGAAATTATTACGGTCCACTCGGCCCAACCAAACCACAATCTCCACGTAGCCCAACTATCCAGCCCAACTCCCCTGACAGGCCCAGAAGGCCAGCACGCGGCGCTGAACTTTCCAAGTTGCCATCCGAGCGCAAGGGGATCCAGACGCTCTGTCCCTTGCCTTGCCTTTCACAGACGCCAATGCCGAGCTCGGACTTGGGCACTTGGCCACCGGCCACCGTCATCTCCGATGATACATGGTATATTTAATATTTACCATCTTAGAATGATCACTTCTTGATTATGCCAATTTTAGAATGGTACCTGTATATTTGCTACCGGAGAGAAGTTTTACAAACACATTTATCATTTTCTCCGACGTGGCATGTCAAATCACCCCTCCACGCTGGAATCGTCAAGCGAAATAACTCCCATACCCCTGGCCTTATCCTTGTACTCCTCGTGTGCCACATCCCGACGGGTGGGGTCAGCTGGTTCATGGGCACCATTGCCGGCGTCGAGGCCACTGACCCCACCTGAGAGGATAAGGACAGGAGTACGGGAGTCATTTCGCGTGGCGATCCCAGCGTGGAGGGGTGATTTGGCATGCTATATTGGAGAAAATGGCAAATGTGTTGGTAAAACTTTTTTCGATCGAATACCGTGGCTGGTGAAGTTTTGAAGTTTTTTTTCTAATATCCGTTGAAAATTTGCGTGCTATTTGGGGATTTATTCTTCTACTAGGGGGTCAGACAAAATGAGCGCCTAAGAAAAAAAATCGAATTTCACCTAGAAAAGAACGATTCCGAAATGAAACAATCCTTTCTTTTTTTTCTGATCGTAGAGGAGCGTTAAAGAAGAAACTAAGAATAAGAAAGAGGAATCTTATGGCAAAATAATTAAATATCCACCGATATATACTCAGATCAAGCAAAAGCACCCACACGCCATCGCGCAGCGGCAGCCAGCAAGAACACCTCCGCGCCCTTCAGCAAGATCCTCGAGCCAACTCGGCGGCCGGCCGTTTGAGGGGAGAGAGAGGGAGGAGGCGAGGAGCTTTTGCCTTCTTGGCGCGCACAATGGAGAGGTTCGCCGCCATGGTCAGCAGCCGCCGGGCCGCCGCCGACCCGGCTCCGGCTGCGGCACCCGGCGAGGAGGAGGTGAAGGAGAGTGGCAAGAGGAAGCTGACGGCGGAGGACGAGGCGTACCTGAGGATCCAGCTGGAGGAGATCGTCGTCGTCAAGAACGAGGACGTCACCCGCCTCGCCGCCGCGCAGGGCAACAGCAACCTCGGCGGCTCAAGCGCCCGCGCGTGTGCGCCCGGCGCGGCCGCGGCGGCGGCGGCTCCCGACGGGAGTTCGACTGCGACTGCGGCGGCGGCGGTGGCGGCCCGGGGCGCGTTGTCGACGACCGTGGGCTGGATCGTGGGCTCCAACTAGAGGGTCGCTGCTGTTCCTCTACTTCGTCAGAGGATCTATCGAGCTGGTGAGCCGAGGTCTAGGGTTTTTTTAGTAGATCTCAATCTTGCTCTTGTTCTTGGAGGCGAGGGGATCGGTTCTTGCGATCCAACTGGTGAACTTGCATTTGTCTAAAATCTCCTCAGTTGTTGCCAATTCGGTGGATTATTTGGCTTTGCGGCTACAATTTGAGTTGAATGATGCGTTACCTAAACTTGGCGTGTTAATTCGTGTTCTTGTTGTCATGGAAGCAGAGATCACCGCCGACAGCTAACAATGCCCCAGGTTACCAATTTTGAACTCAAATAACATTAACAAGCAATCAAATCATTTGACGTCTAAAGGAATCTTCCTGGGCCTCGCACAATAAAACCACAAGCCACACACACGGTAGGAGGATATGATCGAGCAAAACTTATATAGGATGTTTAGTTTGAACGGAACTCGCCTCAAGATGCCAATTGCGATGATCCTGGACCTAGGAGAAAATAAATTGGTGCTGCGATTACGGCAAGAAAAGAAGATATTTAATTCATCTGACCATATAAACGAAAAATGTTGTAAACTAGGGACTGTTTTGATGTGGCGATAAATTTGCTCAACTAGACCTCACCAAAGTTTGGCAATGCCATTATTTGGTTAGCTGGGTAGCTCATGGCTTCGTCAAGCTTTGGCATGAAAAGGAATGACACCGCAATAGAAGAAGGAACCCTATCGAAGTTGGTAACAAACAAATGCTTCACAAAATCGGTGGACGTTGCCAAATTTTTGTAAGATAATCATTGGCATAATTGCACCAAACAAGTCACCTCGTCCTGACTTTCGGTTAACAACAAGCAGGAGAAGAAAAGCTTGGACCACGGGAGCACGAAATGCCACATCTACGTTTTTGTTTTGGGTCGTTCTGTACAACTACTCTACTGCAAGTAAGCAGTGGTACCAGACTTCACGGTAACACGATCGATTCCTGTGGGTTCAGTACCCGGTGGTAACTGGTAACAAGCAGTAATTCACCATTTCAACCATGCGGCCCCACCCCTCAGTGACTCCCCACTGGACCAACCAGTCAACCATGTAGCACCAGCAGCAGAGCAGGTCCGGCCCAAGCAGGCGAGCTGCCGAGATCTCTCCCAGTCTCCCCTCTCCCCACTCGATTCCTGACGGAAAAAAAAAAACCGGCCCCTTCCCCTCCGCCGCCCCCGTCGCCTCCCTGTCGGAATCAATCCCATCCCGATGGCCCAAGGCACCACGCCCTCCACCGGCGGGGCCGCCGGCGGCGGCTGCACCTCGGCCCCCGCTGTCTCCACGACTCCCCCTGGCACCCCCCGCGCCTCCGCGCCGGCCGTGCCGCCGCAGCCGCCCTCCTCCGTGGCGGTCGGGTACTACTACGCGGTGGAGCTCTACTTCGACCCGGCGCTCGAGAACCAGGTGCTCAAGGCGTGGAACGCGCTGGCGCGGCGGCAGCTCGGCACCCGCCTCATCGACGCCGCCGCCCGCCCGCACCTCGCGCTGCTCCACCTCCCCGCCGCCGCGCTCCCGCCGCCCGGGACCGGCGCCGGCGGGGACCCGCTCATCCGCCTGGGTCCCTCGCTCCGGGCGCTCGCGTCCCGCCTCGACCCGCTCCCGCTCGCGCTCTCCTCGCTCGCCGCGCTCCCCGCGTCCGCATCCTCACCGAACGACAACGTGCTCTTCCTCGCGCCCACCCCCTCCGCGGCGCTGCTGGGCCTCCACGCGCAGCTCTGCGAGCTGCTGCGGAAGGACGCGGGCGTCGAGGTACCCGACGCGTTCCGGCCGGACCACTGGGTCCCGCGCTGCGCCGTCGCCGTCGACGTGCCCCGCGGCCGCATGGCCGAGGCCTTCTGCGTTCTCCGAGAGCTCAAGCTGCTCCCCGTCTCCGGGTACGGGATGGACATCGCGCTGGTAGAGGTAGGGGCCGTGGTTAGGGAGCTCGTCTCCTACCCGCTCGGCGGCAGTGGTGGCGCTGGAGCCGACTGAGAGGTAAGATGCATTCAAGTAGATCTTGATCTCAGATTTGAGTTCCTGACTAGTGATCTCCTCACACGTAGTGTTTTATTTATGTTGGGTAGGGAACTTCTAAGGATCTTTGCGATTTGGCAATTGGCGTGAGTAGTTTGCAAACAACTAGGAGCTGGTAGAGATTGCTTGACGAGTTTAGAACTATTAGAGTGGGCTAATAGGGAGTAGGAGTAGCAACTCACTAATAGGTTGTTCTATCTTAGGTAAGAAAGGTACTACCAACTGCATTCATAAAAAACAACGTACTCCTAAATGCATTACAAGAAAGTTTCTTCAACTCTTTCCTCATCTTTGAAGCTTCAGAATAACAAATAAGTACTGAGTTGTATAATTGTGTGTCGCTAATTTGTAGATGTTTGTCCTTCTTATAAGATCATTTGCCACTTTGCTTTTACAGATGCGTTGCCTAACTGCATAGGCTCTGAGATATTAAGGGTTTAGAATAGTTTTAAAGCCTTGAGATTAAATTGTGTATCAAAAAAAGAATTTGTAAGTCTTAAGACTAAATTGTCAAGTGACTACCTAAAACCTAATTTATAGACTAATATAATTATAGTATATGGCCACCAAACAAAGTAGATTGTGCGTTATGTCCACTAATCTTGTATCTTTATATTTCAAAGTTTAGATATCAGCATGAATAAATTAGCATTCTACATATCATCCTTGTAGGTATAACATTGTATCAAGTATACTAGTAACCAACATATGTAAAGCAATGTGAAAGATGGTATTATCTTGGTCACAATTTGTTTTAAAATGTGTAGCATATTATTTTAAACTCTGGACACTATTAAACATAAAAGGTTTTGGATTTGTCAGATAAAGACAAGGGGTGCATGGGTGACTTGCAATCCTAACAGAGATCATTTTTATGCCATTTCTCTTTCCTTGTTGTAGTCTTAAATATAGCTAACAGATTTACAACACCAATTTCCCATGTGCTTTATGGACAACATTCTAGTGGCCCAAGACACATATGTTCTCTTGATAGTCTATTTTCCTAGTAGCTTGTTGTATGTGTATAGTGATGCTTATTCAATGTTCTTCATAACTGCCACTGGTATCATTAGCGTATTTTGTATTTGATCAGCACGGGCACTTTCAACCCATAATCTATTAAGCAGTTGTATTGAGATGCTCTTCACTGTTAATCTAATGCATGGCTTTTTTTCAGGTGCTGTTGTATGTTGTACAATATCTAGAACATCATGGATGGACAATCATATTTAACAAGGACGACATAGATATAATGTGGCATTTTATCGTCCAATTTGCCTTCTATGGAGGAACTGCATTTGGAAAGAAGGCTAGACCATACTGTATCCTAACACATACAGTATTTTGTTTGATCATTTCTTTAATCTTTTGGTTGATAATGTGTTTGATAATGATGTTCCTCCATTGTAGACACTTCACATAGTATTGCTTGTCCTCAAGTTTACTGTAATGAATTGTTGTTAGTCATTGTGTTCATGTGCCCTGAACCACCTTTGCTCTCTCCACACTTTCACTCCCCAGATTTGTTTTCATGACTCCCGAGTTGCATGCTCCGTGTTTGATGCCTTTTTGTAAAATATTTTTTTGGAAATGCGCTGCAGTGCTGATATTCGGCCTTGTCAGGTGACTGGTGACCCAGTTCTATATAGAATTCAAAGTTATATTTTTCTGGTAATTTGATTTATGGTGTACCAACTCTGGTAATTCGATAGTCGCAGCTTTACAAAGTGTGCTGTAGCTGTGGGTTTTTCATTGTAACTTGGCCTGTGGCCAAACGCATCGCTTATCCTTGAGTAATTTGTGATGTTGGTGAATGATTATTGCTGATAACCAGGCTGTGTTTTGACGACTTTAGCTGGGCTCAGTATAACTCACTGCTTCTATGTTTAAACCTGTTTGTTTCAGGCGATCAGGTCCAAGCTTAGCGAAGATCACCATGAACAGGCGCTGATTAGAATATGGATCAGATAAATGGTCTCTGGGCAACAGTTCATTGGTAGCACAGCGAGCGCCGCTAGTTGATGGAAAAGGTCAAGATCGCGTCACCGCCATCCGCATCTTACGCCTCACGTTCAGGCCGTATTTCAGGCCCATTGTCACATCCTGCCATCTTCTGCATACCGAACTCATGGCACCACGCACCCAACTCCATCTAGTCGGAGAATTTGGACGAAATGATGGCTCTAAAAATTTCTAATTAGAACCGATTTTCAAGGATCCGGACCAAATTCACCCGTCAAAATGACCACTTGACGACTAGTTTAACGGCGCTGCCGACGCCGCGCCGGCGTCGACGCTGTCGGCCCACCGCTTGACGACCTGCAGCAGGACCTCGTTCCACGTGTCGATGGGCCCGGGCAGGCACCAGTGCACGCAGTCGTTGGGCATCCGCTCCCTCGCGCCGCCGGCGAGCGGAAACGCCCGCGTGTAGAGGCCCGGGTGCCCGTCCGGGCGCATCGCCGCCAGCCGCGTCACCTGCAGCGCCTCCACCGCCAGCCCCGCCCCGCGCGCCGTCGTGTCCGCGCCCGCCGCCGCGGCCTCCTCCACCCCGGCGCGCAGCATCTCCTCGTCCATGTACAGCGGCTCCCGCTCCCCGCGCGCGTACGGCTCGGTGCGCGCGCACGAGGTCGGGCTGTCCCATTCCCCTTCAAAGTGCGCCGGCGAGAACGTCGTCACCACGGCCAGCCGGTGGCGGGCGGGCGAGGAGGGGGCGGAGGCGACGCGGGCGATGACCTCGTGGAGCGCGTTCCGGACGGCGAGGCGGAACACGCCGAAGAAGCCCATCTCGTTGCGGTTGGGCTCCGTGGCCGGGCAGCGGTGGCACCCGATGACGGCGCCGCGGTCGTAGAACAAGGCCGGGTTCAGGTACCACTGCCCCGCCGAGAGCACCACCACGTCGAGGCCCGGGACCTCCGCCGCCCACCGCTCGTCGGGCTGGTCGAAGTAGATCCGGTTGTGGTACAGCCCGCCCGCCGCCGGCGGCGTCTTGGGCCTCTCCGTGCCGTTCACCAGGAACGGGGACCAGAACACCGAGACCGTCGCGTTGTGCGACGGGAACGCCCAGCGCCGGAACTTGCGGAGCTCGTCGCCGTCCCCGTCCCCGTCGCCGCCTCCCGCGCCGCGCACCAGCTGGGCGGGGAACGCCGAGCTGAGCAGGCAGACCAGGGACTCGCACTGGTTCCGTGCGAGCGAGTCGCCCACGAAGGCGACGTGCCGGCCGCGCACCGCGCGCAGGAACGCCGCCGGGTCGAACGGCGGCAGCGCGCACCCGCGCGGGCGCCACCGCCAGTAGATGTACCCCGTGTCCGGGCGCCCGTGCGCCTCGCAGTTCTGCCCGGCCTTGATGGTCTCGCCGCAGCTCGACCCTTTGTACTGCGGGCCCGCCGCGGTCCGCACCCACTCCCCGTCCGAGTAGTCGCACCGCGCGGCCGAAGGCTCCGGTGATGCAGCAGCAGAAGCATTCGCCTGGTGAGATGGCGATGGGGAGGTGGGGGTGTCGGTGGTGGGAGGAGGGGGGAGAGGGGGAGGGAGGGTGAGGAGGTAGTGGAGGAGAGCGAGGGGAATGAGGGCGTAGAGCGCGAAGGCGATGGTCCTCTTGGTGAGGAGGGAAGAGGACGTGAAATGGTGGCTAGGACAGGGAGCGGAGGCGCCCATGGCCATGGGGGTCGATCCAGGCACCATCTAGCTTATGAGTTGGGCATAGGGACAGGAAGTTAAGTGGGTTGACGATGGTTGCTGAAATGCGGAAGACTGAGAGTGTGAATTGTCCAGTTGGGACTTCTTTGACTATGTCCATGCAGCCCGCCCACCCAGCACGGTTTGGCTCGGTCCTAGCCTGGATCGGCATGGAGAGCTCCGTGCCCGTTCTGGTCCAGCCCGGTACTGCATGCTGGGCGTGGGCCGCTACCTCGGCACGTCGAGCATCACGAGCCCGACCCAGTTTGAATAGCTGGCCCGTTAAGGCCGTTACCCTTCATCCCATATAAAATTAAATATAAACCCTACCAGCAAGTCGTTTCCTCCCTCCCCGCCACCACTTGCCTCTCTCACCCTCTCTGCTTCCTGCCTCTCTCTCGGCTTGGAGCAAAGCTCCTCCCCTCCGTCGGCGGTGTTACTCCGCCTCTCCTCTCCTCCGCCGACAGTGCCGCTACCCCCTCCTCTCATCCACCGCCGGCTCCGCTCCTATCCCACTCCCATCCCACTAATCGTCGCTTCCCTCTACCACCGGCGCCGCTTCCCTCCCACTCCCACCCCACTGAGCCGCCACCTCCCTCTACTGCCAACACCGCTACCTCCTCCTCTCTTCCACCGCTGGCTCCGCTCCCCTCCCACTCCCACCCCATCGAGCCGCCACCTCCCTCACTCGCGGAGGTGAGCTGCCGAGCCTAGAGACCGGCCAAAAGGCGTTAGCGGAGCCACCTCCCTCTGCCCCTCACAGTGGCCGGCGCGGCAGCGCACTCCCTTTTGCGGCTGCGACAGCGAGCAAGCAAGCGATGGCGACTGGCGAGTACCTGGTGGAGGTGACGGTGGCGGCGCGTAGGAGCAAGCAAGTGGTGGCGTGCAAAGGGCGGCTTGTCGAGCAGGAGGCGACGGCGGCGGCACGAATAGGCGGCTTGTCCAGCTGGAGGAGACGACGGCCGCAGTAACGCACAGGGAGCAGGCTGTGAGGGCTCGTCGTGCCTCGCGGTGGCCCGAAACCAGCCGTGCTGCCGGGCAAGGCTGCCCGTTTGGACATCTATATTTGGCACCAGCACCAGCACAGTCACATGTACTATTGTACTGTTTTTTTTTGTTGGGTCGGGGGGGGGGCAGGCAAAGCAAGCTCTCTCTCCTTCTGTCCCCTGTTATATACTAGTCCGTAGTAATATTCTAGTTTGAAGAGTTGTAAGCGAAACTTGCTATTAGACCGCTGATACAGTGCGTCCAAATTTGACGGGGATTCTTGTTCATTTGAGTTCTCAAACGAAACATGCCATCAGATTGTGGATCCAATCTAGTCCATGTTTTGAAGGAGGAAGAGAATGCAACTTATAGTCAGTCTGCATAGACCTTCTCACAGTCTAAACTAAAGAACTTTCTTTGTTACGCTTTTGGCCAGCTTGCTGCTTGCACATGAGTTGGCAACGGCATGAGCTCTCGTTTCAAGTTTCGACTCGCTCTCTCCCATGCTACTACACCATCTCTAGACTCTGGTAATTTGGCACTTGCCCTTTTGTTGCTCTGAGTCTCTAACCCAATGTGTTCAAGAGACTTGGCGGCCTGCACGGCTGCACTGCACGCAGCACGCCTGTGCCACAATAGTTGGTGGGCGGTGTCAAACTGTCTGAGATTTTTCTGGCTCCGTTGTCCAAACTATAAATATTAATTGAAATGCATGTTGCTAAGGTGGGAAAAAATATTGAGTAATGGTACTCATTTATATAAAACAAATTTCATTTTTATATTAGCTGTTGCGTTACTTATTACGTAGTTAAAATTCTAGTCTTACAGTTCTTAACACCCCACTCTCGATTCTTGGCTATGCGGCTATGCCACTGCTTCTGGAAGAAACACCCTAGTGCGGTCGAAAACTTATAAGTTTTGGTGGAAACACTCTAGTCCCAAAGCTTATGAATAGCACGGCCAGGAACAAATTCAGGTACTGAAGTTCGGTGCTGACACGAACTTAAGAACTGATGGCACTCTTGGCTGGCTCGATCATCAATTGGTGGGAGACGGATGCACTGAACTGGAAGTAGGTAACCTCAGGCTAGCAAGTTCACCAACTTCAGCTTAAACTGTGTAAGGGCCGAATACCGGAATGATAGTTAACAGTTTGCTGTAGTACTGATGAAGATTGAATTGAACATGGAGTTGTAGCTTGTAATAACCATGGCCTCCAACCTGAAAAAGGGGATGCAAATCTCTTTTGCTGGCAGCTTGAAGCTTCATTCTTTGCTGGGCTTCGAGCATGTCGTAACATTCTTTGTAAAATAAAAGTTCCTCACTCCGGTTGCTGCAAGGGCGCAAGTTAGGCCCCCTTTATCACGACTTAGGATAAATGGACTTCAGTAACGCACACTATTTAGTATTGTGTGTTACTGCAGCACGAAGTCCGAACGAATACCGAGACCTTAAAATGAATGAATTGTGAAGGAGGTGAAGCTGGTGAAGAAAAAAAATGACTCCTCGCGGCTTCGGCTCCGTCTGCTACAGTAACATCACAGTACTGCTACAGTTGCGAAGCTAAAACCCCTCTAAGGCCTTGTTTAGTTGGCCAATTTGGGAGGTGCCAAATTACTGTTACAGCACTGTAGCACACTGTAGCGTTTCGTTTGTATTTGTGAATTATTGTCCAAATATTGACTAATTAGGCTCAAAAGATTCGTCTCGTAAAGTACAACAAAACTGTGCAATTACTTTTTAATTTCATCTACATTTAGTACTCCATGCATGTACCGCAAGTTTGATGTGATGGGGAATCTTCTTTTTGCATAGTGTCAAAGTTGGAAGTTGGGAGTAACTAAACATGGCCTAAATCATGCGAAAAGCCTGTTACGACAAAGGGAAGCTCGGAGAGGTCAGAGGTTGGAGTACTGCAGGATGGTTGCTCTCTACACGTACCGGCGAGGTGCTGCCTAAACAGGCGATGGAGGGACGATTCCTCCGCCCTCCCTCGTGATCGATGCCAGCGGCCTCTCCCATTTCCTGATTTCCTTCTGTTATAATCCCACCGGTTTGACCCATCCGTACTGTAATATGGGAATATCCGCACCGGACGGCGGGTTCGGGGCTCCAGGCCGTTTAGGGAGGATGAGTAGGTGACACGTCGCTCCCTGCGGACTCCGAGAGAATCACGCTACCATCCTAAGGTAAGGTAGGTAGGTAGATCTAGTGCAGACTTGGGGTGTTTGGGAGAGGGGTGCTAAATTTTAGCACCCCCATTTTAGTCACCTTTAGCCACTAGTGCTCCCAAACACCTAGGCTAAAATGGAGGGGCTAAATTTTAGCCCCCCATAATCCATTAGCCCCTCAAGAGGTGCTAAAATGGACTAAAGAGGCTAAAAGTGGTCCCCTTATCCAAAATTCCTCCCCTTGCCCCTCTCTCTCTCCTCCCTCTCACTCCTCCAACATGGGTAAATAGGTCTTTTGTCAACATAAGTGCTAAACTTTAGCCCCTTACCCAAACACCCCAAGGGCTAAACTTTAGCCTCAACATTTGAGAGGGCTAAAGTTTAGCCCAAGGCTAAATTTTAGCCCCTCCTCCCAAACAAGGCCAAAAAATGCTCCAAGAGTTCTCATTTCAGATTCGATCATTCCTACCAGTGTACTACCAACGGGCGTCAGAAGACAATACAACGATCGACGAGCGCAGAAAGAACTGCATAACCACTCACACTGTTAGTGCAACCCAAAAACAACATCAGCTCGTTTTACCGAGGGCATTTCCGGCGAAAGAACTGCTCCAAAACCTAGTTAAAACAGATTCCTGTGAATTTGAGCCCAACTCCCCGTCCTAGTTTAAAGGCCCTTCGATCATCCCTCGTGGTAAAAGTAAAACTGGGTTCACGGCGCCGAGGACTCGGCGTCGACGTCGGCGTCGGCGGCGTCGGCCCAGCGCTTGACGACCTGCAGCAGGATCTCGTTCCACGCGTCGATGGGCCCGGGCAGGCACCAGTGCACGCAGTCGTTGGGCACGCGCTCTCTCGCGCCGCCGGCGAACGGGAACGGGTGCATGTACGCGCCCGGGTGCCCGTCCGCGCGCAGCGCCGCCATCCGCGTCACCTGCACCGCCTCCACCGTCACGCCTGCCCCGCGCGCCCTGGCGTCCGCGCCCGCCGCCGCGGCCTCCTCCACCTCGGCGCGCAGCATCTCGCCGTCCATGTACTCCACCCCCCGCTCCGCCGGCGCGTACGGCTCCGTGCGCGCGCACGCCGTCGGGCTGTCCCACTCCCCCTCGAAGTGCGCCGGCGAGAACGTCGTCACCACCGCCAGCTTCGGCCGGCGGCGTTCCCGTTGCTGCTGCTGCTGGGCCCTGGCGCCGCGGAGGACGACCTCGCGGAGCGCGCCGCGGACGGCGAGGCGGAACGCGCCGAAGAAGCCCGTCTCCGTGCGGTTGGGCTCCGGGCAGTGGTGGCAACCGACCACGGCGCCGCGGTCGTAGAACATGGCCGAGTGGAGGAACCAGTGCCCCGCGGAGAGCACCACCACGTCGATGCCGGGGAGCTCCGCCGCCCAACGCTCGTCGGGCTGGTCCAGGTACAGCCGGTTGTGCTCCACCCCCGCCGCTCCCGACTTGACCTTCTCCGTGCCGTTCACCAGGAACGGCGACCAGAACACCGACACCGTGGCGTCGTGGGACGGGAACGCCCAGCGCCGGAACTTGCGGAGCTCGTCGCCGTCGCCGTCCCCGTCGCCGCCGCCGGCGCCGCGCACCAGCTGGGCCGGGAACGCGGAGGTGAGCAGGCAGACGAGGGACTCGCACTGGTTCCGCGCCAGGGAGTCGCCCACGAAGGCGACGTGGCGGCCGCGGACGAGGCGCAGGAACTCGGCCGGGTCGAAGGGCGGGAGCGCGCACCCGCGCGGGCGCCACCGCCAGCGGAGGTACCCCGTGTCCGGCCGCCCGTGCGCCTCGCAGTTCTGCCGGGCCTTGATCGTCCCGCCGCAGCTCGTCCCGTTGTACAGCGGCGCCGCCGCGCTCCGCACCCACGCCCCATCCGAGTAGTCGCACCGCGGCGCCGCACGCGTCCTTTTGGCGCCCGCGGCCGCCTTCTCGGTAACCGCGGCGGCTTTGGGCCCCTGCGGCGGCGATGGGGAGGTGGCGGCGGCGGAGGTGGTCTGATGGGCAGGAGGAGGGAGGGAGATGAGGTAGTGGAGGAGGGCGAGGGGGATGAGGGCGTAGAGCGCGAAGGTGATGATCCGCTTGGTGAGGAGGGGTTGCGGGAGGGACGAGCTGCTGAGATGGTGGCGGGGAGTGGAGGCGCCCATGGGACGGGATCGAGGGAGGATGGATCCAGCTCCAGCTGGGGTGAGGGTGACGAGAGTTTTGTTGGGCTGATACTCTGGGACCCTTTGTTATTGCAACTAATTGCGGTTTAACGTGGGAACAGAGTAGAGTGTGCAAATGGGTGGTGGTTAAGATCAAATGGGCAATTAGCCAACAGATTCGCTGACTGTTATAGGTTTGTGTAATTAGCATGTGCGATTAGTCGTCGTGTTGCCAATGGTCTAATAGATTGCTCATTATGCATGAGCAGGATGAAAACAAGAATGCAGGAGATCTAGATCGTTCGTTACTTTGTCCCAATGTAGTACTAGTAAACTTTGTGACAAAATATGCGGGAGATACAGCAATACTGCGTCATAACATTGTGATGCCTATCGACGAGCATCTACGAGGATTTAGCGAAGCTTAAACCAGAGACATAGGTTCATACGTACAACAACAAATGCTTCACATTATTTGCATTAGAGCTCACCGACAGCTATGTATAGCCATAAAGAAATCATTAGGAATTTAAATTGTCTATGGTAACAGCAACTTAGCAGCTAATAATGATGCGGTGTATGTACATGGCACTCAACCGAGCACGTCGTCTTAGGCCTAATTTGGATACTAGGCTAAATTTTAGCTCCTGTCACTTTAGATGTTTGATATTAATTAAGAGTATTAAATATAAATTAATTACAAAACTAATTGCACAGATGGAGGCTAATTCGCGAGATGAATCAATTAAGCCTAATTAGTCCATACTTTTGACAATATGGTGCTACAATAACTATTTGCTAATGATAGATTAATTAGGCTTAATAGATTCGTCTCGCGAATTAGTCCAGGACTTCTGCAATTAGTTTTATAATTAGCTCATGTTTAATCCTTCTGATTAGTATCTGAACATTTGATGTGATAAGGGGTAAATTTTAGCCCGAGGGTCCAAACTCGCCTTTAGACAACAATACGTATGCAACAGCAAGACATTAATCGACAGTTACCATACATCAACATATAGTATGATTTATTTGTTGGACATCGACTCATAGTGTGAGAATGCCTTTTAATCCAGAAGAGAAATTATTGTACACTTGTACTGTTGGTTAGAACCACTCGAACTCTCATGTGTTTGATTTGAGACAGTGTTTTCTCTGGTGCTATACAGAGGTTAAAAGCGATGAGCTGATAAACGGGCATATGTGCAGGTGCAGCGGTTGAGATCCTCTGCACTTCTGCAGTCAGGGTGCGGTGACTTTGTCAAAGCCTCAAAGGGCAAAGGCACAAAACCAATGAACAAGAAAAATAAGGGTATATAAGCTAGATTATAGTCCAGACTAAGGGGGTGTTTGGGTCTTTAGTCCCGATTAAAATTTATGTCACATCGAATATTTGGAGTCTAATTAGGAGGACTAAATATGAGTTAATTATAAAACTAATTACACAGATGGATGCTAATTCCCGAGACGAATCTATTAAGCCTAATTAATCCATCATTAGCACATGTTTACTGTAGCACCACATTGTCAAATCATGGACTAATTAAGCTTAATAGATTCGTCTCGCAAATTAGTTTCCATATGTGCAATTAGTTTTATAATTAATCTATATTTAATACTCCTAATTAGTATCTAAACATTCGATGCGATAGAAATTTTAGGAGGTGCTAAAGAAACAAACGGGGTCTAACTTATTTCAAATTAGTAACTTATAAATTATAATACAACTAAGAGGACCCACTGACAACTGCAAACCGTTGTGCCGCGCCGGTCTCTCCTGAATAAGAGCTGGAGACGTGCAGAACCGTGCGCGTGCGGCGTGTCCGGGAGCGTCGTGGCCCGCGCTTCTGTGCAAAAGTAACTTGTGTGCAAAAGTTGATCGACCGGTCGCACGTTCTTCCGCCGCGCCGACCGCTGCGTGCCCGTCCGGCGCACCGACAGCCGCACGTTCTTCTCCTCTTTGTGGTGGTGGTGGTAAATCAGAGAGACCGACCAGCTTCTGCATTCGCATCTGTCGCCGTAGACCGGGCCAAACTTGGGCCGGGCATGACGGTTTTGTAGTGGCATTGCGTGCGGCCCTCGTATCAGCATGGCCCGCATAACGACCCACTTACTCTCGCGGTCTTCGCCCCCGTTACATAAACCGGGCCCACTCGTTCTTTGCCTCAAACAGAATTCCGAAACCCTGGCTCACTTTCGGCAGCACACTTGACCCGGGCCCGCTCGTCATCGACACCTTTCCCCAACTTGCTCAACCCCTCCTTCGGCTCTCCGCTCTCCTCCCCACGTTTCCACCGGAGCCGCACCCGCACCCACCGCGATCTCCTCTCCTCCGAATCCGCCGGCCGCCGCCGAGCCCCGCCTCCTCCACGACCCGCTTCTCCTCCGGTAAGCCCCCTCGCTGCCATCCCACGACCCCATCTCCCGTGTGTTTTGGTGCATCCTCACGTCACTAGCGAAATCTGCTCACTGCACAGCTCCCCGGCCCCGCGCGGGACATCGCGCGAGATGCAATCTGCCGCGAGGCTGCTCGCCCTGGCCTCCCCTCGCCGCCTCCCGCCGCGCAGCCCGCGCGCCCACCTCCTCCCGCGCGGCCTCTGCTCCGCGCCGCCCGGACAGCCGGATCCGCGCCACGACCCAGGCCCCGGCCCGGACCCGGACCCGCAGCTCGTCGGCGCGCTCTGCCGCGTCCTGAGCGACTTCCGCGGGCCGCGGCACGACCTCCGAGCCGCGCTCCAAGGCCTCGCGCCCCGCCTCACCCCCGCGGCGGCGGCCGCCGTCCTCCGCCGCTGCCGCAACCTGCCCGTGCCCTCGCTCCGGTTCTTCCTCTTCGCCGCCGCGGCGCCGGGCTTCGTCCACCTCCCGGACTCGCTCCTCGTCCTCGCCGGCTCGCTCGCGGGCGCGCGGCTCTTCCCGCTGCTGCGCTCCCTGCTCTCCGACCTCCCGCGCTCCGCGCTCTCGCGGGACCTCTTCCCGCTGCTGTTCCGCGCGTACGCACGTGCCGGCCTCCCCGACGACGCCACCCGGGCTTTCTCTTCCATGGAGGGGTTCGGGTTCCCGCCAACAGCCGCCGATCTCCACTCGCTGCTCTTTGCGTTGTCGCATAATGGCCTGGTAGAGCATGCCGAGGCCTTCTTTAGGGATTCAGCGACACAGTTCGGTCTCTCGGCAAAAGCCTACACCATCCTCATCTCTGGCTGGGCTGTTGTCACGAAGCCAGAGAATGCCAGGAAGTTGTTTGATGAAATGATTGAGAGAGGCATCAAGCCTGATGTGCCCGCGTATAACGCGTTGATTGATGCCTTGTGCCGAGGAGGGGATGCTGCGCTTGCACATGAGCAGCTAAAAGATATGCAGCGCAGCCATGGGCTTGTCCCTGATGCCGCCACTTATGGCCCATTCCTTCGTTCTGCATGTGCAGCAAAGGATGCTCGTGCTGCTCTTCGTGTGCTAGATAGGATGCATATGCACAACCTGACACCAAATGTATTCACGTATAATGCTGTCATCCGGTTACTCTGCGAGTTGGGAGAGGTTGATGAGGCTTATAATATCCTGAATGAGATGGCAAACAATGGGGAAATGCCTGATATTTGGAGCTACAACACTCTTCTTAATGCACATTGCAAGCTGAAAGAGGTGAACAAGGCGTTACGTCTTATTTCAAGGATGGATAAAGAGTCATGTCTGCCTGACCGGCATTCTTACAACATGATTCTGAAGATGTTGGTTTCTGTAGGAAGAGTTGATAGGGCAATTGAGGTTTGGGATGGAATGGAAAAACGTGGTTTCCATCCAGGGGCAGCAACTTACGCTGTCATGATTCATGGGCTATCTTGCAAGAAGGATAGAGCAGAGGAGGCCTGCAGCTACTTTTTGAGGATGGTGGATGAGGGTATCCCGCCTTACCAGGCTACTTGTCAGGTGCTGAGGGATAGGCTGCTCAGGATTGGGTTGCGAGATGATCTTGAGATGCTCACTGATAGGATGCGACGGAGCACTTCCTGCACAATACAAGATATGGCAAGTATCATGTGCAGTAGGAAGGCAGTGGAAACTAGAAATCTGAATAGTGACCATGCATTCTCTGCTATTGACCTTCATGAGTGCCAGTGGAGGGAGCAATGGAAAATGGTCGACTGAAAGTAACAGTGCAGGGCTTGCTTATGTGTCTACTTCCTTCCAAATTTGTTTCCTGGTTCCCTTCCTGGTGTATAAGTTAGGTAATAAAATTCATACAATACAATCCCAGTGATCCCATTGATGAGTGGCCCTCATAACTTGGCTCTGCAGTTTCCTGCTGGGTATTTTCTAGAGCACATTTATGTTTTCCTTCCCATGGTTTTTGACTTTTCTTACACACTTGTCCGTTAGGATGCATGAATGCTTTCATCATTACAACTATTCTGTATTCCTTTAAGTGTTACATATTTGATCAATTTGGAATTTTCCAACCTGTCTTATAAGTTACAACCGGATATGCATTTCATTATTTTCAGTCATTATACATTTGCTGGTATGAAACTGGAAAGCAAGGAGCTATCCTAATGCTATGTAACACCAGCCTGAGCTTATTTTGATTTATATGCAGTTCTGTTGCAGTATATTGTTGTTTGTTCACCCATTTTCTGAATCTTGATCTTGCAGACTAACATGGATTCAGAGCCCTCATCACAGAACCCAACAGATATGACTGCTTTTGTAAGTTCTGATTCTGTATGCTGTTACACATTGTAAGATCTGTTAGCATGCATTATTTATATAGATAGTTTTACTGTTTTCTGGCACAGTAGTAAGATAAAACATAAGAATAGTACCTCTTAAACAAAGGTTGGAGATGTTTTATTCAGCACACAAGATGTAATGCTTCTTGTAACGTGTAGTGGCAATGCAGTTTGGACCAGTTAGATAAGAAAATGAAGCACCATTGAATTATTGAAGCCAGAGAATATGATATTTGAGTTGATTTTCTGGTTTTCTATTGCTGGTTTGAGGAATCTGTAATAGCTGATTGCAAGCTTTCCATTTCAGGTGCAAAACCTCCTTGGGCAGATGGTGAGTGCCTTGGGATATGTTTTTATTAACTATCTCCTCCAAATAATTTACCACCATTTCCCACTCACTTGAACCTTGACTATTGCAGCAAACAAGGTTTGAGTCGATGTCGCAGAACATTGTGTCAAAAAATATCCTTATCTGCAATCATTTCATTGTTTTCATTCTGTTCATCTTTTCAAAGAAAATATGAAAAACAGAGCTATGCCATTATAGTTTTTTTTTTACCAGTACCGATATTATTTGCTTTCTGAATAGTAATATCTGATGCCATATCTTCTATGATGCCGTTATTACCGGTGAGATATTATTGCTTTCTGAATAGTTATGTCTGATGCCATTATGCGTTTCTGATGCTGATATATATAGGAAAACTTTATCGCACATTTCTTTTTTTGGGCATGTTTATGCAAGCTTGTAGCGTTATATAACTATTCAATGTGAAATATAAACAAACCACCTATAAATACATATAAATATGCCATTACCCATACAATATACTTGTTGGAACTCAGAAAATCTGCTTTGCCATAAGCAACCTCAATAACTAGTTTTAATTGATATTTTATTCTTTTAAACTCCCTTCGCTTAGTTATTGTTTTCTTGGAGCACAAAAATGCTTGATAGAAAATAAGGAATGTGGTGGTTGTATTTTGGTTAAGCTATTCTTAGGTTAATCTTATCCTGGCGTATTAAAGAATAAAGCAAAAGTCTGGGGCATGCGAAGCACCTTTCTTACAAGAGTAAAATTGTGTGATTATTTTGCATAGCTATGTGCAGAACTGAAACTTGCCGTTACAATAGAAGTAAAAGACCACTTTTGCTGGTATAACTGTCCCAGCTTTATTTATGAAACTGTGTGGTGACCATTGTTCACTTACACTCAGCGTGTTCAAGAGAAACTGAAATATGGTTAAATGAAGCTATTATTAAGGATTTAAGGCATCACTGATATATTCTTGTAGTAATCTCGAATTATAGAAAATGCACCAAGATTCCATGATTGTTACTTCATCACACTATCACAGTAAGATCAGATCGTACCATTTTCACCATTTTACTTGTTGATAATTTGAATCGATTCTTTGTGATCTTGACGATGGGAATGATAGAAGTTACTGTAAATCTATTTTTGTGTGAGCTATATCTACACGCATTGTTTTCTTTAAACTACATTGCACTAGATGAGATGGGAACCAAGATCGACGAGCTGGAGCAGAGCATCAATGATCTCAAAGCTGAGATGGGCACTGAGATGCCTACCAAGAAGCCTGAGGAGGCAAAGCCTGCTGACTCTGCATAACTTGGCTGTGAGCCAGAGATTGGCGAGCAAAAATTTGGAGCCTTTGTGGCAAATTTTAGAGTTATGTGTATGTCATTGTCTTCCATGGACCATCTCCATTGCGTGAGTTGTCTGTCAGCTATGTAGACTGGAGATATCTTGTTAATACTGCATCCTTAGTTTGGGCTCTCAGCTCTTCAGACATTTGTGATTTGTGCAAGTTGCTATTTGTTTGGCTGTTCTAAGCTGTGATGGCAAAGGTGATGTGCGAATGCGACATGTCACATGTGTCCCGTTTTACATTTTTCATGCTAGGTGATGCTGTTGCTTAATCCCTGTGAGTTACTACAGTTCTTGATTTCCTGATAACACAGGCTGCTGTCTGTTTTTTCCCAATTCGATATATCTTCGTGCCTTCGAATATCTAACAAAGGAAACCTATCAACGTGCGACTCTTTTATTATTATTGATCGTACACTAACATTCTGTATAGAAACGACGATGGCTCTGTTTTCGTTGCTCGGTCTGGTTTTCTGGCAGAATTGGCGTTGCGCTGAAGGAAGAAATATACCCGTAGGGTAACGGGTTAAACATTGGGTTCCAGATGAAAGAGCATTATGGTAGCGGTGATGGAATAAACGATGGTAGCGGTGATGGAATAAACGATGATACAAAGTTAGGCCTCTGGATTCTGGTGGTAGATACAGTTCACTTTTCGATCATCTGCCTCGTATAAAAAAATTCTCGGCTGCCTACAAATACAGCACGAGCAGATCGGATCCAGCGTACAGATACAGAATCTACACTACACCATGTTCTCCGCGGCGTTGCCGTTGCCCTGGCCTGCCGTTACCGTCGCCCTGCAGAGCGGGCAGGTGTTCTTCTTACGGAACCACTTGGCGACGCAGGGCTTGTGGAACATGTGGGCGCAGCCCGGGAGGACGCTGCAGGCATCGCCGGCCTCGTAGGGCGTCACGCAGATGGCGCACGAGTCCCTGTCCCTCTCGTCGTCGTCGACGTCCTCCTCCCCAGGTCCAGGCGGTAGCTCCCGGTACGCCACGTCCGGGATGCTCACCAGCAGCTCCTCGATGGACGGCGGCGGCGGCTCGCCGTTGTTCCCGCGCCCGAACCGGACCTGGACGTTTTTGATCGCGATATAGACAGCGACGAGGAGCGTGATGAGGGCTGCCACCGCCACGAGGATGGCGAGCAGGCCCCAGTCGAGCCAGTCGCAGAAGTCTTCCCAGTCCATCGTGATGGTTGATGGCCGCAGGTCGCTGGGATCGTTCGTCAGATTGGTTGCTGGATACGTTTCGTGGATAGGACGGCGGCGGCGTTGGTTTATGTTAGCGGTGGCGCACACGTGCGGTCTTCTATTCGGACTCCGATCCCTCGGCGATTCCGATTCAGCCAGCACGCAGAGCGAAAACGCCAAACGAACTCGGAATCCATTATGATCGAAGTGATCGGTGCCATCGCTAGCCCAGAGGACGGCGCGATTTGCCTGAGCCCGTTTGAGGATGGCGATCGGTGCAACATCATACCAGTTTGCCGCCACGAGTTCCACAGGGGCTGCATTGCCGATTGGTTAATGGCGTAACAACAAATCAACAATGTTCTGCTCCTAACGCGCGCCACCGTTGCATCCGGTCATCCGGATCCCGTGGCAAATGCAGTACAGAGTTTCTTGATGGCTACTACCAAGTCATCTTGCTGGGCCGCTAGTGTACTATATGCATTTATCAATTTGTTTTCGAATCACACAGTAAAGATACATACACGTAAGCACACTCGTCCCTACGAACACAAGCACGCAACCCTAGCTATGAGCACATCCGAAAAGACTAGCTGGCAAATTGTCGAAATTGACGAAGTCACCACTGGCGTCTTGCTATCGATGGGCATGTCGACTACCACTGAAAGAATAGCGCCGGTTAAATCTAAAATAAATTCAAGAAAATATAAACACAAGTGTCTAGTCAAGGACTCAGGTTCCACCACAAAGAATCTTACCAGCTATGTCAACCATGTTCCTAAACTATGTTTGAAAACTTTTACTCTTTATCTTTATTTTATTTGGAGAGGGTTTACCATAATGGTTTGTCATTGGAGCCTTCTAATGTCACATGTGCACTAAAGCTTAGTCTCAACAAAACACAACCAAATCTATTCCCAAATATTTGTAGGGGTTGGTTTTAGGATCATACATTAAGCATGGCGGAACAACCACATTAAAAGAGAGATCTGTGACCGAGTCATCCGGTAATTACCGTTGGAACTATAAAAGTTTTTCTAGAAGCACAGTAAACTGACGGTTCTTAAACTTTTCAAAGGTATTACCTAGGTCTCTGAACTATTATTTTACATATTTACGTATCTAAACTTGTCATAAGGGGGTGTTTGGTTCCCACCTCTAAACTTTAGCACCTGTCACATCGAATATTTAGATACTAATTAGAAGTATTAAACATAGACTCTTTACAAAACCCATTGCACAAATGGAGGCTAAACGACAAGACGAATCTATTAAGCCTAATTAGTCCATGATTTGACAACGTGCTGCTACAGTAACCATTTGCTAATGATGGATTAATTAGGCTTAATAGATTCATCTCATCGTTTAGCCTCCATCTGTGCAATTAGTTTTATAATTACCTCACATTTAGTCCTCCTAAGATTCGATGTGACACGAACTAAACTTTAGCTCAAGGAACCAAACACTCCCTAATTGTTCACTTAAAATCCAAACCTTGTTAATTAACATATAACCCCTTACATTCCATAAGAACTATCTACCATCTTTGACCTGAAATGTGGGCTGGTGGGTCTTCCTTCAAGGTAGCCTTTCATAGTCTAAAGCGTTTGTGTGCTTTTGTATTGAACTTTTTTATACAATGTTGAAGGATTGCCTTACAGGATTTGCAATGGCTTAATAAAAGAATTCAAAAAGGGCTTCTGTTAGTTCCCTCATCTTCCCACTCTTTAAATTGCATCTCATTAGAATTTTTTTTATTGTTATATCGATGTAGGTAGCGATATGAATGGTTATTGGCAAATTAAAGGTGATATGAACGCTATGGAGCTGCCAAACATACAGACACACCTTAAATTGAGAAGATATACATATCTAAGTGAAGCATTTTGTAAGTGAACTAGTAGCATTTTGACAACTCCGAACAAGTTTAAAGATCAATAGTGCGCCTTACCCATATATCTCAATAACCTTTGATGTGGACACCGGTTTCTACGGACTTCCGACCAGAAATCCTCTGTGTTCGCAAACGATACATGAGCAGAGAGAACACGATTCACCGTCTCACCTGAGCTCCGGCGGCCCCGGCGACCAGCAGGCATCAGATGCTCCGCCCTCCCAACCTCCCACCGGCCCGCTACCAGACCAACCAACCCCAAAAGGCCAGTTGGCCTAACCACAAACGACCAGCAGGGCGGCAAACCCCTCGATGACACGCGGGCCCACCTGCCACCTCCACCAACCCCCCGCCTCCTTCAAAAATTTATTCGCGGAAACCCCTCGCCACCTCGCCGCCTCCGCCCACCCAACAGCCGCGACGACCTCCCCCACGCCGCCGCCGTCACCGCCGCCATATAAAAACCCCTCCGCCTCCTCCTCCTACTCCCCGCCGGCCGCCGCCACCCTCCGCCTCCGACGCATGGCCCACCCTCACCTCCACCTCCCGTTCCCCAAGCCCCTCCTCCCCGCCGCCGCCACTCCGCCGCGCCGCGCCGTCGCCGTGGCCGTCCGCGCGGCGCTCTCCACCGCTTCGACGCCCGCCAAGGCGGCGCCTGGGGCGGAGGCGGTGCGATCCATCCGCGCGCGGCAGATCGTGGACAGCCGCGGGAACCCCACCGTCGAGGTCGATCTCGTCTCCGGCGACGGCCGCCTCCACCGCTCCGCGGTGCCCAGCGGGGCGTCCACGGGGATCTACGAGGCGCTCGAGCTCCGCGACGGGGACAAGGCCGTGTACGGCGGGAAGGGCGTGCTCCAAGCCGTGCGCAACATCAACGACGTCATCGCGCCCAAGCTCGTTGGCGTTGATGTGAGGTGAGCTGGAGATCAATATCTCAGGTTGACTTCTGTACAAATGATCGATCCGTATATCTGATCCCCAGTGTGACTGCTGCGAACAGGGTAATTTGGGTATAGTTGGGAAACGTGGTGTTTCATTTGTGTGTGATCCAAGGTCGAACTGCTGGTACATGGGGTTTAATAGGTTGACTAGTTTGACTGCTATCTGACAGTGATGTGTGGATCTTCTGGTGACCTTTAATTCTAAGAGTTAGAAGTGAAATGTGGCTAAATTTGTGGAAGTCTCATTTATATCATACTTCGTTTATTCACGTAAGTCAGGAGTTACGCAGGTGCTGGAGCAAAGTTGTGCGGGTTTGATTATATGGGATTTAGGTGCTTTTGGACTTTGTTGTCTGCATCCATGAGCAACAGTTTTTACAGAAAGCGATGAGGAGAATCCTAAGGTCCTGAATAGCATGATGTTAAGGTCTGTTTGGTGAGGGATGCAGAACCTTTTCCAGTTTGAGGATTATTAAGGGTTTGTTCATAACGAATAAAGTACCGGGTAGTAGCTAGTAGACACTTGAGCTTTTTTAGTTAAGTATACGGCAGTGTTTCTACTTTTCTGGTGGTAATGACAATTCATGATTATTATTGAGCTTGCTTTCCTACTAGCAAGAGGATTTTGTTCAACGCATATGGCTGTTACTACTGATCATACATGTCCTGTTTGCAAGTAGATAGGAATATTAGTTTGGTGGTCATTTGCTTAGCATGTTAACTTAGTGAAACCTGCTAATTTGTATTGATATAATTATAGCCACTAAAGATTGGAGTGCTTTGCCTACCATTATTCTGGTGTGAAATGTATTTTCTGGTGCTGCATGGAACATTTCTCGTGCAAGCGTGATAATAATATTTGAAGAAGCCATTTTCAAGCAACTTCTGTGTGCTTTTCTTGTACAGTTACCGTTCTTGTAATTTTGTGTGATTATGTTATTGTCAATTTTCAAAGTAATTATCTGACTTATGTTTCAATGTTTGCATTTGAGTACCACACATGTTGAATGTGGTTGGTCAATTCTAGCTAGAGCAACCATTATGTGTTTGCATGGCTGCATCTAGTATCGTGGGGTTTCAGCTAAACTCTGAATCTTTTTAAAATCCAAACCATTAACACGCACGTTCTTGGTTAGTATATGATCTTAGATGCCGCATCTGCACATCTGGATCACTTTAAAACTTGATATTCTTTTGGTAGAACACCCACCACAAAATTTCTACATCCTGCGCTGTCTAATCAAATAGTATGGTAGTTCAAAGATATTTTGTTTAGAAGCTTCTGTGCTATTTATGCTATGATGCATGGAGCATAATTCCTGGGGTACCAATTTACTATTTCCTTTTTTAGTAGACTACCAAAGTTACTGGCATCCAATTGATGTGTGGAACTTATGGTACTGTTATAAAAACAGTTATGGATATGGAAAACCACCATTTCTGGTGGATTTCATTCCCCACAGTTTTAACGATAATAAAATTGTACTGATCAACTAAAAGGACATAGGTAGTGCACTAACCTCATTCCCATCAGAAGGAATGTAAAGAAAATGTCGATTAGAGTAGGATCTGCAATTTACACTAACATTTTGTATCCAGATGCATGTTTACATGTTGGAAGGTGCTCCAACATAATTCTTTACCATTTTGGCTTTATATTTGCTATATGTCATATCTAATGCAAACTGCACCTACCATTCTATCAGGAACCAGAGCGATGTTGATGCAATCATGCTAGATATTGATGGAACTCCGAACAAATCAAAGCTGGGTGCCAATGCTATTCTTGGAGTATCCTTGAGTTTATGCAGGGCAGGTGCTGGTGCAAAGGGAGTTCCTCTGTATAAACATATTCAGGAACTAGCAGGAATTAAAGAGCTCGTCATGCCCGTCCCTGCTTTCAATGTGATAAATGGAGGTAGCCATGCTGGCAACAATCTGGCCATGCAGGAGTTCATGCTTTTACCCGTTGGAGCATCTTCATTTGCTGAGGCTCTTCGAATGGGGAGTGAAGGTAATAATATTTTATTTCTATAGGGAGGTATACTTTAGCAACTACTTTGTCTCCTTTATGCATGCCACACTTTAATTTCTCAGCATAGATGCAACTGAGAGTCATTTTCATTATATCAGTATAAACAACTATATTGGGAACAGTTGCTTCCACTCGTTTTCCATAGCTGGCAGTTTTATCATCAATCTCACTTGGAATATCCTTGTTCATTTACAGTTTACCATGTCCTGAAGGGCATCATTAAGGCAAAATATGGTCAAGATGCATGCAATGTTGGAGATGAAGGTGGCTTTGCTCCTAATGTTCAAGACAACAGAGAGGGCCTTGTCTTGCTTATGGATGCCATTGAGAAGGCAGGCTATACTGGAAAGGTGTGACATCATTTAACTATTTTCATTCCCATTTGTTTGATCGATCTTTTCTATTTTTTAAAATACTGAAAAGAAATCCTGACGCAGATAAAAATTGGAATGGATGTTGCGGCATCAGAGTTCCTTACAAAGGATGGAAGCTATGATCTTAACTTTAAGAATCAGCCTAATGATGGAGCCCATGTTCTTTCAGCCCAGCGTCTGGGTGATCTGTACAGAGATTTCGTCAAGGACTTCCCTATTGTATCAATTGAGGACCCCTTTGATCAAGATGACTGGAGCTCATGGGCTTCATTGCAGTCCTCAGTTGATATCCAAATTGTTGGTGATGATTTACTTGTCACAAACCCAAAACGTATAGCAGAAGCTATTGACAAGAAGGCTTGCAATGCTCTATTGCTGAAGGTACCCATTTACTACTATCTTTTGAGATGCTTTTTTACTATGATAACAGACAAGTGGATATTCATATTTGGTGAACATAATAAGTGTAGGATGTGGCAGCCTTGCTGTAATATAGCATATAGCTGCTCAATATAGTTTCTTTCGGTTGAGATTAACAAGGGATGTGATGTAAAGCATTATCTACCTTCAAATTTTATGCTTCCTTTCAATGGGGAACATAATCACTTGGCAAACAGGATCCAAGTCAAGCTTGGACTACAAAACTAAATGTCTTTGTTGATATTGATTCCAGGTGAACCAGATTGGTTCTGTCACTGAATCAATTCAAGCTGCTCTTGATTCAAAAGCTGCTGGCTGGGGTGTGATGGTCAGCCACAGAAGCGGTGAAACAGAAGATAATTTCATCGCTGACCTGGCTGTTGGCTTAGCTAGTGGGCAGGTAAAGTCCACCAGAAACCCTAGCTATCACATTATATATCTGCCGGTGTTCCTCAGACGATAACTGAACCTTATTGTATGTTTCAGATTAAAACCGGTGCTCCATGCCGCAGTGAGAGACTGGCAAAATACAATCAGGTAAAATCATCCTCCTGATTTTACTTCCATTTGTTATATTCCTGTTTCAGTCTAGACTCTTTTCTTTTTCCTCTGTTTTTGCTTGAATCATCTTATTAATTAGGTTCTGTTTCTGCACAGCTTCTGCGAATTGAAGAGGAGCTTGGCAATGTGCGCTATGCTGGGGAAGCATTCAGGTCGCCATAAGAACTATACAGGCTTCAGAATTGTAGTAGAGCTTAAATCACTAAATTGCGGGTACTGTGGGGTAGAAATAAAAGCGCTAGACCATTGCAAGTTATGTCGTTCATCCATGTACCACGAGCCATCCCAGTTTTCTTGCGGGGTTAAAATTATGTCTACATGCATCTTAGCGTCTGCATTGGCATCAGCCAGTGAAAAGGCACC
The DNA here is from genome assembly GCF_000263155.2 of Setaria italica. Taxonomy (NCBI): domain Eukaryota; kingdom Viridiplantae; phylum Streptophyta; class Magnoliopsida; order Poales; family Poaceae; genus Setaria; species Setaria italica. Next base: position 28,720,195 of record NC_028451.1, on the reverse strand, counting down.
CTACGAACTGCGCAGGGCCGCAGGGGCATCTTATATACACACAAAGCCTTGTTCCGCCTTTCAGTTTTCGCCCAATTTAGTGTTGTATGTTTAAAATGCATCGCACTGTAGCAGGGCTGCTACTATATGCCAATTGCCAACCGAATGGAACGACTAAAGTTGTCGGAATAAACTTAAGCAACTGTAGCGAATGACCTAGGTATCAAACATTTCAACGTGCGACAAATTTTCCAGACCAACAATGGTGATACGCGTTAGGCATAGCATATCAGGCACGCTGGCTCGTTAAATTTAACGGATACAACCACGGAGTAACAATGCTCGGAATTTGCTTGCTCGATGTTACTCCTAAATTATTACGCAACTATTCTGAGCGAATTCATTCGGTGCTCAAAGAGGCTAGCAACCACCATATACCACTAGGAATCTTTATGCGTTATTACAATGGATCCCTGTGCATTACGCTTGCATGGTCGTCTCGAGGATTTTTGTTGGTTTGTTGTTTTGATAGCTGGTGCTACGAACGCTAATGGGCTATGCAATTTCGTTTTTAATTCCTATAGTACTCTTTACATATTTATGTTTAATATTTGAAAGAAAGGCTACAACATATATAACAATGTAGATGACAAAAGGTACATATAGACATCAAAGAGGTTCTTCGTTAGGTTTCCATTTGCGATTTAGGGAGCATACATTCAACGCACATCATTGCGAAAACGACCTCAAACGGAGTAGGTACAGTAGTCCTAGAAAAGATAGATCAGTGATCCAAATCCTGGACAAAAAGAGAAGCTAGCTTTAGGCAGTGGAAGTCACATTAACTGAATGAATAATGTGGATCTAGTTCTCTCGTCTCCTTGATTTTTGAGTTAAATACATCAGCGGCCCTTCAACTTATCTCGAGATGCCACTTAGGTCCACGAACTCGCAAAATCAAAATTTGGCACCCCAAACTTGTTAAGATCCATACCCCTTCGATAGCCTTTTAGATTTGATGTGGCACGCCGACGTCACGCCACATAGATGCATATATACAAAAAAAAGCTCTTGATTTTTATCATCTTCTACGTCCGCATCCTCCTCCTCGTCTCCCTCCTCCTCCTCTCTCGCCGATAGTAATGGCGGCGCCGGTGGTGATGATGCCGCGTCCACAAGGGCGACGTGGCGTCGCCTCCTCCACATCCTCACCCGCACCAGGCCCTCAAAGCCCCAGCCCCTCCTCCTACCTCCCCCTCACCATTTGGAGGTCTTTTTTGCATATATTCATCCATGTGAAACCACGTCGGCATGTCACATCAGATTTTGACGGTTTGAAGTGCCAGATTTCGATTTTGCGAGTTCGTGGACCTAAGTGGCATTCCGAGACAAGTTAAAAGCTGCCGATGTATTTAACTCTTGACTTTTCAGGTGTTCGTTGAGGATCATAACACAAAGCTGAGGCAATCATAATTTAGTTGGTATTTAGTGTGCTGCAATTAAAAAAAGCGAATTTTTTCAGAGGTTAAATGAGGGAGGCAGGTCTCTTGCACAGGATATTGTTAGGTAACATATGAGGCTATGGATAAATGGGAATTAATGGGCGACTAAATTGAAATAGTTCAAAGCATCTAATTAGAGGGGGAAACTGCTGCAAACAGACCACATCAAATTATTACACAATGGAACCTGCTATCAGCGAAGAAATATCTTAATTAGGAGATGAAGGAAGGTGCAGAAGTAAAAAAGGCTGGTACAATCAGATACAAACTTCAAGGTCTGTAAACACATACAATCTGTAAAATATGCAAAGAGGCACACAAGTACAGGTACAAATAGAAATGCTCATCATCATGAAAATAACTTTGGAACCCCACGCACTATGAATCGACACTGTTTTAATAGACTACTATAAGGAACTGAGAGTAGATAGTTATGTTAACATTGACTGACCAAGGTTCACATTACGATAAAATTCCTGCTGGTTGACAACCTGCACACCCCTGAAAAAAGGCGAAACAAAAGGCAATGTAAAGGTCATTCGCTTGGCATCTCTCTTTTTTTTTTCCTTTTTGAGAAATAGAAAGAGGGAAAAATAGAGGTCACCAACAACAATCATGATGGTCTGAAACACCTAGCACAACAACACAATGCTACGGACCTTTGGAGTCAGCAGCGTGCCGAGGCTTCGATTTCTTCGCGACGCAAGAATGACGCCCCACGTAGGCGGCACGCGAACTTGCGGACACGCGGCAATCGACGCCTGCCGGCCAGCGCTCGACGGCGCGATTGGCAACCAGCGCAATGCTGAAGCCACGCGGCGAGCAAGGACGCGCCGAACGCCGGATGGTCCCCGATTCTTTAAGCGATATAACTACCTATATTCCAGCAGGTAGTCAGAACCATCTTACTGGACTGGAGCAGAACGTAGCAAGCCTTGTACAAGAAGTCCCAATGGCAATGGGAAACATAACCTCAAACAAGTTCATCACTATAGGCACGAGATTGCGAGCAAAGCGCAGTGGCCTGGCTCTCCATCAGCCCAAGTGCAGAAGTGCTTCCCTGCATTGCACGATGCTCTGCCAATTTGTCTCTACTCTTAAGCCTTCTCCAATGATTAGCTGCTAGGTAAACTGCCTGGGAGATGTCTGACCAACTGAAGAACCCTGGAGATCTCCAAATCCCCAGGATTTCCCAAATCAGCTTCTCGGATAAGCAATATCTGACATTGTTGGTGTTCTCAGGTCTCTATGGCCCTCCTTATCGATGTTATTTTTAGCTTCCATCATCTATTTGCAGAGATGAACCAAACAGAGTCAGATTTTGCCATTCTATTTGCAATGAATGTTAGCGTGATTCCAAAACATTTGCATTACATTTTTGGTCAAAAACACCACCCTAGTTCCATTTCTATCCCAGCTTTCATATATAGCCATACAGAACCCACACTATCTTATAAAATGGATGGGAGTCATTTCAAATGCAGTACATCAGACAGACAGAGAGAAACAAAGTTGCTTCACAGTCATGCCAGTCAGTCCAGGAAATGGAAACGTCCAATAACTAGTGTAAGATCTATCAGTCTAACAATTATTTGAACTAGTTAGTATCATCTAGTCCCAGGCTTGTCAGTTTCAGGGCAACCCAGAAGGAAAAATGTTACCTGAATGAAATAACAAAGTCAGCACTGATATAGTGATATTACACAATGCTCTACTACTAACATTGCACTGCATCAATGAAGATGAATGGTGAAATGCTCATGGCTAGCTAGTTTTCTTGTGCCAAACTAACAAAATGCAAACCATTTGCACATGTTCAATATGTTTGTAGGTCGCTTCAATATTTCCCAGGGTAACGAATGCATCCCGACATTAACATAAAATATTAGACAGCTCCTGTCCAATATATGGTGCATAGAAACCACTTACAGAACACATTGATTATGCAGACATTGTCTAGACAAAAATTGAAGTCAAGGACTGATTGGTACAACGGAATGCTTACTGACCGCGAACTAGGGAGGTTAGAAGATGCCGCGGTTGCGAGCAAGCGCGAGGAGGTCCTCAGCAGCGGTGGGTGGAGCAGGATTTGTGGGGATCATGAGCACAGCCCTATAGAGAGGGTCGACAATGCTGCTGGTGTTGGTGCTGGTGCTACGATTGTCAGGGCTCTGGTTCGGGCTCGGTGTTGGAGTCCTGATCCTGGCGCCTCTCACCTTCCTGGTGCAAACCCGAGGCTTCCGCGGCTTGGAGACCGTCAGCGCCTGATCCTCCTTGTCCTCCGAAGAGGGAACGGAAGGGGAAGGCTGGGTGAACGGGAGGGAGCACATGGTGATGGCATCTTCCTCCTCCTCTTGTACCCCTTGGCCCTGCTGGCTCTGTTGACTCTGCTGGCCCTGAGTAAGAGGAGGGGTACTGAACACCTCGGCCTCTTCCTCCCCGCCGCCGCCGCCGCCGAGGAAGGGGGCGCGGGCGAGGAGGTCCTCCTGCGAGGCGGAGATGTCGCCGCACTCCACCTCCACCTCCTTCCCCAGTCGTAATACCCTCTCAGCCGCAGCCGCATCCGGAGCAGAGGCGGCGCCAGAACCAGGGCCGGAGGCAAAGGCGGCCATGCCGCCAAGGCACCAGCGGAAGAAAGTTGGGAGATTGGAACCAGAGGGAGCCGCCCTCATGCCATCCATGAATTCGCCATCCCTACCGGCTTTGGCGGTGGCGGCGGCTAGGGTTTGGTTTGGTGGGATGGGGCAGGGGCAGGGGCGCCTACGGGACGGAGGTAGGGCGGACCGGCCGGTCCGCCGGGCAATGTGCGGCGCGAGGAGGATGCGTTGCAGGCTTGCAGCGGGGGGCCGGGGCAAGGAGCCACGGAGGTGGGCAGGTGGCGAGTGGCGAGTGGCGGCGTCGGCGTCGGCGTCGGCGGCGAGGATCCGTTGTCCTGCTCTCTGTCCCGCCGGCTCGTGCGATTCACTCACAGTCACAGCACGGGCCGCTTCGAGGCGTGGAAAACCCTCCTGGCCCGAAATTACCTGGGCTGGGCCTTTCTCATTCTGTTTTGGTGTTTGCTTTCGATGTTGAGCTGGCGGCTCAGCCAGCCCATGTAGTAGCACAGCCTCCGAATAAACTAGTAGAGATGTGAAGACCATTCAATGATGTGAAAACTCAAACAAAACTCTAGTGCAAAACCTCTTGAAGCAGACGGAAAACCCAATTTGCTACGAGACACCGAAAGTGATCTCCCGTCCCCACCCCTCTCTCCGACTCCCTCTCCTCCTCACTCCCTAGGCATGGCGGCGCCCCTCACCGGCCCTCTACCGCCCCTCCCGTCCCCCTTCCGCGCGCCCCTCACCGGCAGCAGTGAGGAGCGGCGGCAGGGTGACGTGCGGGGGCGGCGCACGGGCCAGGGCGCGGTGGGGCGCAGCGCGGGGGCAAGGCGTCCCTCCCCAAGTACGCCGCTCTGCTGGCGCCGCCGGATTTCGCCGCGCGCCGCCCCTCTCGGGCCTCGGCGCCATCCGTCCCGTCACGCCGCCCCTCCCGGCCGTCATCGTGGGTCCCCTCCCGTGCTGCTACCGGTTGTTGCACGGTGGCGGAGCGCAGCCGCGTGGTCCCGCAGGTGCTGTGGCTGGCCTAGGCGTGGCACGTAGGACTATGGCAGCGGTGGCAGATTGGAGCGTGACGCACTCGCCTTCCTCGACCTCTTCCGTAGCCGTCGCCCTGTGGCCAGCGTTATCGAGGTGCCGGGACGACGCTGGATTCTTCTGTTATGGTGCTCCACTCCTACTCCCTTCTGCAATGGATTAGGCCGCAGCCTGCAGGTAATGACTTTTAGCCCCTTCCACAGTTTGATCTTCTACAGATTGGACAATAGGGTGATGGTTTCGTTGTTTTTTGATTCTGAACTCATAGACGGGAAACTTCTCCGAGATGCAGTATCTCTGATTACCTCTTTAATTTGAGTTGCTGTATGGTTTGTGGAGGAGCCCTCGAATTTCTGGAACGGTTCCTGCTAGATTTGAGACAATCTACTATGCAATCTTCTTTGTCTCAAATTTTAGGATGCCTTGGAATTTGCATTAGCCATTAACCTGCAGGCTTCGTTTTGGGTCAATAATTTAGCACCCTCTGCTGTTCATGTCAAAAAATATTAAAGAGCATTGTAGCTATAACTTCATGGGGTAACATGGAAATTAGGTACACATCGCCACATCGGCCTTTCCTTTGCTGTAAGACAGGTACTGATGTCTTCATATTAGCACATTGCATTTTCCAGATTGAAGAGTAATTAAATTGGAGCTGGTTAGATATCTGCAATTTCGAAGAGATAGCATGTTAACCAACTACTAAGGCTACTAAGTGTATAGTATAGCTCACCGCATTAGAGAGCTCTTTTTTCCTTGTGTCCACTTACCCCTGAAAATATCCTTACATCGTGATTCGTTTCTTCTACTTGCCAAATTTGTGTTCTTAAAGGGATGTCATGATGGTGACTACCTGCAGGCATGCAACCTAAAAATACAGATTTTGGCTTAGAACATCACTGTTGAGCATTGTACTGCAAAAGTAGATGCTGCGTACACTTAGCTCAGAAAATGTCCTTAGATTGTGATTTGTTTCTTTTAGGTGCCAAATTTGTGTTTCTAAATCGATATCATGATGATGATTACCTATAAGCATGCAATAAAAATATAAATTTCTGGCATAACACATCACTGTTGAGCATTGTGCTGCAAACGAGACGTTTCCAACAGTAACATTGAACTAAAAATTTTCTGATAGTGATGAATAGGCATGAGAACAATATGGATGGGATTATCGTGAAGAAAACTGTCTTCAACATTTAGGAACAAATGGATTTTTAGTAGTGATCATTAGATATGTGATTTTTTTAATGGAAGGGACCATTTGTGGTATTGTGGGTTTTATTTGCTCATTTTAGTGTACATGTATTTATAATGCAAATTGCCCCATCTGTAATTCTGTACTTTGAGAGCCCTGTGTGCCTTTATGGTTTTACTGTTTCAGTGCTGTAAGCCATTATTATTGACTCAGAACGGATTCGATCATTCATCAGGGTATCAGGCGTTGCACCTGAAGTGCTGATACTTGCCTCAATCAGATTGTTGCCTGAATGTGGTCTACCTGATCATCATATTTGTCATGTGATCTTAGAGTATGTATTTTCCTTAGCTTATGCCCATCTTTATACTGTTTTACTTCTTCTGAAATCCTACAGCGGGTTTAGCCTGCACAATGGTCAGACCAACATCTTTTTCTTTCATAGGAGTATATATAGAATACATGGGATCGGAGTACTTTGTTGTTATTAATGCTTCCTGTAGTTTACAGGTTCCATCCAAGGAATGCAATGTGTTTTGATGGATTGGATAAAGGAAGACATGTTTTGTGGGCTCCCACAATTGCATCAAATGCCTTTTGTCATTATATGCATCAGGATAAATTATGCCTGCTTCAATTAAGGATTCATTGGAACCCTCCTCGCGAAAATGGTTCCTGTAAAGCAAACTAAGAGCGGGGAAGGAACTAGGGCAGGCATAAGCTCACCAATTAGGATGCGTGATTGATTTCTTTAATAGATATGAAATGAAGATGCCTTGAATGAACCCAAGCAATCAAGCTTCAATTGATTTTGCCATCCAATTCAAGTAATCAGTATGTGATGGTTGAACTATAAATTATTTGGTACGTTAGAAATCATTTGAATACCGGTTCATAGGTTCCGGGTAGCAATCATTAATTATATGCAGTAACTTATTTTGGTTTCCTTATTTGTGACCCATCTGAAATGCTTTGTTTTTTTTATAAGACTGCCTTCATTTATCTGTTGATATACGTTTCTTTCATTAATTCATTTGTTAGGTTCAGTCTGTAACATCATTGTTGGATGATCTGTTATGTTTTCATTCACTAATCTTCTCATTTTTCCAGCGTTGGGTACTCCTGCTCTGCACTGTTCTTCGACCATATATTATTGATTTCGGAATCAAATTACTACAAGAGTATGGTATTTGATAAATTATTGCATTTCGAAGTTAGTTCAAATTGTACTGAACAGATTTGTCGATTGATATCAATAGGTAGGTTCTCGATCAGTTATAGACACCATATCAGGAGATAAATTGATGATATTTCGTACTCCTATTTAATATCAGCTGGTGAGTTGTCCATTTCGAGGCCCACCAACAGGTACCTTCCTTCCAACACATGTAAACCCATCCTCTTAGAATATGTAGGTTGACATTTCTAAGATTAGTTTCCTGCCAGTTCGTGGGTCAAATATGCATTCTTTCTCTCTAAGAATGCCATCATCTGCCTCCCATAACAAAATTTTTCATTTTCAATACATGCTTAATGCTTCCACTTTGCAGGGAGCTAGAGTTAACACCTGAGATTGTCTCATGGACCCTTCCTGCAATTGCAAAGCCTGCTGCACTGGTGGCCCAGCTTGCACTGCTTCTTCATCGTTTTCCTCTTTACATCTTTGGTCTTGGGTCATATATTGCTCCTTCAGCTTTATTTCTTCTTTCAGTTATTTTGTATTTGTTTCAACTGTTTTACCGCTTTGATAGCTTCTATTGCTTGGCCTTTGGGGTGCCAATGCCCTGTTATGATCTTCACTTCCTGGAATTAACAAATAATATTTATACTCATGATATTTTATTTATCAATTTCCAAATATTTTCTGGTGTTTAAGACTGGTATCGATGGCCTCAAGAAAATTATAAGAACCAATAGTACTGCAAAAACAACACCAAAACATTTTAAAAAACACGTATTGACAAAACAATTTGTGTTATACGTTCCCTCTTCCTCACGCGTCTTTGTTTATAAATAATCAGCATGCGTTGTATGTTTCCTCTTTCTCACGCGCCACTCTGACGGCCACCGGCGCGTGAAACCAAAGCGGGCGCAGCGGAGCGCGCCCCCCTTTCCTACCCCTCCGCTCCCAAAGAGAAAAATGCACTCTCGTTTTTCAAGGATTGTTTTCCGAGGAGTTAAACAATTTCAAAATTTAATTAAATTTGTACTAAAAATACGAACATTTATGTTTTAAATAGATTTAGTATGAAAATCTATTTTATATTAATCTAATGACTATTATTTTATATAAATTTAGATAAAATTGAAATTGTTTGACTCATCGGAAACGAGAGTCTGCATTCTTCTTGGACGGAGGTCTTACATACACAGCAAGCTTACAACGAACGACGACCGCTGCTGGAGAGGCCGCCTGCCTTGAAGAGGCCAACGTAGGGCGTGTCGACGGAGCCGATCCAGAGTGCGCCGCCGGGCCGCTCCACGACCTCGCTGACGGTGGCGTTCCCGAGCCCGCGCAGCGCCTCGACCACGCCGCCGTCCGCCGCGCGGACCCTGACGGCGGCCACGGACCGGGGCGTCGTGCCCTCTGCCATCCACGACTTGTCCCGGTTCAGCCCCACCCAGTAGTAGCCGTTGTCCCCGCCGGCGTCGGAGAGCCGCACGTTGTCGGGGTACCCCGGCAGGTCGGCGAAGTGCTCGGTGGTGCCCGCTCGTGGCCCGCTCAGCCAGTGGCGGAGCAGGCGGCAGCGCGCGGTCTCGGCCAACACGAGGTGCGTGCCGTCCGCGCTCACCGCCACGCCGTTGGGGAAGGACAGGCCGGACGCCAGCACGGCGGCGACGCCCGTGGCCGGGTCGTACCGCAGCAGCCGCCCCGTCGCGTCGCCGGTCAGGACGATCGTCAAGTAGTCGCTGCACAAATGATTTTAACTAGTCATCAATCGTTGCACGGACAACAAAGCACATAACAATGTGCATAAACCTTGTACGGGCTATACTGTTAGTTTCTATGCTCCCAATCAAACAAATTAAATGCGGTGACGATCGGATTTCAGCGTAAAGCCGTGCCGTGCGTACAACAAATGTTTCCAGGCAATAGCATGTGTGCACTATGAAGTGCAGCTAGCGATGGAATTCGGATTGGATTTGCATGGAATCGGATCCGAATAGCACGTTTTACCACATTTTAAGTTGAATGCAAATTCGGATGTTCTCGAATACGAATACAAAACAAATGTTTCAGATTTGGATATCTATCGGATATTTACTCGATTTGAAGATAACATTTACCTATTTTATTTATTGATAATTTTTAAATAGCAAAATCATTATACAAGTAGAGACTAAAGTATGAGCATGTAACAAGTACAGACAAAGCTTGCTCATGAAAATATTACATTAATTAATAATTATTCAAAATAGTGCACTTTATGAAAAAAAATTAATCTATGGATAAACATATTTCAATAAATACCTAAACATTTATCAATAAATAAGAAAAACTATATAAAAATGTTTTTATTAATAAATAGATAAAATAGTTTTTAAAATAAAATTTAATATTCATATATATTTATTATTAAATTTAATGATATTGGTCATTAAGATTAGAGATAAATTTTAAATAGTTTTATGGATACAATATTATTAATAGTAAAATTAATATCATTAATTATTAGTTATAAAGATTACTTCCGAATAGTTTTGATGATAGTTCAAATTAACATCATTTATCATTAGTTATAGAGATAACTAATAATTTAATATGATTGGATACGGAATGTGTCGGATATTGTCGAACGTGAATGTGGAATTGGATAGAAAACATTAAGAAAAACGAATTCGGATGTATCCATTTTAATATTATATTAAATTATATAAATACGGATATCATTTTGTGATTTTAGCGGATACGGATATTGGATAAATTCGGATATCCTAAATGCAGCAGTGGCGCGTCCATGTGACGGGGACACGGGGCTCAGGTGAGTAACAGCGAGAGCCGTTAATGCGCCTCGTACGGCGGAGGCCTAGAAGTGTCACCGGGACGAGTGTGACCTCCCGGTTTGTTTCAGCTCGTCAGACCCATTTGCACAGCCTACCGTATGGAAACACTTGTCAATAACTCCTGACAGATGCAAAGAGGCTCCGCCTTCGCCCGAGAATGGACACGAGGATGGTACAAATGCAGGCAGGCCAACAATGCAAAGTTGGATCGCATTGTTTACATTTACACATAAATACTAATACTATAACTGGCACTAACCCTCAAATTTTCATAGCATTAAGTATGGTACCATGTAGGTAAAAAGTTGAGCATTAAGTATGATACCATGTAGGCAAAAAGTTGAGATGGCAAGAGAGTCAATGAGTGTTGACACGATCAGATCTCGTACAATATATGGTGCTGACACGATCTCCGACGAAGAATAGGAGAGAGGAGGAAAAATTTATTACAGCCCCGTGTCAAGAAATCATAGGTTGGAGGTGTAGTTTTTAGAGCTGATGTCTAGATGATAAAATTGATACTTCTTATGGACATTGTGGGTTGGGACTGGTTTAACTAATTAAAAGCAGAAACGAAGGTAGTAATTATTTTTCACTAAAAATAAGATAAAACGATGTAAGAAAGCAAGAAAGACAACCCATCCATTCCTGGTTGGAGGAAGGAACCAGGGAGAATAACATCATGCATAAGCTGAGTAGTACTCCGTACTCCACTGTTGAATGCAGCGGCAGTACCACGTGTCGACGCCCCGTGCGACGTGACACGGAGGCCCGGTGAAAGCGGTGAAAGGGAAGCGCCGTAAAATGCCACGCCTACCGCTGAACCCCACGTGTCACCGCCCCCTGATTCACCTTTTACGAACTCAGGCCCACATGGACAGCCTAGCCAGTGTGGCAGTGTCAGCCGCATGCAAGTCAATGAGTTCGTACAGGCTCGTCGGGATGACGACTCCGCTGCGGAGACGATGATCCGGATGCAGAGCGCATCGTGTTCACAAGAACTGTTCAAGTGACCACCACTACGAGCACGATTGGATGGAGCACGCGAGACGTGGATGAATGATCGGCATGTGGCAATAGTGTGGCACAGCCTCTCTAATCGTTTCACTCCCACCGGAAAAGAATGCAACTTTTGTTTCCGATAAGTCAACTAATTTGAAATTTATACAATTTGATCCAATTTATACAAAATACTAATATTTATGGTACAAAATAAATATTAATAGATTAATATGTATTTTCATACTAAACTATTTGGAGGCATGAATGTTAGTAATTTTATATAAATTTGATTAAATTTAAAATTATTTGACTCCTCGATAAGTGAGAATTGCATTTTTTTTTGAGATGGAGAGGTAGTACATTCGAGCCCAGACATACAAGACTGTTCATGCATGTCCTGTCCTCCCAATATTCCATCTCACCCAACAATTGTTACCGTGCTCGCAGAGTTTCAAATGTTAACACTGATATAGTGATATTTGACCATGCGGGGTTGTTTTTGTTTGGTGCTTTCAATTTTTTATAATACGATTTAGTACTATCTGTTTGGAAATATGGACTAAACATCTTTTTGGGAAAAAAAAACGGGTGGTGCAAATTGCTATGGTATAGTAAAAAAGGTGGCCTAAGTAAAAGAAAACGGAGCTGTGTTAGTAGTATAACAGAAGCATTTTGTTTTAGCTGAGCCAGAACATATAATGATCAAACTAGGACCAAACAGTAAAAAAAGTGCCTTAAAACTGTACGTAGAACTAATTTATACTTAAAATCAATGCACAATAGTACTGTACTTCAAATAAATGCACAAAGATCGATATAACGCTAGGTATGCATGCGCGTTAGCAGCAAATGATGTTTTTTTTCTATATCAAACTTGCAAAAGAAAAATACACAGACACTAGACTTCTCGTACACATATACTTGCATTGCAGACTTTACAGGATTCGACCGCTTTACCATTAGCGCATCAAGTGTGGATGTACCGTACAAACTACCGTTGACGTACGCACGTACCATCCACGTTATTACGAAACGACACGTCGGCACGAGAATCAACGCCTACCACCTCTACGCATGCCTTCGAATTTACCACTGCTTTACGATCGATCGGTAGTACTAAGCAAACCAAAGATACACGTACGGCACGTATATGGGCGTATATAACAAAACATATACGGCGCGAGATCAATTTTTCGCGATACAGAAACGCACGTACCTCCGCTGGAACGTGGCGCTGCTGTCCGTGAAGTAGACGTGTCCGGTGTCCTGGTCGACGTCGACGCCGTTGACGAAGTTGAGCGGCGCGCCGCCGGCCTCCGTGGCCACCGCCTCCGCCTGGCCGCCGCGGCGCCCCACGCGCATCAGCCCCAGGTACGCGTCCGCGTAGTAGAGGTCGCCGGACTGCCGGTGGAACTGCAGGCCCAGCGGCCGCCCGCACGCGCTCTCCGGCACCACCAGCCGCTTCTTCGCCGCGCACGCCGCCACCGTCCTGCACACAGGTAGCAGCAGCACGATCAGAAGCTGATCAGCGATGGCGCGTGCGCCGCCGTGGGTGCACGAACGACGCCGAGGGGATCGGATCGGAGTGCAAGCTGCTGCTGCGGCGGCAAGCCGGTGGCGTGCGCGCATACTCGTGCTTGTGGTTGTGGGCGAACTCGGTCCAGCCTCGCAGGGGGCCGCGCCAGCGGAGGACGCGGCCGTTGGAGACGCCGGTGTATGGCCCGTTGCCGCGGTGGTCGAAGGCGAGGCTCTCCGGCCCGAACGCCGGCCGGCCGAGGCGCACGGGCAGGACCCGCTGGCCGACGTAGACGGACTCCATCTCCACGTGGCTCGTGGCCATGGACGGAAGCAGGTGGGCAAGGAGCAGCAGGAGCAGCAAGGTGGCGGGAGAACGACATTTGGCGGCGGACTCCATGGTCTTGGGAGCAGCTCGCTGTTGGTGTGTGTCTTTTCTCTGAGTGGCCGGACAGTGTAAGGACGTGCGTTTTATAGAGGTTGTCAGGCCGTTCATGAATCATGACCACCCGGGCAGGTGGAAAGATAAGAGCAAGAAGGACCGGCCTGGTTCGTGGCCATTTTTGCCTGGCATAGCTTGCTGCCTTGCTGGATGGCATACTTTCTTTTTGGCAACGATATAAGTACTATTATTAGTGATAAAAGTACATGGCCTACGTGACCAATATCGGCTGAGGGGCGAAGAAAACTGAGCCAAATCAAGTAATGCTCCCAATTCCAAGAGTAGGTGTTGTATTAGTTGTTTATTACGACTTTCCCGTACAAGAATTTCACTAAGATCCCGTTTGAATCCCTTCATTTTGAAGGAATTGGAATCTACCTAATGAAGTATGCTATTTATTTTGTAATATGGTATTCTACAACTTTCCAAAGTTTAGATATAAGACTATCTTAAATTCATAGGGGTGGGAGATGGAAATTGATACTATAGATCATCATGCTATGTTTCTAATGTGCAACTTATAGCACGTTCTTCGACTCGTTCCCTATAGTAGAAGTGCAGCACATAAGTATCTCTCCCATATGGCCAATAATAATATACAAATATATTCCACATTCAACAATATTAGCTTAATTAATTTGTGTCTAAACTATGATTATTAGAATTGAATTCAATTCCAAGGGACCTAACAGATGTGTCATATAGTAAGAACATCAGAAAAATCAAAGATGTTTGATTATACCAACATTGCTGTGTAGCAGAGACATCTCTACACCTAACTAGTTTACTGCAACCGATACTGGTAGAGAAACGACTTTCGATCCTTGGACAAAAATTTCAAAACGAATCGGACCCGGGACTAAAGAGGCATTAGTCCCGGGTCTAAATTTCGTAGTCCCTCAGAGCCTTTTTAGTCCCTATTGGTGGTTCCAAACAAGACAAAAGTAAAACTTTTAATCCTGATTGGAGCCACCAACCAGGACTAAATGACTAAATGAATTAGTCCGGGTTGGTGGCTCCAACCGGGATAGAAATGACCCCTTTTAGTCCCTGTTGGAGTCATCAACCGGGACCAAATTCACGTACGGCCTTTAATTCTCTCCGACTCTATCTCTCTCCCTTATCCTTACTCGATCTGCTCCTCTTCCTCCTCCTCCCTCTGCTCCCTTCCTCCCTCTAGCTCCTCCCCAGGCTCCCCTTCCCTCTGCTCCCTCCCTTCCTCCTCCCTCTAGCTCCTCCCCGGCCTCCCACCGCAGCCCAGCGAGGCGCGGCGGCCCTGCGTGACGCGGGAGGCCAGCGAGTGTGAGACCGGCGCGGCATAGGCAGCCCGGCGAGGCCACCACCGTGGCGCGGCGCAGAGCAGCTAGGCGAGCCGCGGGCGGGTAAGATTGACGAGCAGTGAATGATTATTTGTTTGCAAATGATTTGTTTGTGATTTTTGTTGGTGAATCCACCGCGTGTTGTGAATCAAATCGAACTCATGTGTTGTGAATAAGATCTTGTGCGAATGGATTGGTTGTGTTCTTACTTGTGTCATGGTCATTGTGAGATGAGCATGTTTGTTGCTCTTGATTTGATTGTCTATGTGCTAGAGTTGGAGCTCAAGGAGGTGGTACAATGGTCGAGGTAGAGCTGCAGAGGGCAGCGGGGGCGAGCAGGCAAGACCCGACCTCATCCTGTGGTTTATTTGTGCCTCCTGCAACGGTAGTACTAAGTGGACCTGAAACACCCGGGACTGGCGGTGGAGCATAACAACCACCAAAAGGAGGTTCCTAACCCACCGCAACAACATCTTTATGACATCTTTGCAAAAAATGAAGCATTGCTCTCTCCCACTTGTCTTGTTCTAGGAAATCCACCAGCGTGGAAGCTGAGAGCCCGAGTATGAAGTCTGGGGCTGATGACAGCAGCCGCTCAGACTAGGAAGTCGTCCCGAAGTTTGCAGTTCCGCCGCCGGAGGATCAGCCCGCACCCAAAGTCGCTCTAGGTGCGGTGTCCCTTTTAGCAACACTTATGCATGATGTCTTGTCATTACTTGACATTTCTACAGTGCCAGCTCCCAAGCTGCCAAAGGCCGAGCCCATCGTGGAGAGTACCTACACGGTGGTAATGGAGTTGGTAGGCCTGATGCTGAATCCGGATGCCGAGTCGGAGCCAGAGGCCGAGGTGGAGGTGGCGGCCACTGATGAAGTCGGGGTCGCACTTGTAGCCCCCGAGCCAGAAGTCGATGTTGAGGCTGCTGGGGCATTACAAGTGTTAGCCGTTGTCCCGCCGTCTGAGGCAGGGCCGTCGACTAGTCACGAGGTGGCCTCCTCCTTGCCTTCAGAGGCTGGTTCATTGACTAGCCAGGTGTTGGTCCCTCTCGGTGCCCCAGATGCTGAGGAGCACGAGGAGTATGATGGTACTCTACCTCCTCCCGTGGTGAACCTAGAGAAAATCCAGTTGATTGCTGACCCCCTGGCCACCGTGGACTTTGAGGCCACGCTGATGGATATGTATCGCCAAGTAGGCGAGTATACACAGGTAAGTTTTACTTATGTCTTAATCTTCATCTTGAAATTGGTACTCAGTGCTTACATGAGTACTTTGCTCTGTGTTGTAGAAACTGATCCAGCGCCCCTGCGAGAAATCGAAGTATATCCAAGGGTATGGAGACACCATCCTACAGGTCGAGGCGCTGGAGAAGAAACTAGCTAAGGAGAGGCAGTACTACTCCCGGCTTCTTATGAAGTATGACGGCTAGGCAGCCGAGTACCGGAACCTTGTACAGAAAGATGATGAAGAAAAGGACCGGCTCTAAAAACTCAACAAAGGCCTGAGGAACTGAAATGAATGTAGGCTATTATCCTTTATTGTCCCTGAGTACTCGTTTAGCCTTAGCAGTACTGACTTGTTCCATGCCTTTGTGCTTGCAAAGCTCACCAAGGAGAATAACGATCTCTAGGGTCGTGCGATGGACTGACAAAACTCGTATTACCGAGTTACTGATGAAAATGACAAGCTGAAATTGAAGTACGAGACCTTGGAGCACAAGCTCCAGAAGGTGAAGAAGCTGCGCGTCGACGGAAAAGTCCAACTTGTTGACTTAATGACGAGACTCCGAGCGCAGGAGGCTGAGTTGGCGGCAAAAGATCTTGCTCTCAAAGAGTTAACAGAAGTCGGTCAGCCCATTGCTGAAATGGTGGAGGCCCATAGGAAGGTGTAGAGCCCCGTCCCTTGGCCGTAATACTCTGGGAAGTACCAGATTAGATCACCGGCTACGTCTAGAAGGCTGCAGAGTCTGTCTCGAAACAGTTGCTGGCCATGGTGAAGTTGTTCTACCCGCAAGCCGACTTGGCTCTTGTGGCAAAAGGCATCGCCGAGGATTGTTCTGATGAGCAGCTCTAGCAGTATCTGGAGGAGATGGCTCCTGTTGCCAAGGAAGTATTCGGTCAAATAGACCTTGAGTAGCTGCAAAAATAGTTGTTGTAACATAAATAAGTTATGTCTATGAAATGTAATTTATTTGAAGTCTTGTCGCAATTTTTGACTTGTTTGAATCTTTTCGGTTTAGTGCATCTCACGGACTACCCTAATAATTGCTCGTGCAGTAGTCGTGAGTGTCTGCGCACAAGGCTACTCTTGTGAGCCTCTTCAGATACACTGTGTAGAGTATCTTTAGGATGTAACTCATTTTTGCGGAGTGTCAATACTCGTGAATCTGGAACGTCAAACTCTTCAGGCGAGTAGACTCTTCTGGACTTCATGAACGGGAGCCTACCTTTACAACCTCTCTAGGTTGTTCAGGTGTTGTGCTCCGAAGGCCTGGAACTGTAGACTTGTTATTACAAGTTGCGACTACATAGATTTGTCTAGGTGAGGTCTTGGGTAGTATAGATGACTCCCAAGTAGCTTGACGACTTTTTTTTTTGCGAAAACCGTCGATGGACAAATTTTTGTCCAAAGAGCTGACAAGCACAAGATTGTGTGTGTAGGCTTGCTTTGTGCAAGTTGCTGCTATCAAACGATTTGAATAACCTGAAAGATATGTGTGCAGACTTGTGAATACAAGCTGCGAGTCAGTAAACATTGCTTTTTCCAAGCTAGATGTGTGTAGAGACTAGTCTTTTGCGACAAAAATAACTTTGCTTTATTGAATTGTAACTATACAACTGAGGGCGATGGTCAATTTACATAAGTATGTAAACTATGGTAGAATCGACACAAGTGTTCAATGTTCCACGAGCTGTCAACTTCTTCACTGGTGAGAGTTTGGAGCCTATACGGCCTAGGTCCAGTGACCTTGGAGACGATGTAAGGACCTTCCCAAAACGAGTTTAGCTTGTGCAGCCCCTTGGTGTCTTGAATACGCTTGAGGACCATTTCACCTGTATTGAACGAACGCTTCTTGACGTTGCGAGCATGATATCAGCGAATTCCTTGAAGGTATCTTGCTGAGTGGACAAGCGCTGCACATCGAGTTTCTTCGAGGCTGTCTAAGTCTAGACGCCTTGTTTCTTCAGCTCGCACCTTACTCGTACTGCTTGACTACTATAGATTTCCACATGACGTCGACGGGGAGAACAGTTTCTGATCCGTAGTCCAGAAAGTAGGGTGAGTACCCTGTAGGCTTGCACGACTGTGTGAGAAGCCCCCAAAGGACATTGGGTAGCTCCTTGGGCCACTTGCCTCCTTTGGTGTTGCCAATATCGTGTAGTGTCTTCTTGAGAGCTTCCAGTACCATTCCGTTGGTGCGCTCAACCTGGCCGTTGGCTCGCGGATGAGCGATAGAGACGTACCGAACGTCAATCCCGCTATTCTCGCAGTACTTCCAGAACTCGTGCTTGTTGAAATTTGAGCTCAGATTTGTGATGATGCGATTGGGAAAGCCATAGCGATGGACGATCTCGTCAAGGAAGTCAAGTACCTTGTCTGCCTTGGGGCAGGTGTTGACGCAAAAAATCAGACAGTAGTCCTGACTCCTGCGTCGAGCACACAACCCGGGAGAATCTGCTTAGCTCCTGTTCGGGTTATCGCCCTGGTGCGGTTCACGCAACTTGCCAGTCAATTTGACCTGTTGATTGACAAGGAAGAAAAGATATCAAATTCTAGAGATTTGATCGGCTGAAGTTCCGATCTATTCTAAAAGATGTATCAGCGGATTAGCCGATTTGATAAAAGGATGACCGGCTATGAAACAACTGATAATCATGTAGCAAATGTAAGAGAAACTACTAGAGTAACCTAAATAATGCTACTGAGACAACACCTGAGACAAATCTAATCGGTTGTATGATGATAAAAAGTGTATTGATATAGCCGACAGTTCGTACCTCAAGCTGGATAACTGGTGATAAGAACTAAAATAACAGGCAAAACCTATAATTCTAGCTAATATCGATAACTAGTGAATAAATCTAAACCAAATAACAACGATGCAACCGAAGTTAAAGCTTAGATATTACTCGAAACGCGGAACTTACAAATGGGCTGAAGATCACGTTGATGCAGCCCTGCCAACTCGCACGAACTCGTGAAAAGAAAAGGATTTGGCAAAGTTGCCGACTTGAAAATAAAGTTGCGTGGAAAAGTAGATTTGTATTGATGTTTTGTTGATTGTTTTACAAGCCTCACGAGGCACTTATTTATACCCTGTTACAACTCGTTTCATAACCGACTACGATTCTATCTCTTTTTCAAAATAACAAATATTTACATACGGATACCACTCTCATCGAAGTCGAACACCATCCAATCCTTTATGGGCCAACCCTATCTTCATCTTGTTA
The DNA here is from genome assembly GCF_000263155.2 of Setaria italica. Lineage (NCBI taxonomy): Eukaryota > Viridiplantae > Streptophyta > Magnoliopsida > Poales > Poaceae > Setaria > Setaria italica. The sequence continues at coordinate 28,701,152 of NC_028451.1, read as the reverse complement.
CCGCCTTGGCCCATTCAGGCCCATATCGACCGAGCTGTTCTAGCTCCCAATCGGCCAGTCCCCATCGACCTCATCGGCTAATCGGCCGAAACACTGTAGCTTTATCGGCCGATTTCTCTAGCTACAGCCTCTTGTTCAACCGCATCGGCCACTTTCTTCTCTTCTTGACGCCGACCCTGACACGTGTCAAAAACTGACGTCAACAACAGGTTACTGGTTTCACCTCAATCCACTTGGTGAACTTGTCGATCGCCACGAGTACTCGGTTGAAGCCACTGGGCACCGTAGGCAGAGGGATAATCATGTCTAGCTCCCAGCATGCGAATGGTCAAGAGGGTGGCATGGTGATCAGCTTGTAGGAAGGGACGTGTTGCTGTTTGGCAAAGAATTGACAACCGTGGCACCGGCGGACTAGTTCTTCAGCGTCAGCAAGAGCTGTAGGCTAGTAGAATTCCGCTCTAAAAGCTTTGCCCACGATCGTTCTGGATGATGCGTGGTTGCCACAGATGCCCTTGTGGATCTCCTCCAGTATGTCCTTGCCATCTTGTCATGAGATGCACTTCATGAGTACTCCTTACCGTAGACCGATTCGCATGATGGTTCAAGCGCCAGCTCGTGGGAACCAGTCCGCGTGGTGGGAGAAGTCGAGTTGTACTCGGACTCATCCCTTGGGCTTCGGAAGAGGTTGAATATTTCGTTGAATGTTTCAACGAAATCCTCCAAAGCTTCGCGATGGAGGTTAATGTTGTAGTGCTTCCCCTCCGGGGTCGACGTAATGTGGTGGTGGAAGTTTCCAGCGCCGTTCGCGATGCAGACCCAGGAGCCGAAGACGAACGTCGCGCCTTCTTCGAACGCGACGGTGGGCTTGATGATGAGTGGAGCCATCGAGTTCACCAGTGTATCTTTGGCGAGATCCCCTACCTAGCGCCAGTTGTTGGTATTTAGACTCGGCAACCTACCGAGGGGTATCCGAGGTAGTGTTTTGTGCGTGGGGCTCGCCAAAGACCAGGATCTAGAAGGTGAACTCGAACACACGATTTAGATAGGTTCGGGCCACTTATGTCTCGTAATACCCTACGTATTGTGTGTTAGTTGGATTGTATGGATTGATGTTGTTTGGATGGGATCCCTGCCTCGTCTTATATTGCCGGGGGCAGGGTTACAGGTCGGGTCTTTACAAGAGTACTAGTTGGATTCGACTAGAGAGTCCTACTCGAACTGCTATGAGTAGTTTTCTAATCCTCGACTAGTCCTTGTCCTCCACGTAGACCACGCTGTCCTGCACTATAGTCTCCATGTCTGACACGTCTTGGTGTACAGCCCCGTATGTAGGACTGTCCAAGCCTACCGGTGGGCCTATAGATGTATGGCCGGCAGGGCCAACTATGATTTTCCCCTTGCCGCGAGAGGAACGACGATCGCCCCCACCATCGCCACTACCTCCAGCAGCAGTAGTCATCTCTATGTACCACAATTTATTTAGCTCATATTTGCAAATGACTAAACTATGAATAAATTATGTTTTTTTCCACAATTTATTTAGCTCAAACATAACATATAAATGAAAAGTTTCTCCATTGTAGCTTATTCTAAAAATGACTAATTACATATCTCTATTTCATCTTATTATATCTATGTACCACAATTTATCTCGCTCATATTTGCAAATGACTAAAATATGAACAAATTATATTTTTTCCCACAATTTATTTAGCTCATATTTGTAAAGGACTAAACTATGAAATTATTACTCTAACCTCATATCAATTTAATTGACTAATATGAAACATAGCATCTAAAAAATGGTAGCTTATTCTAAAAATCACAAATATGAGCTCTAAATAACACATGCATATAAATGAAATTTTTCTCCATTGTACCAAATCACAAATTACTCTAGCTCTAAAGCATATTTATACTAACCATGTATCAAGGGAGGATGAAGTTTCTAACCTTTAGAACACTTGAATGAGTGAAATCCCCATGAAATGGTCAAAAATCCGGCAGCGTCTCTCCTATTTCGCCATGAATGAATGAAGCCCAACTTGGAGGAAATGGCTCGGGTAGGAGGAAAGAGACGCCTGATTTATAGGAGGGAAGTTAGTACCAGTTGGGGGCTCCAACCGGTACTAAAGGTGATCACGTGGCGTTCCTAGGGAATTAGCTTTTTGACTTGGTACTAATGCTCACATTAGTACCGGGTCAAAAACCAACCGATACTAAGGGCTAGGACCAATGCTCAGTTTTCTTCAGTAATAGGGGGCCTACTTTTTTTTTAACCTTTTTAGTCCTGGTCGGTAATAGTCTTAAAAGATTAGTCCCGGTTGGATTTTCGATATATACGAGCCTATCCAACCAGGTTTCCACCTGCGAGATTATTCGTGTTCGTGTTGTGTGTTAGCAGCTAATCATGTTTAAGATGGTAAAGATCTATAATATCGAGGATGGAAAATTTTACCTGATGGTAGTTCCTGGAGTTTCTACCCTGTTCCTCCACGGTAAGTGAGACGCAGTAAAACTAAAACTCCAAGCTGCTGGGACCTTCGTTCATGGACACGTAACTGTACTGTGCTCCAAGCTCCGCGGCGCTGTCGTCGCTGTTCGGTCATCCACACTCATGACTGGTCCGATGTTTTTGGATCAGCGTGTCCCTTTCAGCATCTGGATGTAGCCAACTAGCCATTTGGTTCAGCTGGAGACGACGTGCCATGTGCCCATGTCCATGTCGACGGTCGAGAGCCCGTCGTCGTGCTGGTGCTGCGCTGCCCGTCGTCGTGTTGTCATTGTCACGCGGCACTGTGCGCAGTGCTCCCCACTGGCTCTGCATTGCCGCCGGCCTATCGCTATGGCTTGCTCGTCGCCGTTCCGATCAGAATGGGGCATGCATGCCGCGCTTGCCCAGCTTGCTACTCCTACACGGCTGCGAAAAGGCAGCAGGTAAAGCACGGCGCGGCGGCATCGTTGCGGCCTGCATCCAGCCGGTCTGAGGACTGAAGCCACTGGCCGCACGCAGCATCGTCATGGCCAGTGCCACACGGCGGGCGGAAGTCTTCTACGGCTCACCGTATCTCCGGCCTCGCTAGCAGAAGGCTTTGCGTGCCTACTCACCCGGCCAGTATGCTGACAACACTTGTCAGATCAGTAGGTGCGGGCATTGAAGCTCCTCCCGGCTGCTCGGAGCAGATCACCAGGCCCGTCACTGCAGACCGAAGGCCGGCTAAAGGCGATCGAGCCGGTCACTGCAGACCGCGGACATATCGATCGAGCCTACAGCCCCGGTTCTCTGCGAGCTGCTAGAATTTCTATCACATCAAATATTTAAATACTAATTAGAAGTATTAAATATAGATTAAATATAAAATCAATTACATAGATGGAGGCTAATTTGCGAGACGAATCTATTAAACCTAATTAGTTCATGATTTGACAATAAACCTAATTAGTCCATGATTTGACAATGTGGTGCTACAGTAAACATGTGCTAATGATGGATTAATTAGGCTTAATAGATTCGTCTCGGGAATTAGCCTCCATCTGTCCAATTAGTTTTAAATTAGCTCATGTTTAATCTAATTAGCCTTCGAATATTCGATGTGACATGAATTTTAATGTGTACTAAAGATCAAAACACCCCCTGATGCCCCGTTTAATTCTTTAGTGCCTCCTAAAATTACTGTCACATCGAATATTTAGATAATATTAGAAGTATTAAACATAGACTAATTATAAAACCAATTGCACAGATGGAGGCTAATTTACGAGATAAATCTATTAATCCTAATTAATCCATGTTTTGACAATGTGATGCTACAATAAACATGTACTAATGATGGATTAATTAGGCTTAATAGATTCGTCTCGCGAATTAGCCTCCATCTGTGTAATTAGGTTTTATAATTAGCTCATGTTTAGTCCTTCTAATTAGTCTCCGAATATTCGATGTGACATGCAATAGACTTTAGACCCCGTTTGGTTCACGTAACTTATTTTTAGTACCTGTCACATCGAATGTTTAGATACTAGTTAGGAGTATTAAATATAGACTATTTACAAAACTCATTGCATAGATGGAGGCTAAACAACGAGACGAATCTATTAAGCCTAATTAGTCCATGATTTGACAATATGCTGCAGTAAACATTTGCTAATGATGGATTAATTAGGCTTAATAGATTCATCTCGCCGTTTAGCCTCCATCTGTGCAATTAGTTTTATAATTAACCCATATTTAGTCCTACGCAGCCTCCATCTATGTAATTAGTTTTATAATTAATTCATATTTAATCCTAATAATTAGTCTCCGAACATTCGATAGGATACGGACTAAACTTTAGCTTGAGGAACCAAACGTCCCGAACACCCCAGTTCACACGGCACGCAAAAGGCTCACTAACTTTTATTTGCACCGTCGTCGACGCTGGTGCACGGATACAACGGGAGTGCTGCCTGGTCACCTTGTTGGGGGCTCAGATCCGCGTGGCATGCAAGAATGTTACTAGATCCGTAGATCGGATCGAGCTACTCCTGTACTATAGATGTATATATACATACACGGACCACATCGGCGCTGCAGGGCGCGAAGAGAGGAGGTACGGGATTTAATGCGGATGGGGTGAGGAAACTAGGCATCATTCAACACCATCATCATCCCCTCAGCCGGGGCCCATACCGCCATACGTCACGCCGAATGGCGTTGGGGTTGGAATAATTTGCTCTCGTGCCGTGCGTACAGGACGCTCGATCCGCCGGCCCGCATGGTGCCAGTCGACCGACGTGCTCGCCGCGCCGGCCGGAGCCGCGCCGCGCGCTCTGCTCTCGCCAGCCCTAGTTACTCGCCGTACGTCCAGCTCAACCGAGCTGCGTTTTCTCGCCAGGAACCCGCCGCTCCCGGCCATCTCGCTCTGCCGGCAGCGAGCGACCCCTGCGCCTCCGGCCTCCCGCGGAGACGCAGTGGGCGCGCGACCAGACGTTGCCAAGAGGCAGCCTCCAGATCAGCATCACTGTCGAGCACGTCGCTGTCGTCGTCGACTCGTGAACCCCTTGGTGGCTCGGTCGATCGACACATTTAATTTCAATGGCCGCGCGCCAGCGGCCAGCGGTCACCGCGGCACCGCCCTCGCTCGCGCTGTAGCCGCGGCCGACAGCGTAGCATTCCGGACCATTGCGGGCGACAGGGTCTGGCCAAAGCATGGACCGGCGCCCGACAATGTCTCGGACGTGTGACCAGCCAATCGATCAGCGGTGCCCGCCGCGGCCGCCAATTACCAATGCCATAACCGGGTCGTCAAGATTCAAGACCAACATCATATCGTCACCGGGAACCGAACAACCACTACACTGTTCCACGAAACCATGTCCACGATCGCGACGAATGCTAGCTGGAGCTAGTAGCTACGACAAGACAACGATGGCGTGGCCACATCGTGTACGTGTAATCAAATGTGTCTCACGCTAGCTGCTGAATACATCACATACACGAGTTGTACACTGTTAGTGCAGTTGTTGGTCAGTCTGCAGAGGAGGCACGGCAAACTACTGAAGAGACCTTGCAGGGTGCGCCGACAACATCAGAACACGCTACAGGAGCAGAAGCAGCAGGATCAAGCATCACAATGGATGCTGAGCCGGGCGTTGGGCCGAGAAGGACCAGCAAGCCCAGGAGGGTGAACTCGCGTGTGGTCAGCCCAGAATGGGTCTAGCGGCGTCGTGCGTGAGTTGTGTGCGTGCGTTTAAGAGATGAGGGGACGTGTGGTGAATGGGAAAAGAATCTTGTAACAAACTTCTGAACTCTATTGAAACGTTCTCGTGCTGCCTTTCTAGTTCTTCCTCCTCTGTTCCGATTCTCTTTCCCTACCCTCGCATATCCCGCTACCGTGCTGCTAACATCTGGTATCAGAGACACCGATTCCTGCGGTGGCTCCGTAGTCGTGCTGGAGCTGATTCTAGATCACGAGCACTTCACCCGCCGCCAGCGTCACCTTGGCGCCATGGATCCCAACACGAAGCTGATTTTGGATGAGATGGAGAAGCGGTTTGCGGCGTTGGATGTGAAGTGGGAGAAGAAATTTGACGATCTTGTTCAAGCCAAGGAGGAACGCCTTGATTCGCTAGAGCAAGGCCAGAAAGATCTCGCTGCTTAGCGCCCTTCTGTTGAGGCGGCCATGGACGGCATCAAGCTCGAGCTGACGTGCCTGAACAAGCACTGGGATCAATCCGTGTTGGAGACCGCAGCCGTAGATCCGGGGTTGCTGGGCAAACCCGAGTCGGCGTCCGCGCGCCCACCTGTCGGGTTCACCACCGACGGCCCCAGTCGGCACCGTGAAGAATTTTGACACCGGGAGTAGGGATTCAGGTCCATGGTGACCTCGTTCCCTGGCCTAGTCAAGGGTACGACCGATCTCCCTCCTCTTACTCCTCAGCTTAAGTTTCATGGTCCCTTGTTTGAGTCTTCAGCGGCGCGAACACATTCTAGAGATCAGGGTCCTCGAATTGTGGGCAAATTACCTAAGATTTCCTTCCCCACGTTTGATGGGTATAACCCTAGACTGTGGATTTCGCACTGCGAGGTTTATTTTGATATGTTTCATGTCGAATCGGATGCTTAGATTAAGGTCGCATCGATGCATTTAGTCCCATCTGTAGCTTGCTGGTTCCAATGCAAATTTCCTGTTCTCCAGTGGTCTTTGTTTTGTTTCTTGCTTCATGAGCGATTCGGGAAGGATCATTATCAATTGTTGCTTCGTCAATTGTTTCACGTTAAGCAAACAGGGTCTGTGGCTGAGTACATAGAGCAATTTTCTTGTTTAGTTGACTAGCTGTCAGCCTATGATTCTGTCCCAGATCCACTTGTTGGGGGGAAATATTAACGACCTCCTAATGCCGCTTAAAGCAACAGTCATGAAGGCCCAGGCCCACCTGCGGTAATTATGATTACCGCCGACCCAGTAGAGGCAGAGAACATCCCACTCCGTCTCGCCCGACCCAGGGCCCCGGGGTCGAACAATCCCGACCCCTCGATGGCGGGACTCTGCCTCGCCCGACCGCGGTCTCAGGGTCGGGAGCGCCCGACCCCTCGAAGACTAAATTCCGCCTCGCCCGACCCGGAGTCCCGGGGTCGGACGCTCCCAACCCCTAGAAGACTAAACTCCGCCTCGCCCGACCCGGGGTCCCGTGGTCGGACGCTCCCGACCCCTTGAAGACTAAACTTCGCCTCGCCCGACCCAGGGGACCGGGGTCGGGAGCGCCCGACCCCCACCTCAGAAACTCCGCCTCACCCGACCCTGGGCGTGGGGTCGGACTCGCTCGGGTCCACAAGACAAATATTCGCCTCGGGCGCGGACTGGAGGATCAGGATGATGATCTCGTGGGTCCCCCTATCAACCTCGCCATAAATGCGCCGCGGCCCTGTCAAGCCAAAAGGGAGCGGCGTCCCCAATGTAACCGGTCCCGAATGCCGGTGCGCGGTTGTGCGGTGCGAGCTGCAGTGGCCGCGGCTCCTTCTGATTCGCCACAGGGTACTCATGAGCTGCGCCGAACGACACAGGAGGGCGCATCGCTTGCTCTCGCGCCCCGTGCTCCCAACGGCAGTTTCAGGGATGCGATGTCCGGGTCTTACGGTAATCGGCGGGGCAATAGAATCGGACCTCCTCCCCAGCGGGCATGGATGCCGAGGCTGAGGCTCATCATCACGCTCGACGGCGACGGCGACCAGGGAGATCATCGACAAGATCGGGAAGGAATCACCCTCCCTCGCCGGACGCGCTGACAGGGACCGGAGGCCGGAGCAAGAGCGGCGGCCTTGGGACCCTCCCCTTGTATTATTTTTCTACTTAGCTTATCCTTTCTACCTCTCCTCTGGACGCCTGGCTCAACTGTAACCCCGAGCTCCTTCTTGCGCTATAAAAGGAGGACCGGGGGTCATGAGACGGGGGGCAGACTCTCTTTCTCATGCAAACAGTACACACTCACACTCCCTTAGAGCACAAACATACTCAAGAGACCTGGGATCAGTTCCCTCTCTCGCCCATCTGTAACCCCTACTACAGAACCCCGCGTGGGTAACACGAGCAGCCCCGATACTGGACGTAGGGCCTCCTTCGGCCCGAACCAGTCTAACCCCGTGTCTCCCACGCCACCATCCTAAGACTTACACGCATAAAAGAAATTTACTAGTCTAGAGTCTTGATCCGCAAATCTTGACAACGACACCACTGTTCTTCTGTACTTGCTTTGTGGATGGTTTGCATGATGACATACGAGCTGTGGTTCTTTTGCAAAGGTATGTGGATCTGGATACTGCTTGTACCCTCACTCTTTTGCAGGAAGAGGTGGCCGAGCTTGTTAGGCGCAAAGAATTCACCAAGCCTGATCCCAAGTATTGGAGCAAGCTGGCTGTCAAAGGTCCTCTTCCGTTACCTACACCACCGAGCTCGGTTGGAGGGGTTTCACAGTCTGGTGTACCTAACAAGCACTCTACTCCTTCGGCAAGATCTGCGGAGGATAAGCTGCGTGCTCTTCGGGCTTTTCGTCGTGCTAAAGGATTGTATGATCGTTGTGCTGAAAAGTGGCATCGTGGTCACACATGTGCTACCACTATACAGCTCCAAGCCATGCAGGAATTGTGGGAACTCTTTAATGTGGAAGATATGGATGTGTAATCTGAATCGGCCAAGTCTGAGGAGGAATTGCTCTTTTTGGCTATTTCATCTGAAGCAGTGGCTGGTATCGAAGGCAGAAGATCAATGCAGCTCATGGGTGTGATGTGCAGTGTTCAGGTACACATTTTGATCGATTTAGGTAGCACTAACTCATTTCTCAGTCATCAGGCTGTAGCCAAGATGCCTAGATTATCTCTGTGCCCAACTCATGTTAAAGTCAGGGTAGCTAATGGTGATATCTTAGCTTGTTCCTCTGCTGTTCCTGATGCTGAATGGGATATTCAAGGGTGAAAGTTTCAACAGCAACTCATGGTGTTACCTCTGCAATCATATGACATGATTTTGGGTATGGATTGGTTGGAGCACTTTAGTCCTATGAAAGTCCATTGGCGTCATAAATGGATGGTTATTCCCTATCAAGGTTCCACTGTTGTGTTGCAAGGAATCCTTCTTGAATTTGCTAAGGAGCTTCTCCTCCAGATTACTTCAGTCCAACTTCAGCCGTCTCCTGCTCCAACTGATGCCTTACCTGATGGAATTGCTAAGTTGCTGGTCCAATTTGAGGTGGTGTTCTCTAATCCTACATCTTTACCTCCTGTCAGAGAGTGTGATCATAGTATCCCTCTTATTCCTGGTGCCTAACCTTTCAATATTCGTCCATATCAATACCCTCCTTCTCTTAAAGATGAAATTGAGCACCAAGTAGCTGACATGATACAATTGGGCATTATTCATCCTAGTTCTTCACCCTTTTCTTCTCCAGTGTTGCTTGTGAGGAAGAAAGATGGCACATTCCGATTTTGTGTGGAATACAGACATTTGAATGCACTTACTGTCAAAGGAAAGTTTCCTATTCCAATCATTGATCAGCTTATGGACGAATTAGCTAGGGCCAGCTGGTTTTCTACTTTGGATTTACTTTCTGGTTATCATCAGGTTAGGCTGAAATCTGGTGAGGAATATAAAACGGCCTTCCAAAGCCACCATGGTCATTTTGAGTTCTTGGTTATGGCTTTTGGTTTGTCAGGAGCTCCTGGCACATTTCAAGGTGCCATGAATACTACCTTGGCACCCTTGCTTAGGAAATGTGCCATTGTTTTCTTTGATGATATCCTTATTTATAGTAGAAGTTTTGAAGAGCACTTGTTGCATTTGAAGGAAGTGCTAGAGTTGTTGCAGAAAGATCACTAGCATGTCAAGTTCTCCAAGTGCAAATTTGCCCAGAGGACCATTTCCTATTTGGGTCATGTTATTAGCCAATCTGGTATTTCTATAGATATGACTAAAGTTGATGTTGTTGTTAATTGGCCAGTCCCTTCTTCTGTTAAGGAATTGAGAAGTTTCTTGGGTTTAGCTGGTTATTACAGAAAATTTATCAAGCATTTGCAATTATTGCTAAGCCTCTCACTGAGCTATTAAAGAAGGGTAGCCTTTTTGTTTGGAATGCTGATCAGGAAGTGTCGGTGTTTTAGACCAGCAACCCGCCTAGGGGTACCCTAGGTGGTCTTTTATGTGGTAAGGGTCGTCGAGAATCAAGGAATCAATGGTGACGCAAGGAACACGATTTAGACAGGTTCGGGCCGCTAGATCGCGTACTACCCTACGTCCTGTGTGTTGGCTTGTATAGATGTATGTTCTGGTCCTGAGGGATCTGTTTTGAGGGGGGTCCCTGCCCGGCCTTATATACCCGGGAGGGCAGGGTTACAAGTCTGAGTCCTAGTCGGGTACTATTACAGAGCTCTACTCGGTATCGTCCGAGTAGTTTTCCATAAACATACAAGACTAGTCCGAGTAGGATATGCCCATCCTTGTTCTGATCACGTCCGAGTACGTCCCTTAGTGGGCCGCCCAAGGCCTACTCGTGGGTCCGGGGAGTAGTCCCGACAAGCCCCCAAGTACTTTGTAGTCGTGCGCCATAGTCTTGGGCTCTGCAGGCACTACCCAAGTAGTTTTGCGGACTGAAGTGCCCGAGTACTGTCACGTGGCTGGAAGGTACTCTTTCTGCAGCTCCGAGTTGTCTTCGTTTCGAGTAGTTTTTATATGGTAGTGCGATGTCAATCGCACTCCATATGGAGTAGCCCCCGAGCCTTAGGTTGAGTCGAAGACTCAGGCTTAGGGTCAAACCAGCTTTTGCCCATTTTACCCTCGGAGATCTTGAAAAAGAAAAACTGACCAACGGGTACGGTACCCGTAGCCCCCGAGCACTTAGGCGATTCCTGTCGTTGAAGTGGTCAGCAATCCGTTGAATGTAGTAACCGTTGGATGTTTATTGCGATTAATACGCAATTTTAATCTATCCGTTGCGCAACTGAACGCGTCGAATCCGGAGCCGGTGGAGATAAATCTGGAAAACCCCCTTTTCGGTTGCTGTGACGCCGCACAGGCATTTAGATCTGTTTGTTTCCTCCTCCTTTTCACTCGTTGTGTCGCCGCCGCCGGTGCTGCCACCTCCGCCACTGCCGCTTAGATCCGAGTGGAAACCTCTTAACTTGAGGTTGAGTCTTAGCGGATGCGCTCCAAGAAGATGGGTAAGAAGCCTGAGAAGATCCAAGGCAAGGCTCTGGCGACGAGCAAGGTTAGATCCAAGAAGGGGAAGGAGTTGGTGCTGCCGGCACCGAAGGTGGGGCCGACGAACCAGACAGCTCCGCGCGCCGCCTGGGGCAACTTGGCAACACTCAGTGATGAAAGAAGAGTGAGTCCAAGCGCTAGTTGACGCCAAGCTCCTTCAACGGAAGGAAATCGTGCAGTGGCGCCCCGCATTTCCCAATGCGTGGCAGTTTGAAGAACATCCGGCGGAAATGGTGATGCTTGCTCACTTCGTGGAAAGGGGACTGGCTGTGCCTACCTCCGACTTCTTCAGAGGTATTCTCGAGTACTATAATCTTCAGCTCGTCCACTTGAATCCCAATGGAGTACTGCACATGGCTATCTTTGTTCATCTGTGCGAAGTTTTCCTGGGAGTACCTCCAAGTCTCGAGCTATTCAGGAAATTGTTCCGTTGCAAGCCTCAGTCGAGTGCCCAGCGGACGGAGGTCTTTGGAGGCGCCGGGTTCCAACTCAGGAACTCGAGTGCATATATTGAGTACAATCTGACCGACTCCCATGGGGATTGGAAGAAAAGGTGGTTCTACATCGGGAACCATGATCCTCGCCTGCCTGTGGTGACTGGTCACGCGCCCAAGCATGCGGAAAATTGGATAAGCGAGCCTTAGGATACCCTGGAACTTGATCTTCAGATGCAGCAAATCACTGAGTTGAAAGCACTTGGTCTGACTGGGATCAACGTGGCAGCCAGCTTGCTGAAAAGAAGGGTCCAGCCACTTCAAAAACGCGCTCACCCAGGAAGTGAGTATAAAGGTCTGAAAGATCCTTCGCGTATGTCTGAGGACATATCCGACGATGACGTGGAGGCGCTACTGGCAAAATTTTTCAGGAACTATCAGGGAGTACCAGTAATTCCTACGGCCCTTCGCCAGTATGAATCCTGGTACGAGCCAGAGGTGGTAAGTATTTCCGTCCTGACTTGTTTTTCTGTTGACTTGTGATTCTTGTTGCTGACACCGTTTTGTTTTAGAAGTCCCGAGTACTTGACGGCTATGTGGCACAGTCAGAAGAAGAGTCAGAAGCCGCCGTCAAGGAATCAGAGGACGAACCTTCTCCTCCTGTCAAGAGGCGCAGAGTAGTCCGCAAGATGGCCGCAGCTAAGTCTATTGCAACCACTGAGAAGTCTCGGGGTACCAAGGTATGTACTCGATAACTTGTATGTTACTGATGAACTTGAGTTGTTTTATTGATGTGGTGAATCATGTCTTGGTTCATGAAGGCTGTAGATGAGACTATCTCTGAAGAGATAGCCGCGCCCGACCCTGAAGTCGGTGAGGCGGCCGTTGACACATTGCCGGAGAAAGTGCTGTCAACAGCTGTGGTAGCCCCCGAGTTAACGATGCCAACTCCATCAGCTGCCATGCCGCCCACTGCTGATCAGGCGGTTTTGGGGCTGCCTGCTGGAGTGGCAAAGGAGGTGTCACCAGTACTTGCTACTGGCACCTTGTTGTCAAATGTGATCGCCAGCGGTAAGCGTTATCCTTGTCAAATGTAGTCATTTGAGTAGTACTGTAGTCTTGACTTTGGTTCTGTAGGTCTTGGTGAGAAAACAGTGCCGGCGGCCGTTCCCGTAGCTCCGAGTACTTGGCCGCGTATTACCGAGAAGAAACGAATGCGACTGCCGCCACGTTCAACTCGGTGAGCGCCCTTGTCCTTTTGAACGATGTTGCATTGCCTGGGAATCATGTAGTAACACTTTGGCAGTGCAGGGATGCAGAGGAAACTATCCCTGTAGAAACAGGGGTAGTACCGAACCCTTTGGCCACAACATCTGTTCCTTTTGAGGAGATGATTGTTGAAGAAGTTCCCGAGGTTGACCCGGGTCGTCTTGGAGCTACGATGTCGATGCTTCAAGACGTGATTCGCTCAGTAGAGCCTGCTGCTGCGTCAGGCTCGGGAAGTGCCGGCCTGTCCTCATCCTCTGGCAGAGTGCTGGCTGTAGTTGAGAAATCCAAGCAAGCGACTGCTTCAGGTAAATGCCTGTATTTTGTTGTGGTGGTTGTAGTCGGTAGCTGATATGGTGAATGTTGTAGGTGCTGCTCTGGGTACAGTTCCGCTTGTGGAGAGTATCCAAAGGCCAGTACTCAGCCCACCTTCTGATTTGGAGCTCCAGAGGGCCATGGATGTGTTCCGAGGCGTCCAGGTAGATATTGCTGATGTTACCGCAGGACCCGAGTAGTCGTGAAGCGTGAAACTTACAACGTACTCGGACCTTTTCAGGAAAGAAGCCACCAGCTGGAGCAGGAGTGCGCCCGACTGAAAGAAGCGCTTCGGGTTCATGAAGTCGGGGCGAAATCCTTTACCGTGGAGCGCGCGGATCACGTCGTTCTGCAGGAGAAACTCGAGAGCCGCTATAAATCCTTGAACAAGAAGTATCAAGGTAAGCATTGCGACTACTTTGGGTGAGTCCAACTGTAGTTGGCGGTGTCCTGAGTTCTTTTTGCTTTGTAGAGCTCAAGAAACAGGAGGCGTCTGCAAGGAACCAAGTCATTGATTGGAGGAACGCTCATGACCGAGTGGCAAATGAAGCCAAAAATCTTCGAGCTGCACTCGCTGAAGCAGAAGCTGCATGCGAGCACCAGCGGGACCGAAAGATGCAGAACAGCGTGATGCTTGCCATGGCCATGGTCGCGTGCAGGGATCATGCCCAGACCTTGGGACGGCTTCGTGGCGAACTTCAAGAACTATCTGGAGCGGCCGAAGATTTGGTGAACGCCATAGCCCCGATGGAAGGCGCAGGGCCTCAATCGCTAGTAGAGCGACTAAGAGCTGCCCCGAGTAAAGTAGCAGGACTTTGCAAGACTGTTTGCAAACAGGTGCTTGCAGTTGTGAAGTCCTACTACCCGAGGGCAGACTTGGCGGCGGCTGGTGATGGCGTGGCCCGCAACTGCATAGAGGAGGCCTATGCGCAGTACCTTGAGGAGGCAGAGCCCATTGCAGCCAAGATGTCAGAGTTCGTCTCCTTAGAAGAACTTTGAGCTTTTTGCGTGTACTCTTGTTCTTGTACCAAGTATGTTGATACTTTTGAATATCAAGATTTTTGAGTTTGGGGTTCGTTTGTCTTGCGAAAAAAAGTTGTTGAATCCCGAATTGGTGCAACTCTGCTGTGCCCGACCCTTTGAGGGAGTAGCTCCGCCTCGCCTGACCCTGAGTCCTGGGGTCGGATGCGCCGACCCTTCGCGGGTGGAACTCCGCCTCGTCCGACCCCGAGTCCTGGGGTCGGAGGCATCCGACCGTTCGCGGGTGGAACTCCGCCTCGTCCGACCCCGAGTCCTGGGGTCGAAGGCGTCCGACCCCTCGCGGGTGGAACTCCGACTCGCCCGACCTTAGGTCCCAGGATCGGAGTAGTCGGAACCCCCATCGTGTAGGTTAAACTTGGCTTGTAGTAGTCCCAAGTATCGAGTAGTCGTAATGCTGTTTGAGTACTCATCTTTTGAGGGACACGGATGTACTGTACTAAACTTTCCTTTGTTGCCGTACGGGTGTACTGAGCTCTTTCGTCCGTTGCGGAGGTACAGGTGCACTGTGCTCCTTTGTCTGTTGCAGCATGAGTGCAGTCACATGGGTGGAGTCAGGAGTCGTCAGACTCATTGATCACGGGTACACAGTAACTCTTGGGCCGGTGGTAGTTGGAGCTTTCGGCTATAAATAGAGCCATCTAGTGAGCGAGCCAACTCAAGCTCTTGAGTAGCAATGGATTGCCTACGGTTGCTTCTGTTTGAGTGTAGAGAGCCAGCAAAGAGCGCACCGGTGCTAGAAGATTCCTCGTAGATTAAGGCCACCTTGCCTCCATAGGCTCTTGCGCTCGTAGGGATAGCCGCGATGCTAGAAGAATCCTCGTAGGAGAGTCTGTCGCCTGCCTCATCTCGTAGCTACTGATCCAGCGGAGTACGCGCTGGAACTCGCAGCATGTGATGGGTGATGAGTGCCGCGGTCTTCATCCCGCTCTGAAAGATGGTGGAGGTGCGACCGTAGAGCAGATAGGCTTCGCAAGGCTAGCAAAAGAGCAGCCTTGGTTCCCTCTAGGCGCGTCTTCCCGGATTTGACGTTGCCGCTGTCCTGGTGATGGCGGTAATGGAGTACCTAGACGTGCCTCGGGTAGGACACCAGGGCGTGGCTGCGTTTTGCGCAGCTTCCTTGCGTGTAGGCCCCTCCTACGGTCGGCAGACCTGAGTGGCCTTGTGATATAGTAAAAGCCTGAGACTTAAATGCAGCCCGCCAGTAGGCAGTTGCTTGTAGTCTTTGTTGAGCTGAGTCCTTGTACTCGTATGTGACTTGATGTATTCTTGTTTCAATAAAGAAGAGTTTCCTTTGTTGTATTGATAGCGCATTGAAGCGAACACCCTTTGAAGTCAATAACCGAGTAGCCGTCCCGAGTAGTCGCCTGGAAGTGAGTACTCGAGTGCTGCTACGGGTAATAGCGACAAAGGTGTTCTATATTCCAAGAGTTTGGAACCTGTTCACCTGAGAGCTCTTGGAGTCTGTAAGATCCGAATCCTGTAACCTTTGATACGATGTAAGGGCCTTCCCATGGTGAATTGAGTTTGTGCAATCCTGATGTGTCTTGAATACGCTTAAGGACCATATCGCCCGAGTTAAAAGATCTTTCCTTGACGTTGCGATCGTGATAACGCCTTAAACCGTCAAGGTATCTAGCAGATTCCACCAGTGCTGCGCATCTTGCTTCTTCTAAACTGTCGATATCTGTTCGCCGTGTTTCTATGGCAAGCTCTTCGTCATATTGTTCGACAGATGGTGATTGCCACATGATGTCGGCGGGTAGTATGGCTTCTGAGCCATATACCAGGAAGTAAGGTGATAGCCCCGTAGTCTTGCATGGTTGGGTACGTAGGCCCCACAAGGCATTGGGTAACTCTTTGAGCCATCGGTCACCTTTGGTGTTGCCGACGTCATGTAGTCGTTTCTTCAGAGCATCGAGTATCATGCCATTGGCACGCTCGACTTGACCATTGGCTCGCGGATGAGCAACCGAGACATAGCGGACGTCGATGCCGATGTTCTCGCAATACTCCCAGAAGTCATGATTGTTGAATTTGACCCGAGATCGGTGATAACCCTATTGGGAAAACCATAATGATGTACGATCTCATCCAAGAAGTCGAGAACTCGGTTTGCCTTTGGGCAAGTGACTGGTTTGACCTCGATCCACTTGGTGAACATGTCAATTGCCACGAGTACTCTGTTGAATCCTACTGGCCCAGTTGGTAACGGGCCAATCATGTCGAGCCCCCAGCAGGCAAATGGCCATGTTGGAGGTATTGTGACCAGCTTGTAAGCCGGCACATGTTGCTGTTTTGTGAAGAATTGACAACCTTTGCACTTCTGGACGAGTTGCTTGGCATCAGCCAGAGCCATTGGCCAGTAGAACCCTGCTCTGAAGGCCTTGCCGACTAGTGTCCTCGAAGAGGCGTGGTTGCCGCAGATTCCTCTGTGTATTTCCTCTAGGATT
Source organism: Setaria italica (assembly GCF_000263155.2). Lineage (NCBI taxonomy): Eukaryota > Viridiplantae > Streptophyta > Magnoliopsida > Poales > Poaceae > Setaria > Setaria italica. The sequence goes on along the minus strand of NC_028451.1, from coordinate 28,684,421 downwards.
TCGTGGCCATCTTCTCTGGTGACGCACTTCATGAGTACTCCAAATGATGCACCTTTCCTGTAGAGCTTGTCTCCGACTAGAACGTAATTCTTTACTCATCGGGAGATTTGCTCGGCTTTAGTCTTGTCGGATGGTAGCTGGTGATCTTTGATGTAGTCGATGAAGGGTGTCCTCCAGTTGACTTCTATCATCATGATCTCTCGAGAACCGTCAGTAGTCGGGACTACCGGCGGTGTGGCCTGTTCAGGTATGGATGGCTTGCGTAACTCGTGTACGAAAATTCCTGTTGGAACTTCTGCACGAGTTGAGCCCATTTTGGATAAGACGTCAGCGGCAACGTTGTTGTCGTGGACGATGTGATGGAACTCCAAGCCGGAGAATTTGTTTTCCAGTTTACGGACTTCTTTGCAGTATGCATCCATGTTATGCTTGTTGCGGTCCCACTCATCATTGACTTGGTTTATGACGACTAGAAAGTCGCCGTACACCTGTAGTCGTTTGATGCCGAGGGAGATTGCGAGGCGAAGGCCGTGTAGCAGTGCTTCGTACTCGGCTTCGTTATTGGATGCTTCCCAGAGTATCTGCAGCACGTACTTGAGTTGGTCTCCTTTGGGGGAGATGAGTAAGACGCCTGCACCGGCCCCTTCAAGTTTGAGGGATCCGTCAAAGTACATTACCCAATGCTCTGGTCGTTCGACTGGAGTTGGAATTTGATTTTTGGTCCACTCGGCTATGAAGTCGACCAAAGCCTGAGACTTAATGGCTGTCCTCGGCTTGAAGCTCAAAGTAAGAGCCCCGAGTTCGACTGCCCACTTGGAGATTCTACCCGTGGCATCTCTGTTATGGAGAATTTCGCCAACCGGGAAGTCGGAGATGACTATGATGCTATGCTCTTGGAAGTAATGACGTAGCTTCCGGGAGGTGAGCAGAATAGCATATAGGAGCTTTTGTATCGGTGGATACCGAGTTTTGGCGTCCGAGAGTACTTCGCTGACGAAGTAGACAGGTCGTTGAACCTTGTAGGTGTGGCCCGATTCAGACCGTTCGACTACCATTGCCGTGCTGACGACATGAGTGGTAGCGGAGATGTATAGGAGCAAGTCCTCGTTCGGCGAGGGAGCGGTGAGTACAGGAGGCTTTGACAAAAAGTCTTTGAGTTGTGTCAATGCCTTATCTGCCTCTTCCGTCCATTTGAACTTGTCCTGGCGTTTGAGAAGCTTGAAGAAGGGTAGTCCCCGTTCTCTAAGTCTCGAGATGAATCGGTTGAGAGCGGCCATGCAGCCTGTGAGTTTCTGCACATCCTTAATGCTGGCTGGAGCCTGCATGTTTGTGATGGCAGATATCTTCTCCGGGTTGTCCTCAATGCCGCGATGGCTAATGATGAACCCGAGGAGTTTGCCGGAAGGTACTCCGAAGATGCACTTAGTAGGATTGAGTTTCCATCGGAAAGCGCGTAGATTGGAGAAAGTTTCCCCCAGGTCGGCAATGAGTTCCTCCCGGTGTCTTGTTTTGACGACGTCGTCGTCAACATAAGCTTCAACATTGCGATGAAGTTGTTTTTAAAAGCACATCTGTATGGCCCTTTGGTAAGTTGCTCCTGCGTTCTTGAGTCCGAAGGACATTGTTTTGTAGCAGAAAGCTCCAAAGGGCGTGATGAACGCTGTTTTGGCTTGATCTTCCTCTTTGAGGCTTATGTGATGATAGCCGGAGTAGCAATCGAGGAAGCATAGTAGGGCGCACCCAGCGGTGGAGTCGACCACTTGATCGATCCTGGGTAACCCGAAAGGATCTTTCGGGCAGTGTTTGTTGAGGTCGGTGTAGTCGACACACATTCTCCATTCGTTGTTTTTCTTGCGAACAAGCACAGGATTGGCGAGCCAGTCAGGATGGAAGACTTCCTTGATGAATCCCGTCGCGAGTAGCTTGGCTAACTCTTTTTTGATGGCGTCGCGTCTGTCCTGAGCGAAACGGCGTAGTCGTTGCCATTTTGGAGTAGCTTTGGGATCAACATTAAGGGAATGCTCGATCAGTTCCTTGGGCACACCTGGCATGTCGGCCGGCTTCCAAGTGAAGATATCGTGGTTAGCCCGAAGGAAACTGATGAGCGCGAGTTCCTATTTAGGATCCAGCCCTGTTCCGATCAGGACTGTCTTGGAAGGATCTCCAGTCTGGAGGTCGATCGATTTGAAGTCTTGCTCGCTGGCGGGCTTCACCTTTGTGGAGCCCGGCTTATTTTCTGGGATCTCGAGTTCAGTTGGATGGAGTTTCATTGAAGCTGTGAAGACTTGCTGCATGGGACTAGGAGATTGAGTAGTCGCAGCAATTTCCACGGCTTCGGTGTCACACTCGTAGGATCTCCGGAGATCTCCTCGTAGCGTAAGCTCGCCTTTGGGACCTGGCATCTTGAGTACCAGGTAGACATAATGTGGTATGGCCATAAACTTGGATAGTGCCGGCCGCCCGAGTATGGCGTGATAAGAAGTCTCGAAGTCGGCGACCTCGAATCTGATGTACTCGGTGCGGTAATGTTCTTTAGTTCCGAAGGTGACTGGGAGTACAACTTGCCCCAACGGTATGGCCGCGTTTCCAGGCACAATGCCGTAGAAAGGTGAATCCGTTGGAGTAAGCATGTCCATGACGTCAAGGCACATTTTCCTTAATGTTTTGGCGAAAATAACGTTGAGACCGCTCCCGCCATCGATGAGTAGTTTGGTTAACTTTGAACCTGCCACAACTGGATCCAAGACTAGTGGAAAACGGCCGGGTTCTGAAAATTTTGTCCATTGATCCTTTCTGCTGAAAGAAATTGGAACCTCCGACCATTTTAGCGGTGCGGGGTTCGTCGGCTCGATGGCCATGATCTCCCTGAGTACGAGTTTGTTGGCCCGCTTGGATGCTGTGCCAGGGATGCCACCAAAAATGACGTTGACGGTTTTTGAGGCTGGTTGGAAATCGCCGTCTTCATCTTCGTTGTTGCGGGCTTTGTTTTTACCCTTGTCTCTGTTTTTGGCGTACTCTTCAGGAGTTGGTGGTGCTGGTAAATCTTGCATGACTCGGCGCATGCTGTAACAGTCCAATGCGGAGTGCTTGCTGGTCGGGTGCCATGGGCACTGCTTTTTGAGTAGCTCCGTGAAGGTTGGTCCATCGTCGTTTCGGCGCTGTCCTTTTTTCTCGGAGCTGGTCATTGCCGCAACAGTGTTGTCGGGCTTCCTTTTGCGATTATGATTACCTGGATAGGAATTCCGAGCATCGTTATGACGAGGTTTATCTGTATCATTGTTGTGGGTGTTGTCGCATCCGCGGTTACGGTGGGAACCGAACCGTTCGCGTTCTTTGTCTTCTTCATCGGCCCACTGTTGCACCATGAGCTTGAGTTCTTTGACATCGGCTGGCCGTTGGCGACCGAAGTCTTGGTAAGTTCGTCGATCGTAGAGTCCATTTTGGAAACACTCGATGACGTCTGCTTCGGAAATGTCTACTATGGTAGCCTTCTTTTCGAAGAACTGTCGTAGATAGTCGCGCAAGGTTTCGCCCTCTCTCTGCTTAATTTGTTGCAAGTCAATCTTGTTTCCTGGTCTAGCCATGGAGCTGGCGAAGTTGTTGGTGAAAGCCTTTGTCAAGTCTGCCCAGGAGTCGATAGACTTGGGTTTAAGTGACTCGAGCCAGGTCAGTGGTGCGGGTTCCATGCATATGGGAAAATGAATGACTTTGGTATCATTGTTGCCGCCGGCTGCTTGGACGGCTAGCGAGTAACAGCGTAGCCATTGAATTGGATCTTGCTTGCCATCGTACTTTATAATGCCGGTCGGTTTGAACTTTTCGAGTAATTTTGCTTTCATTACCCGGTTTGTGAAAGCGGGAAAGTGGTTGTAGCTGTCGACTTCCCGTTCACGCCGACTATTGAGGATTTCTCGTAGATCACTGATGTTGGACATCTCGCGGTCCTTCCGAGTAGGGCGAACACTTTTAACTGAGTTGGTGCAGCTGGTTTCACCTACATCCTTCTGTTGAGTAGGAGTTTTGTGCTTGCTTGGACCTTGGCTGTGTTGCCGGGGCTGGTTGACTGCTTCATCGTTTCGTGGAGCGGCATTTTTATCTGCAGCCCCCCTGCTTCCATCTGTAATGCGAGGAATGGACGGGATTGGTGATTCTTTGTCAAGCAGCTTGTAAGCTTGCTCTGCGAGTTGTGCAATTAGTCCATTGCCACGCTGCACGAGTTGAGCTGTGGCTGCGTTATCATTATCTTGAGGCATCAATGTCGTCAAAATGTTGATGGAAGCGATAGCCGCAAGTGGAGTGTTGTGCTCCTGAGCCTGAACTGCGTTGAAAGCCCTTTCAAGATTTGTAATAGGGATATTTGTAGCCATTGACTGTCGACGCTTAGCTCGAGTAGTATTGCGCGCCCTTCGTTGCTTGCGCTGTTCAGGAGTTTCATTGTCGGCTGTAGACTCATCGTCAGAGATGTTGTTGACGTGTGCTAGTCGCCCGGGGGTTCTATTCTGGCTAGTTCCCAGGTTGTTAGCTGGAGTAATAACAAGTATCTCCCTGTTCGGGTAGTAGCTTCCGGAACTTGATGTAGCAATCTCTGTGTAGCTTCCTTCATGGTTGGATGTAAGTGGAACGCCTTCTTGATATGGCAAGTTGTCTATATGGGCGATGAGGCGCGAGTCGTAGTCAAGGTCGAGGAAAGATGGTCGCAGTCCCGGCCAGTGGACGAATCTGCCTTGCGGTGTCGAAGTTATTACCAACCCTTGGGCTGGACCGGATAATGGTATTTCTGGTGAGTAGGATGAGTTGGAGTCAATGTCCTCGTCATGCCCGAGTTCAACTCGGGTTCGAGCAAGAAAATCTTGATAGACTTTGGTTGCGTTACGGAGTCCGTGCGGGAACCGCTTTGAAATCGAGACTGATTTAGATGCTGACTAGGGTTGCCGAATCCGAAGCGAGTCCGACCCTGAGTCCAGGGGTCGGTCGAGCCCGACCCTGTGAGGGAGTAACTCCGCCTCGCCCGACCCTAAGTGGAACGCCGCCTCGCCCGACCCCAAGTCCTGGGGTCGGGAGAGCCTGACCCTGTGGGAGGGTAGCTCCGCCTCGCCCGACCCCGAGGCCTGGGGTCGGCGAAGTCCGATCCGGGACCAAGTCGAAGTCGAATCCGACCCTGAGTCCTGGGGTCGGGAGTGCCTGACCCCTGAACGAGACTCCGCCTCGCCCGACCTCAAGTCCTCGGGTCGGGAGTGCCTGACCCCGGAGCGAGACGTTGGAGTAGTCCGAGGTGAAGTCGAATCCGACACGTAGCCGAACTCAAATTTGTTGACTTTGAAATCTTGATTCTTTCTGGTCAGGTTTTTTGGTTTCTTCTCCTGAGTGTCGACGATCTGGCGCCGGAACGATCCCGAGCCTTCGGCAACGCAGAGCCAGGATCCAAAAACGAAGGTAGCCCCGGCTTCGATGAAGAAGACGAGCCTGATGATGACTTTCGCCATTGAGTTCGCGCTGAGAAACTCGACGAGCTCCCCTACCTGGCGCGCCAGCTGTCGGTGTTTTAGACCGGCAACCCGCCTAGGGGTACCCTAGGTGGTCTTTTATGCGGTAAGGGTCGTCGAGAATCAAGGAATCAATGGTGACGCAAGGAACACGATTTAGATAGGTTCGGACCGCTAGATCGCGTAATACCCTACGTCCTGTGTGTTGGCTTGTATAGATGTATGTTCTGGTCCTGAGGGATCTGTTTTGAGGGGGGTCCCTGCCCGGCCTTATATACCCGGGAGGGCAGGGTTACAAGTCTGAGTCCTAGTCGGGTACTATTACAGAGCTCTACTCGGTATCGTCCGAGTAGTTTTCCATAAACATACAAGACTAGTCCGAGTAGGATATGCCCATCCTTGTTCTGATCACGTCCGAGTACATCCCTTAGTGGGCCGCCCAAGGCCTACTCGTGGGTCCGAGGAGTAATCCCGACAGGAAGTAGCCTTCTCTACTCTAAAACAAGCTTTAAGCTCTGCTCCAGTGTTAGCCCTGCCTGATTTTGCCAAACAATTTTGTGTTGAAACTGATGCTTATAAGAATAGTGTGGGTGCTGTGCTTTTACAAGATGGCCATCCTTTAGCCTTTATCAGTAAACCATTGGGAGTAAAAAATCAGGGTCTCTCCACTTATGAAAAAGTCAAAAATCAGGGTCTTTCCACTTATGAAAAGGAATATCTGGCTATCTTAATTGCTATTGAACAGTGGCGTGCTTATTTACTACATGATGAGTTTGTCATCTTTACTGACCAGAAGAGTTTGGTCCATTTGAATGAACAACGTCTACATACTCCTTGGCAACAGAAAGTTTTTACTAAATTACTTGGTCTGCAATACAAAGTGGTGTATAAACCAGGTTCTAACAATAGAGTAGCTGACGCCTTGTCTAGAAGGGCTCCTGAGGCTGTTGATTGCTATGCTATGTCTGTCTCTACTCCTGAATGGACACAAGTAATCATGGATGGTTATTTTGATGATTCGGCTTTTTCAGCTATGATTGCCAACTTGCTGGTGGATAATCTGTCTATCCCTCATTTTTCTTATAAGGATGGGTTGCTCAGGTTCAAAGAGAGGATTTGGTTGGGCACAAATTCTTCCATTCAGCAGGATGTTATGCAAGCCATGCACAACTCAGCTATTGGTAGGCACTCTGGGTTTCTTGTTACTTATCGCCATCTCAAACAATTGTTTGCCTGGCCAGGAATGAGAAAAGCTGTCAAAGCATTTGTGGCTTCTTGCTCTATTTGCCAACTGGCCAAATCTGAAAGAGTGAAATATCCAGGATTGTTGCAACCTCTTCCTGTTCCCAAGGGCGCTTGGCAAACAGTTAGCATGGATTTTGTGGAGGGACTTCCACTATCTGGGGGCAAGAACTGTGTGCTAGTGATTGTTGATAAGTTTTCCAAATTCAGTCACTTTATTCCCCTTAAACACCCTTTTACTGCTGCAGTTGTTGCTAAGCTTTTTATGCATCATATCTACAGACTGCATGGGATGCCTACTGTGATCATTTCGGATCGAGACAGGATCTTTACAAGTCAATTTTGGAAACACTTGTTTCTTTTGGCTGGTGTTACCTTAAGCATGAGCTCGGCTTATCATCCCCAATCTGATGGACAGACCGAATGTGTTAATCAATGTATGGAGACTTTCCTGCGTTGTTTTGTGAATGCTTGCCCCACCAAATGGATTGACTAGATCTATCTCGCTGAGTTCTGGTACAATTTAAGTTGGCATTCATCATTGGGTTTTTCTCCGTTTGAGGTTTTGTATGGTTATGCTCCTCGCCACTTTGGCATTGAGTCATTACCGCATGTCCAGTTCCTTCCTTGGACGAATGGCTGCAAGACAAAGACAAAATTATGATGACAGAGCTTGTTCAACAGCATTTGTCCCCAGGTTAGACGCGTATGAAGCACCAAGCCGACAAGAATTGTTCGAAACGCAGCTTTGAGGTTGGTGATATGGTTTATTTGAAATTACAGCCTTATGTACAATCTTCATTGGTGCCACGTGTAAATCAGAAATTGGCATTTCATTATTTTGGACCTTTCAAGATTACTTCCAAAGTTGGTGTTGTTACTTACAAGTTAGAGTTACCAGCCGCCTCTGCTATCCATCCTGTATTCCACGTTTCTCAATTGAAGAAGGCACTGGCTTCATCTGTTACAGTGGCACAACTGCTGGGTCATCTTGATGGTCTTCAGGTTCCTGAATGTGTGCTTCGTCGTCGCTTGTCTTCTGATGGAGCTTCTCAGGTCCTTATTTAGTGGTCAGGCATGCCCCGTTCTCTGCCTACTTGGGAGGATCAGACAGCGCTGTTCCAATATTTTCGGCACGCTCCTGCTTGGGGGCAAGCAGGTTTTCTTCAAAGGGGGAATGTTAGTGCAGTTGTTGGACAGTCTGCAGAAGAGGCACAACAAACTACGGAAGAAGCCTTGCAGGGTGCGCCGGCAACATCAGAACGCGCTACAGGAGTAGAAGCAGCAAGATCAGGCATCACAATGGATGCTGAGCCGGGCGGCAGACCCAGGAGGGTGAACTCGCGTGTGGTCGGCCCAGAATGGGTCTAGCGGCGTCGTGGGTGAGTTGTGTGCGTGCGTTTAAGAGATGAGGGGATGTGTGGTGAATGGGAAAAGAATCTTGTAACAAACTTCTGAACTCTACTGAAACGTTCTCGTGCTGCCTTCCTAGTTCTTCCTCCTGTTCCGATTCTCCTTCCCTACCCTCGCATATCCCGCTACCGTGCTGCTAACATACAGTTGACAACGTTACGACGTCCGTGTGTGTGCCTGACAAAATGGCGCTTTCGACGTTCGAGATCAAACGGGAGCTAGGGCGTCGGCGGCATACGGCGTGTCGACGGAGCCGACCCGCGCGCCCTGGTACATGCGCACACCATGCGCTCAGCGCGCGGTGCAAAAAGGTATAGACAGAATTTAATCGCTCTAGGTAAGTTTATGGTTGTTTGGTCATGCCCACGCGGTGAAAGCGCGTCGTGGATCTGCAATTTCGCTTCTCCCCGTCCTGTTCTCGCGGCCTGCCAAAGCGTACAGGCCACTGAGCCCACACGCCCACACCCCCACCACCGCAACATTGGCGTGCGGACCGCTGCCTGCAAACATGCAGGAAGGTCGCACTCGCCTCGCGGTGCTGCGGCTCCATATGGGCAGGACGCGCTGTGTGCGCGCGGGCTCCGCGATATCCGGCAGCCGCGCGCTGCGGCTCCAGCGGAGACATGCGGGCTGCGCACCCAACGCGACCCAGAGTCCACTGGCGCCGGGAGCGGCGGCCTCTCCCGTCGCACCGCACATTGCACTGGTACGTAGTCCGTCCCTATCAAGAGCTGTATCCAGCACGTTGTCCTAGCTGCTCGACTCCTCGGCCCGACCACGTTGCGGCCGAACCCATTTTCTTCCCATCCCAAGCGGCTCCTCCACAGCTGGCAGCGTCGTGCTACGTTCCAGCAGCACTGGACAAAGGACATTACACCCACTGACTTAACTGCAAAATTGATTCCATGTTGGTAGCGTACAGTGCTGATAATTGAAAAATCATTTCCCTGTCGGTACACCGTCAGGGAATTACTGACAGGGATAGAACGTCAGGAGAATAATTTATTTGCTGGAACATTTGTGTTATTTATGAAGAGAGGAATTTTGCTGTAGAGTACAATAGCTAAATTTGAGATTGAATCATTGCCAAATTTATCGTGGCGCTGCTTGCCATGGCCAATTGCTATTTAGAAGCAAAATCCAAACAAAAGGATGGCAAGCGGTTAAAGCACATTCTAATGTTGCTTGTCTTGAAATCTCTCTTGGACTCAGTTTACATTGCTTTGCCTTTGTACAATCATGCTTGTTGCAGCCACATACACAAATGCTAACCACGGCTGCCATGACCGGTTACCTAGGCAAGCTGTGCAGCACTCGAGGTACAATATAGTTGAACGGGCTGCTGGTCGGAGTAACATTATATGGACTTTGCCCTTATTATCTTTACCAACGAACTCCTAGCAACATATTTCTAGACATTTTCTTGTCTTGTTCCCTCTATATATGTTCTCTTCTTGTCTTGTTCCCTCTATATACGTTCTCGAACGCATTTTATTTGTTTCTGGTTGCTGACACCAAGGTACGAACCGATATGATGACTCTGAATATCATACCAGAAATCAAGATTTTGGCTGAGAGCTTCCTTCTTGCTCCTCCCATGCCATCCCGCATTCCAAAAACCAAAACTATACAAAAAGAAGATTTCCCATCACATCAAACTTGCGGTACATGTATGGAGTATTAAATGTTGATGAAATTAAAAACTAATTGCACGGTTTGGTTGTACTTTGCGAGAAGAATCTTTTGAGCCTAATTAGTCAATATTTGGATAATAATTCACAAATACAAACAAAACACTACAGTGTGCTACAGTGCCATACCGTGATTTTGACGGCGCCACCTTCACCAAACTAAACAAGGCCTTAACCGAGTTAGAAGTTTAGACTGAATCTCGGATAGATGTGTGTTGCCTATCCTGTTTGGCACGCTTAACGGGTTCGGTGCTTCCCACATACATAGGGCCTGTTTGGTTAGCATTGCTTATAAATAAGCAACTTATAAATAAGCAAATAAGTTGCTTATAACCCAAACACTCTTGCTTATAGAGTTGCTTATGCATAAGCAAATAAGCAAGTTTGGAGTTGCTTATAGTTGCTTATGGGGTACTTTTACACCTCCTACCCTCATTCTCTCTCCTCTCTCCCCTTTCTCTCTCCTCTATCCCGTCACCACTCACACCGCCGGTTCCGCCCGCCGCCGCCGCCGCGCCGGCCGCCGGCCGCCTCCGCGCCGCCCGCTGCGCCCGCCGCCCGCGCGCCGGCCGCCTCCGCGCCGGCCGCCGCTGCGCCCGCCGCCCGCCCGCCCGCCGCCTCCGCGCCGGCCGCCGCCGCCCGCCTCCGCGCCGGCCGCGCGCCGCCCGCCGCCCGCTTGCCGCCGCCGCCGCACGCCCGCCGCTCGCACCCCACCGCTCCCGCTCGCGCCCGCCGCTCGCACCCCGCCGCGGCCCGCCGCTCCCGCTCGCGCCCGCCGCCGCCGCTCCCGCCCGCCGCCGCTCGCACCCCGCCGCGGCCCGCCGGTCCCGCCCGCCGCCGCTCGCGCCCGCCGCCGGCCGCCGCTCGCGCTTGGCCGCTGCCCTGTTCTTCTGACGCCAGCCAAGGAAGGAGCTGGTAAGTAGTAGGGGTAGTGGGAAATGGGATGGACCAGGGGTAAATGTGTCAATACCACTCTCATTTATTGCAAATAAGCAACCCAAATCAAACACCTAGACTTATAAATAAGCAACTACAATAAGCAAATAAGCAACTTATTTATAAGCAATCCTAAACCAAACAGGCCCATACTTAAGCCTCTATCAACACGCTCAAGTTGATTCCCGGCACTCTTGGTTGACCAAGCCAATAATTCATTTGCTCAAACCTACACTATCGATGGTCAGATGGTGTTAAGCTTCATCACCAGAGTGCAAATGATACGCTGCTCCTTGCAATGATTTTAGCTCTGTTGTATTCGTTTTGGTCATGTTAAACACCTCCCTGGCTAGACAATCTACCCTGCTGGCAGCTCAGCGCTGCAAAAAATCCACTTTCATAATTGCATTGCTTCGACGGCCTTCTCAACGTTGGAGACAACATGACCTGGAGCACATTGCTTGGTCACGCGTGCATCCGCCGCCATTGATCGTTCAAGCAACAAAATCACCAAATGGCAAATGCACTCAAGTTGTGTAGGAGTATGTCCCATCGGTCGTCCCCCGGCACCCAAACTAATCTGCTTAGGCTTAGCTCAACTATGTTGTATGCCCTTTTTACTCTCGCCACCTGGTCTGACGTGCTCTCACGAGAATCTTACCATCACTGGTGTCGTCTTAATTAGGTCGGCGCAGCACCATCTAGTCCGACATGGATTGGAGCTCCATTTGCATGCGAGGCACACCTGCTGACCTTAAGGAGTAGCTGTCTAAATAGTCGTGTAGACGAATCACTTGCACAATTGCATTTGAAGGAAGTTGATCACACCCTTCCCACCGAAGTCAGCTCTGGTTACCTTTTCTTACGTAAAACTTTTTTCCCTCAATAAAAATTATAGATTTGGAGTGTATGAGATTAAAAGGAATCAAATATAAAGATGCATCTCTTATTGGTATTGTCTTTATCATATTAAATAAATGTGGACTATCTGGTTAGATCATCATAAAATGCAACGGTGTAAATCCTTCTCCTTTTCTAATTAGAAATGTGGGAATTTCTAGACCTCTCGGTGACTTCTTTTACCACTATTATATTAAGATAATAGATAGATACACATGGAACACGGTACGACCGAGTGGATCGTGGACGACAATCACCAAACAGAGGTGAATAGTGGCGCCATTAACGTGGCCATGCATTAAGAGAAGGTACACGTGATAACCGGAAACCATTGCAACGAGTGCTGGCTACGGCGGCCAATGGCACATCTAATCCAATCCAATGTTACAATAATCACAATCCACATGTTCTACATACGCTGCTGATGCACCACGCATACATATACACTTGTGACGACGAACGAACGACGTGCGTGGCACCGCACGTGCGTGCTGGACACAGATGCACGACGACCAAACGCTAGCCGATGCGCCGCCTGAGCTCGCCGGCGTACGGCGTGTCGACGGAGCCGACCCAGAGCGCGCCGCCGCGCTCGGCCACCTCGCTCACGGACACGAAGCTGAACCCGTCCAGCGCCTCCGTCACGTTGCCCTCCGGGGACACCCTCACGGCCACTGTCGGCGCCGGGCCGGCCCCGCCGCCGCCCGTGGCGACGCCCTTGCTCAGAGCCACCCAGTACCCGCCGCAGCCGTCGGCGCGCACGTTGTCGGGGTACCCCGGCAGCTCCGCGAAGGTCTCCGACCGCCCCGCCCGCGGGCCCCGCACCCAGTACCGCCGCAGCTCGCACAGCGCCGTGTGCGCCACCACCACGTGGTCGCCGCCGGCGCCCACGGCCACGCCGTTCGGGTACGAGAGCCCCGCGCGGAGCACCTCCACGCGGCGCGCGCGGCGGTCGTACCGGAGCAGCCGCCCCGTCTCGTCGCCCAGGGCCACCACCAGCAGGTAGTCGCTGCATGAATATTGCAATGCGTGGTGCAAACAGGAGTAATTATTTCTCTCGCTGTGATGATAACTGTGAGATAGTGACGACTCGTAGAGTCGTACTATTCCACGAGGCTTTATCTAAGGTCCTGCAGGTCAAGTCTACATAATCGAAATGAAATTAATTGGGTTTGATGTGATCTGCTCTGATCCTGACATCCAATGGATGCTACAATACTAGTAAAATAGTAGTACTAGTTATATGGCCCCCCAAGAAACAAAAATCTAAACACGTTTTCTAAGAAAAAAAATTATAGACCCCAAGAAACAAAAATCTAAACACGTTTTCTAAGAAAAAAAATTATAGACCGTTTTAAAAAAATAAAATTCGAAATACAGCCTCGCGCGTAGCTTCCTTGCCATCCCACCTACACAGCACATCTAACTATATAGGGGATGCAATCCTTTTGTTTTAACTCGTGGGGGACCTTTTATCCCGGTTGGAAACACCAACCGGGATAAAAGACCCCCTTTTATCCCGGTTGGTATTACAAACCGGGATAAAAGGGTTCAAGGGATTTAGTCCTCTTTCAGCCATCCCGTTGGGACCCTTTTATCCCGGTTTGTAATACCAACCGGGATAAAAGGGGGTCTTTTATCCCGGTTGGTGTTTCCAACCGGGATAAAAGGTCCCCCACGAGTTAAAACAAAAGGATTGCATCCCCTATATAGTTAGATGTGCTGTGTAGGTGGCATGGCAAGTAAGCTACGCGCGATGCTGTATTTCCGAATTTATTTTTTTAA